>NC_091776.1:52170166-52473196 GCF_029378745.1 Bos indicus | reverse complement strand
GTCACCTCTTCCAGGTGAGAAGGTCAGCTGTGGCTCACACACCCCCTTCCCCCTACCACCCGCTGCAGAAGATCCAAGGGGGGCTGCGAGAAAGGATGCTCACTCTTCACACAGGGCTGCATGGTGGGGAAATGATTTTTCCGACAAAAGAAAGCATTTAAAATCCAAAAATTGAATGCAGGGTCAACTTAAAGAGCAAGGCAGCTCCTGGTGGGACAGAGCTCTAGGGGCAGCAGGGCAAAAGCACACTGAAATAAAGTAGGAAGATGCTGCGGGAGGACTTGGCTTTCCTCCCATGACCACTCATACAAAAGGCGAAAAGCCAATCAGCCTGCTCCCTTAAAGGGGATGAAACATCAAAAGAGAACACAATTCCAGGCTGAGACTTCCTGCACACGTGTTCCGTGCACGCCTGTAGCTGTGGTCTAGGGGGGCATGGAGGGAAGTTCTGGAACTAAATGATGTGCCGTGTGTTGCTGTTTACCAGGAACAAAGACATTTTATTCCTTTGAGCTCCCTCCCCCAGTGTTATTGAAGTATAATGGACAAATAAAATTGTGATATACTTCAAGTGTATAGCCATAAAAAGAATGAAATAAAGCCATTTGCAGCAACATGGACAGACCTAGAGATAATCATACTAAGTGAAGTAAATCAGACTGAGAAAGACAAATATTATATGACATTGCTTACATGTGGAATCTAAAAAGACGATACAAATGAACTTACAAAATAAACCCATAGATATAGAAAATAAGTTTAGGATTACCAAATGGGAAAGGTGGGGTGGCACAAATTAGGAGTTTGGGATTAGCATACAAACACTGAAAGTGGAAGTCGCTCAGTCATGTCCGACTCTTTGTGATCCCATGGACTGTACCCTGCTGGGGTCCCCATGGAATTCCCTCCATGGAATTCTCCAAGCCAGAATACTGGAGTGGGTAGCTGTTCCTTTCTCCAGGGGCTCTTCCCAACCCAGGAATCGAACCGGAGTCTCCTGCATTGCAGGCAGATTCTTTACCAGCTGAGCTACCAGGGAGCCCAGCATATGCACACTGCTGCTGCTGCTGAGTTACTTCAGTCGTGTCCGACTCTGTGCGACCCCATAGACGGCAGCCCACCAGGCTCCCCCGTCCCTGGGATTCTCCAGGCAAGAACACTGGAGTGGGTTGCCATTTCCTTCTCCAATGCGTGAAAGTGAAAAGTGAAAGGGAAGTCACTCAACCGTGTCCAACTCTTCTCGACCCCATGGACTGCAGCCTACCAGGCTCCTCTGTCCATGGGATTTTCCAGGCAAGAGTACTGGAGTAGGGTGCCATCGCCTTCTCCGATATGCACACTACTATATATAAAAGGGATAAACAACGAGGACCTACTATGTAGAATAGGGAACTAAAGTCAATATCTTGTAAAAATCTATAATGGAAAAGAATCTGAAAAAGAATATATATGTATATGTATAACTGAATCATCTTGCTATACACCTGAAACCAAGACAACATTGTAAATCAACCATACTTCAATTAAAAATAATAATAAAAAGTGTACAGTATGATGATCTGATAGACGAAAGCACCGTGAAAGGATTCTCACCATTGAGTTTATTATTCTATCACCATGTTGGTTTCATTGTTGTTGTTGTTTTGTGGTGAGAACACTTAAGTTCTACTCTTTCAGCAAATCTCCCTTATACAATACTACAGTGTTATCAATTGTAGTCATCATGTTATACATTAGCTCCTCTTCTTTCAGTTTTAAATCTAAATCTTCAGTATGCCTCTTCAATGACTTGGAAAATTGCAAGAGGGTGAAAAAAAGAAAGAAAGAAAAAATTCTTTGAGAACAGAAGTCAGAATTGCTTTCCTGAAAAATTTTCAGATCCCTCAATGTTTTAGTCGGTGGACATGAATTAGTAAGTGAATCTGTTTCTCTACACAACTGCTATTAATAGAATATCAGTCTCTCTTCATCCCCACTAAATAAATGTCAAACAAACACTTAAAGAATACTGGTTTGATGGGGTGCCAAATGACTGGCTTGCCCAGACGTCCACATGTCTAAAGCTGGCCCTGGTTGAGACTGTAAGTTCCAAACGAGTGGGCAGCATGGCTGGAGTTAAACACTGTTGTTTCCATCCTCCGTTGACATGGAGACCGGGGGAGGCAGGTGGCTGAAGAATGGGCAGAGAGCGATGGATGCAAACGGCAGTGGCACCCAAGCAAGCTGTCCAGGCTGCTGATAACAGGTAGGGGCTGTCCAGCTTTTGATTCCATCTGAAGGTATGGCTCCTGATTTTCTGATTTATTAAGATATAATTCACATGCCACAAAATTAACCCATTTAAAAAAAAAAATTCATGTGGGATCTTATTTCCCCAAACAGGGATTGAACCTGCATTGCCTGCATTGGAAGGCAGATTTTTAACCACTGGACCATCAGGGAAGTCCCATGACCCTTCTAAGGGGTACAGTTTAGCCGCATTTAGTACATTCATAAAGTTGTGTGACTATCACCTCTCTCGAGCTCTGGAACATCACACACCCCAACATCGCCCCCCATCAAGGAAATCCCACGTCTATTAGCAGTCACTTGGCAAATCCCTTCCCTCCAGCCCCTGGCCAGTGCCATCTGCTTTCTGTCTACAGATTTGTCTACGCTGGACATTTCACGTGGCCTTGTGTGTTGGACTGCTTGCACTTCGAATCATGTTTTCAAGGTTCATCCACATCGTGGCATGTGTCAGTACTTCGTTCTTCTTTTGTGGCTGAACAGCACGGCACTGTGTGGATCGACTCTTGTTCATCCATTCATTTGTGAATGGACACTTGGGTTGTTTCCGCTCTGGGGCTATTATGAATTATGCTGCTGAGAACATTCATGTACAAGTTTTTATGTAGACATATGTTTTTGATTCTTTTAGGTACATAGCTAAGGAGTTCCTGATTTTTAATAAAATAATTTAAAATGAGTAATACATTCTGAAAAGATTTCTAAAAAAGGCATGAGAGTGAGTTTCTCTGTTATCCCTGTCCCCTGGCACCTGGTTCTTCTCCCCAGGGTCAAGCTAACTCTCCCTGAGAGGTCCAGACACAATGCACAGCCTGCTGCACCTTACAGTCCTCTGGCAGGAGGAGACCTGACAACTAGATGAGGCCGGAATCAGCTCAGTGATGCTTCGCAGCAGGCACAGGGCCCAGTCTGAGTCTGGTCTCTGCCGCCTGTCAGCAGCCCGGCCCTGGGAATCGGCTTAGCGCCCTGGGCGGACAGGTTTTGACATCTGGCTCTGCCATCTCTAGGCCCCGTGGCCTGAAGCCAGCTGCTTAACTCCTCTGGACTTGGCTTCCTTATCTGTAGAAGAGCGTTCGCACTAGGACTTCACTACTGGTCCAGTGGCTGAGGCTCCTTGCTCCTAATGCAGGGGGCCTGGGTTCGAGCCCTGGGAAAGGAACTAGATCTCACATGCTGCAGTTAAAGAAAACAAAAGATCCCGCATGCCGCCACTAAGACCCAGAGCAGCCAAATAAATAAGAAATAAAATAAGTTTTTTTTTTTTTTTAAATAAAGAGTGCTAACACTACTACCTAGTTCACCGGACCGCCAAGAAGGGCCCATGAGCTCAGGAAGGCAGGTGCTCAGCACCGCACCTGGTACACAGCAGGCACCCAGTGCTTGCCGCCGCTGTAGTTACTACCACAACCACTTACTACACTGCGGCCGACCCCATCCTCAGTCTCCCCACCTGGGAAACGGCAGCAGACACCTCCCGTGCACGGTTATGTGGACTGCACGAGACCCCAGGGCGGGCCGCCGTTGCTGAGCAGCGGGAGCTCTGGGAGAGTCAGGATGGCCACGCTGCATCCCCAGTCCCCCGGTCCTGCTCCGGAACCACCCCAAGGAGAGGCTGGGTGTCCCCACTCAGCACCCTCAGCCCTGAATTCTCCACCCCGCCACCCCCAAGTACAGAGAAAGACCCTGCTTCCTGGACCCCCAGCCCTGAGGGGCAAGGGGGGGCGATGGCTGGGCTTCTTATTTCTTGTCCCTTTCCAGTCACCACCCACCACCCCTTGCTGGTTCCTTCCCTCTGCTTTCTCAACACACTCAACTCTGAACCTGAACATCTCTCTCTGAAGCCCAGGCGTGGAGGCAGCAGGGAAACCCTCAGAGACCTTCAAAGTGAAGGGGCCTCAAGTGAGGAAGGACGCATTAGCAGGGCCATTAGGAAGCTGTTAGGGGTGATCTGCTCCCAGCTGGCAGGAGGCGAAACCAAGCCTGTGGAACAAACCCGGGTCCGGGAGGGCAGAGCTGGGAGAGGAGCTGAACAGGGCTGCTTCGGGCGTGTAAAAGTTCACGGGGAAAACACCCAACACACACACTCACACACACACGCTTAACAGAAAGGAGAAATTCTTAGCCTGCAGCAGTTGGTAGCATTATGTAAAATCCCAAGCCCACAAAAATATCATTTGGATGATAAAAAGTTAAATTTAGCTAAGTACAGAGTGACTAATACTACGAGGGAGGGGCAGCGCCCCCAGTTGCCTGGAGCTGATACAGCTGGCTTTTAGAAACTTTTGACAAGTAACCAGGGCCTGGTGCGGCCCAGAATAACAGATTATGTAATAAGAGGCGCAGCCATTAGCAGTACAGAGCAGACGGCAGGCGCTGCAGCCGCCTGGAGGCAGGGGACCACTGGGGTCTGACTGCAGCTTCTCCCATAGCACCCGGCCTCTGGGAGCCCAGGAGATCCAGGGGCACCTGACAGCGGGGATGCGTTAGCGTGAGTGGATCCACCTGCCTCTTTTGCAAAGAGCTTCTCCGGAAGTGGCTGTGCTGGATGTTTACCTTGGTGCCCCTCGTGGGCCAGGGCCCTGGGAAGTCCCTATTCTTTGAATCCAGTCTGGCCCCATGTCCTGTACTGACCAACAGAACTGGGAGAATTGGGGAGGCGGAGTTACACTGGAGCAGAACCTTAAGGAAGGACTGGTTGAGACTCACTGAAGGCAGAGGCTCCAGCAGATGTTCGCACAGTGTTCACAACAGCACTAGTGACAACAGCAGAAGGCAGGCTGCCCTGTCAACAGGTGGACGGATGAGCAAAATGTGGTCTATGCAAAGGAATAGTATGCAGCCCTCAAAAGGAAGGGCATCCCGTCACATACGACAACATGGATGAGCCTCCAGGACGTTATGCTGAGTGAGATCAACCAGACAAACAGGACAAATACTCTCTGATTCCATTTATATAAGGCACCCGTAAGAGTCAAGCCCAGAGAGATGGAAAGTAGCAGGGTGGCTGCCAGGTGCTGGGGGAAGGAGGACGGGGAGTTAAGTGCTTAATGGGGATAAATTTTCAGTTTTGCAAGGTGAAAAGGATTCTGTGGGTGGTGAAGATGGTTGCAACGATATGAATGCACATTGCCACAGATCTGTACACTTGAAAATGGTTAGAGCGTGCACCTGAAACTAACACAATGCTGTTGGCTTTTAGTTCATTTGTACTGGAGTACAAATGCTTTACAGTGTTGTATTAGTTTCCACTCTACAGCAAAACGAATCAGCTACGTGTATACAAATATTCCCTCTTTTTTTGGTCTTAATTCCCACTTAGGTCACCAGAGAGCACTGAACAGAGTTCCCTCTAGAGTCTCATCCCTCTAGAGTCTCATCAGTTATCTATTTTATACATCGTGTCTATAAGTGTATGTGTGTATCAATCCCAACTATGCTTCAATTACAGCAATGGTTAAAGCGATACATTTTACACTATAGGTATTTCACTTCAATAAAAAAAAATTAGATTTTTTTTTAAGAAAAGAAGAGGATGGAGGAGAAGGAGGAGGCATGGATGTGTCTGTCTGTCCGCTGGGGGAGTCGGCAGCCATCATGTAAGAAGTCCAACTAGCTGGAGATCACTGAGCCAATCCAGCCATGGGGAGGGGTCATGCACAGAGGAACCAGTGCCTCAACTGATAGTCAAGAGCCTATACCCACCCACCAGCCATGGGAGCTGGGTCATGTGTGGAAATGCCTCTTCCACCTTGAGTCAAGCCATCCCAGCTGACATCAGCGGAGCAGAGATGAGCCGTCCCCAGGAAGCCCTGCCCGAATTGCCACCCCATCAACAAATAAATGGTGCTTTCAGCCACTAAGTTGGGGGAGTACTCTGTTGCAGCAGCAGAACACTGACACAGCAGTCAAGCCCTCTAATGGGTTTGGGGGAAATTTCTGTTATGAAGCTCTTTCACACTCTCACATATGAGTCACTAAGAGAAGTCAGTGCTTGAATGAGTCTGAGGAAAAGACTGATTTTCCACTCCCCAAATCCCAGTGGAATAAACGCTGAACTCAAGCCCTGTGGTAAGATTCAAACAGCTGCTGGGAAGGCTGGGGGATTTTTCCAACGATCCAATGGACTAATCAGGCCATCCATCAGCTGATCAATTCAACATTCTTTTTAACAGTCATTCTTTTTAAGCCATAAAAAGAATGACTTTGAATGGTCCTGCCCAGAGCAGGGACTGGTACAGTGTGGACAGAGATATTGGTGGAATTTCCTGTGATGGGTTGGGGGGTGGGTAGTGATCCCAGGTGTGGGGGCTGAGAACAGAGTTCTAGCTGGCTGACTCTGAGCAAGTCAGTTCCCATCTCTGGGCCTCAGTTTCCCCAGCTGTAGAGTGAGAAGATTGATGTCTAAAAGGCCTTTCCAGGTATGGAGCAAAGGGACTCCTCCTACACTGTTGGTGGGAATGCAGATTGGTACAACCACTATGGAGAACAGTACGGAGGTTCCTTAAGAAACTAAAAATAGAGTTACTGTATGATTCAGCAATTCCACTCCTGGGCATACATCCAGAGGAAGCCATAATTTTAAAAGACACACGCACCCCAACGTTCACTGCAGCGCTGCTTACAACAGCCAAGACGTGGAGGCAACCCGAGTGTCCATCGGCAGAGGAACGGGTAAAGAAGACGTTGCTTATTTTATACAATGGAATACTACTCAGCCATCGAAAGAATGAAATAATGCCATTTGCAACTACACGGACGGACCTAGAGATTATCATACTAAGTGAAGTAAGGCAGACAGAGAAAGACAAACATCACATGACATCACTCATACGTGGAACCTAATTCTTAAAAAAATGACATTAGTGAACTTATTTACAAAACAGAAGTAGACTCACAGACTTCAAAGACAAACTTATGGTTACCAAAGGGGAAAACCTGACGGGGAGGGATAAATTAGGAGCTTGGGATTAACGTACATATAGTACTAAATATTAGACAGATAACTAACACGGACCTAGTGTATAGCACAGGGAACTCTACTCAGCACTCTGCAATCACCTATGTGGGAAAAGAATGTGAAAAAGAATGAATACGTGTATATATATATATATAACTGAATTACTTTGCTGTACACCTGAAACTAACAGAACATTGTAAATCAACTACATTCCAATAATTTTTTAAATTAATAATAAGACTTCTCCATTGGGTTCCAACATTCTGCAACACTGCAGTTTTGGCAGAAGGGAAAGCAACACTAAAATAGAATCCAAAACACTGAACAAAGTCCAATTACCTGTGTTTACAGGGAGATACACACACTGGAGTCTTCACCTCTGTCCCCTGGGGGCCGGAGCACTCTTATCTCTGCGTCCTGTGTGAATTTGTTTGTTCCTTCCACAGTATTCCCTGTGGAAGTCCGGCTTGATCCAATTTCCTCTTCTGAATTACACTTTAGCTCCCTGGATTCTTAATGGGGCTGTGTGATTAGTTCTGTGAATAGAGGGATGTACACCACTCCCCCACCCCCAGGCCTGCCCCTAAGACACCTCACATGATCTTCTATGCTGAGACTCCTAATTGAGGACAATCTACATGCAAATGAATTGGAAAAAAAAAAAAAAAAAACCACTTAGCTGTGGACTTCCTAGTAGGCAAAGCAAAGAGGGCAACAGGCTGACCACAGAGCTCTGCTAACCGAAAAACATACTGCTCATGATAAGAATATCTGTCTTGGCCAAGAGCTCTGAGAGGAAGGCTCTCCAGGACCTCTGGGTGAGGGAATCGGTGTCGGGGCAGGAGGGAGCAAGAGGCCAGGCTTGTCCTGAAATCTGTCCCTCCACGGCAGAGGGAGGGCCAGCTTTGGTGGTCCTCCTGTGGCCTGACTGGTGTATTACTGCACAGAGTGTAATTCTTCATCCTTGTTAATGTCAATACCGCAGCAGCATGATAAATACGGAAAATATTTACATACCCGTACCACGGATGGGTTGTTTAGACCATCTGGCTACAGGATGCGGTAAGTGTTGTCAAACACATGGCCTGTCTATAAAGGCTGTGCCTCAGCCCTGGGGGAGGCCGGGCTCCGGGGTCCAGGTGGCTTCCCTGGGCCGTATCCCCACCGTACACTGGACCATGGGGAACCTGAGAGACCAACTCACATCTCAGCAGGCCTGGACCCACTATCAGCCTCAGGCTCCTGCCAGTTGGGAGCAGAGCCCTCAAACTCCCTCTTTCTGCTCCCTCTGGGTAAGCACGTTTGATAACCTCCTGACACTTCTTTAGCAAGGAACTCTTCAGGACTCAAGTGCTTCAGACAAGACTCACTTGGCAAGGACTTCCCGGGTGGTCCAGTGGTTAAGAATCTGCCTGCCAATGCAGGGGCCACAGGTTTGATTCTTGGTCCTGGAAGATCCCACATGCCTGAGGGCAACTGAGCCCATGCACCACAACTATTGATCCTGTGCTTTATAATTCAGTCACAACTACTGAGCCGACATGCTGCCACTACTGAAGCCCGTTTACCAAAGAGCCCGTGCTCCACAACAAGAGAAGCCACCGCAATGAGAAGCCCGAGTCCCCAAACTGGAGAGTAGTTCCTGTCTCTGCTACTAGAGAAAGCACTCTTGCAGCAGCGAAGACCCAGCACAGCCAAAAGTAAATAAATAAATCAATCTTTAAAAAAAGAAAAAAGACTCACTCAGCAAGACCGCCCCAATCCACAGCCACCCCGGGAATGTCTCCAGGGAGCTCACGGGACTGTGGGGAATTCTCAAGAGGCAAACAGCATAATTCGCTTGTGTCTGAAGCAGCCTCTGCCTGAGCTTCGTCTCGCTAGAGAGGCAGGAGACAAGGATGGGGTACCACCGCTCCTGAAGGATGGACGATGGTGAGCTTAAGTTCGCTTCAGGGAGAGTTTCTTCTGCTGAGTTCTGAGATCAGGCTAAATAACAGAGGTTTTTTTCCTCCTGGGTGGACGTTAATATTTTCCCCTTTTCCTTCTTTTAAATTTCAGGTGTGGGGCGTGTTGCTTTATTAATTTTAGTAAGAGCCAAAAAGTTCCCTTCAGAGCTCGTTTTCAGAGTAGCAATTTTCTTAATGGGACGCACGCGTTTGCCGCCCACGGGAGGAGCCATATCAGCCTGGCAGTCACAGCGCCCCGTGAACACCTTCCTGACAACCGTTAGTCAAATGGAAACTCACCGCATTGGCTGCGTCGCCAGCAGCCTGGGCGGACACTCTGACAAGGGCTTTTGAGGGGGTCATGCCTGGAGGGAAGGTAGGCCGTGTTTCTGTCCACTATGAACTCACAGCTTTAGGGTCTCTTTTTTTAAATTTTTTTTCTTTTATGTAGACCATTTTAAAAGTCTTTCTTGAACTTGTTATAATATTGCTTCTGTTTTATATTTTGGGTTTTGGGCCACAAGGCATGTGGGATTTTAGTTCCCTGAACAGGGACAGAACTTGCATCCCCTGCATTGGAAGGTAAAGTCTTAACCAGCGGACCATCGGGAAGTATCTAGTCTCTCTTGTTTTCCATTTTTTTAAAGCCTTTTATTTTATATTGGAGTATAGCCAGTTAACAATGTTGTGACAGTTTCAGGGGAACAATGAAGGGACTGAGCCATACATATACACGTATCCATTCTCCCCCAAGCTGCCTTCCCATCCAGGCTGCCATATAACATTGAGTAGAATTCCCTGTGCTGTATAGAAGGTCCTTGTTGGTTATTCACTTAAAATATAGCAGTGTGGACTTGTCTGTCCCAAACTTCCTAACTATCCATTCCCCCCTTTCCCCCAGCAACCATAACTTTGTTCTCTAAGTCTGTGAGTCTCTTTCTGTTTTGTAAGTTCATTTGTATCATTTCTTTTTAGATTCCACATATACTGGGTATCATATGATATTTCTCCTTCTCTGTCTGACCTACTTCACTCCTTAGAGTCTTCTTATAACAAACACCCTCGAAGATTTAAAATGTACCAACCAGAGCGTTCAGGGCCTCAGGTAGCACACGTACTGGGTTCAAGTGCCAGCTGGCCACTTGCCTCCTGGAATCTGGATTTTGACTGTGAAATGAGGGTTAGTGACACAGCTAGAAGCCGCTTCCTGCTCTGATAGTCACGAGCTGGTTCTGTAGTGACTGGGCCAGTAGGGGACTCTGTGGCCATGGAATCAATCGAGTGTCACAGTCTTTCCAAGGACTGGCACTCTGTCCGTGCAAACAGGGTGAGGACCACAAACCCCACATGTGAGAGGTCAGAAAAACGTCAGAGCCTGAGGCCAGACACGGCCTGAGAGGCTCAGGGGCTTGCCACCGTGTTGCAGGAGAGGAAGCCCATGTGCACATCCCACACCCTCTAAAAGCACAGAGACCAGCAGGCCAGGTGGCTTGACGATAGAGTTGGGACAACAGTTCTCACTGGTAACACACTGAGCACCCAGCGAGGCCGCGTGTCCATGCAGAAGGCTCAGCATCTCTCTGGGAGGCGCTTCCGACCCCTCGAGCCCCAGCAGAGATGTCTGCTCAGAGCCACCAAGGAGTTGCAGACTCCTGTTCCACTCACTGGCTTGCAGACAGAGCTGGGCAAAGGCTCTTTTTGCAAAGTGAGCTGCTGGGGACACGGACATACGGTGACAAAGACCACACCCAAGTCGCTGCTTGCTTCATTCTCACTGGGCTCAACAAACATCCAGGGACAGAACTTCCCCTGGTGTCCAGTGGTTAAGACTCTGTGCCTCTACTGCAGGGGGCACCGGTTCGATCCCTGGTGCAGAATGTGGCCAAAAAAAACCCCAAAGCATTTAACAGCAAGCCAGCAAGAGGCTTCTTTTGTTTAAATGCAAAAATATAAGATGGCCAAGAGTGGGCCCAGCACCTCAGAACAGGGCATGGCTTAGGGGGAGTGGGTTAGCCCCAGGCCTCCCAAGTCAGAGTGAGGATCTTTTCCAGACATCCCAATCTGAGCTCCCACGCCCCAGCGGACAGGCCAGCACTAGGCACCCCTAGGCCCCCTCCAGTTCAAGGTGAAATGAGAACTGCGGGTCAATGGAGCAAGCCATACTAAAAGCTCTGTGTATTCTCTTTTTATTCTTAGATTAGATCTTTCCTATTTGTTAGTGTCCTTTAGTTCATGAGAAGATGGCTACGGGGAATTATAGCTTTCCTCTGTGTGTGGTTAATTATTCATAACATAAATTTTAACATTTTTAAGCATTTTTAAGTGTGCAACGGCATTAAGCACATTCACAGTGTTGGGCAACTAGCTTCACCACCCGTTTCCAGAACTTTCTCATCCCCCCAAACAGAAACCCTATAATCATTCAACACTAACTCCCCAGGCCCCCTTTCCCCCAACCCCAGGTAGTGTCCGTGAATGGTACCTCTTTAAAAATAATGTTCTTATTTGGCAACATTATCTTGTAATTAAAAAAAAAAAATTATTTGTTTATTTGTCTGCATCGGATCTCAGTTGCGGCATGCAAGGTCTTTCGTTGCAGCGCATGGACTCTCTAGTTGTGGCACACAGGCTTAGTTGCCCCATGGCAGGTGGGATTCTAGTTCCCCAACCAGGGGGTTGAACCCGCATGCCCTGCCTTGCAAATTGGAGTCTCAACCCCTGAACCACCAGGAAAGTCCCTTATATTGTAATTTTAAAGCTCCTGGTGCTTCTCAGCTACTTGATGATAGATGAGTCGACAGAGGAGGGGCCTGGACAGCTTCTGTCCCCCACCCCCACCAGGAAGGAACTTTACAGGCCACAGTCTGTCTGGAGGAATCACAGGCTCCCCCCTGCCGTGCTTGAGTGGACACCTAATGGGAGCCGGCTGGCCAGGAACTCTGCTAGACTTGCCCTTTGCGGTAGAAAGGCTCTCACCCAATTTTCTCCAGATTTTCATTTTACTTAAAAGCTCTTCCTTGCCTGGGGTTTTGAGGTTAAAAACCACTGTCTCTTGCTCCCACGCCGTAAGTTGGAGTGTCAATTGGTCCTACCTTTATGGAGAGCAATTGAGCAGTAGCTACAGAAAATAAAAGGCAAACACTCCTTGACCTAGTAATTCTACTTCGGGAAAATTTATTCTGCAGATTTGAAAGCCTATTTGCATCAAAACCTACGAACCAGGACACTCACTGAGGCAGTTTGCTCTTCCTTGGTTACAATGCAAAACTCCACGGATGGGGAGTTGGTTTAAGAAATGATGATGCATCCAGTAGCCAAAAAATGAGCCCATCATTAAAAAGCTCCAGGCATGGGACTTCCCTGGTGGTCCAGTGGTTAAGACCCTGAGCTTCCACTGCAGAGGGCACAGTTCCAACCCTCGTCGGGGAACTAAGGTCTTGCATGAGGCAAAGGTGAGGCCAAAAAATAGAAGGAAAACAAAAAGTCCCGGACAGCCTAAATGAACCAATAGAGGAGGACCTCCAGATGTCTGAATTGTCAAAATTAAGTCAAAACAGCAGGTGCATAGGGAGGCAGTCATTTGTGGTTTTCTGAAGTAATATACACTCATATATGCAGAGCATCTTTCTGAAAGATACACGCACCGGGAGACTACAGACAGGAAGCAAAGAAGACTTACGTTTACCTCTCAGCCCTTTGACATTGGGTACCAAGTACTGAATATACGGTATTACTTATCCAAACAATATTTTTCATACCAAGTATGGTCTTTATTTATTATTTTGTTATTGGACTACTTTATTGGAAACTGTGAATTTGTAAGTTCTGTAAATCAAGGAATGTATCTAATTTATCTTCTTTCTTCTCCTAGTTTTTATGTTTAAGATGCACAGCATGATGACTTGATCTAGTTTAACACCTTGCCAATGTCTGGTATAACATCATGTACAACTTTTTGTGTGTTTTAGTAATTTTTGAAGACATGAACGAATGAGTAAACAATGAGTGAAGAAAAGTAGTGAAGGGGCCTCCCTGGCTGTCCGAGGGGTGAGACTTCGCCTTCCACTGCAGGGGAATGGGGTTGGGCAGCCTAGATCCCACGTGTCTCGAGCCCAAAAAACCAAAACGTAAAACACAAGAAATATTGTAACAAACTCAATAAAGACTTTAAAAAGTGGTCCACATCCAAAAAACTTAAAAAAACATACTCCAATATAAAATTTTAAAAATGAAAAAAGAATTTATTAAAAAAAAAAAAAAGGATTGGAAAACTAAGTCATATTCTTTAAATACTAGAAAACCATGAGTCTTGAGTTGCCAGGGAAGGAAGAGATTTGAGGGGAGGCAGGAAGTGACCGACTGTGGCGACTGAGGTAGAAAAATCAGACTTGGTAATTTCAAAGGAAGATAAACACCATTGACAGGGCAGTGACATTGGTGTTAAAAGTTTAAGTGGGGACTTCTCTGGTGGTCCAGAGGCTAAGAGTCCGAGCTCCCAACGCAGGGTGCCAGGGTTTGATCCCCGATCAGGGAACTAGACCGACCCTACATGCTGCAAATAAGACTTGGCAAAGTCAAATACATAAATATTTTTTAAAAAACACATTTAACTGAACAAGAGTTTTTAAATTTTTAATTTTAATAACTATTTTAATTTTTTTAAGTCAACATTTACTGTTTCTTTTGGAACAGTAGAATACCAAAAAAAAAAAAAAAAAAGTAGGTAGTCCAAATGATTTTAAAATACATTTTTTTGGAAACCACATTATATCTACCTTTTAATCCTATGAACCACATATTCCTAAAGAATTGGAAAGTATATTAAGAAACCATCCCTCTCCAGCGAGCTGGTTCTCAGGTTTGAGAGCTCTCCAGGGATCAGTGCATACATACCAAGCTTGGGAGCACTTGCCCCAAGTGCTCCTCCATGATCCAGTCTGCAGGCCAGCAGCAACCCTGACCATTGAGAAGTCGGCTGACCAGCAAGGCCCCTAGGCTTCAAGGAACAAACTTCCACAAAGCCCGAGGCCCTCAGTCCTCGGAAAGTTATACTTGCCCCCTTGGCCGCTCATACAAAAAACGGTGGCTAAAATAAGGCAAAAGATTAACAGTGGCAAAACCACACTGAGGAGAGGAAAGGAAAAGAAACAGGAAGGAGGGAAGGCTACCTTAAAAGGAATTGAGAGAGCCTGGGGTTCAGTCAGAGGACCGTCTGGCAGGCATGCCCCCATCCAGCTCTTCCAAGGCCCCCCAGGACAGCCGGGTTCATGACACCCAAACTTCATCTGCATCTTGGTAGCTCCGGCCGGTTGGATGACTCACCCATCCCTGAAAGACTGAGTTATACCGAGGGCTCGCTGTTTATTCAGAGAGAGACAAGAAATGCCTTGGAGAAAGAGCAGGATCATCACCAGGGAAACATGAAGGATGCCTCAGTCCCCAACAAACTGGTTCATTCAGTGTCCTTGAGCTGGTTTATTTAATCTTATTCATTTACTTATGGTTGTGCGGGGTCTTCATTGCTGTGCACGGGCTTTCTCCAGTTGCAGTGAGCGGGGGTTACTCGTCGTTGCGGTGCTCAGGCTTCTCATTGCAGTGGCTTCTCTTGTTATGGAGCACGGGTTCTAAAGCATGGGCTGCAGGAGCTGTGGTACATGGGCTTAGTTGCTCCACAGCATGTGGAATCTTCCTGGACCAGGGATTGAACTGGTGTCCCCTGCAATGGCAGGAGAATTCTTAACCATTAATCCACTAGGGAAGACGTCATCTTTTTTTTTTAATTGGCCACCATACCATCTTATTACTTGTAAATATTCTATCTATTTTGAAGCCCTAACCTGTATCCATCTCGAAACATTAATTTTGCAACCTTGTTTCTCAGTCTTCTGTTCCGCATCTTTCCTAGCCCATAGCACTGGCTTCACTCTGAAGTGATGATTTTTAGTGAGAGAGGTTCTTGCAACTAACATAAAGGGAATTCCACTTAGAGCAGCATTTTTAAATGCTTGGCCCCCAGATCTCTTTTGGACACATTCTCCAGTAGCATTCTGCACCTCTTGGAAAACGCTGTAGAGTGTTTCACTCTTAAGGATTAAGTTGCTACTGATTAGAGATGCTCTTTGTCATGCGGAAATCTATTCCTACCCTTTAATTGTTATGTTTTTAAGAGCAATGGGTGTTGAACTTGATCAAATGCTTTTCTGACATCTACTGAAAGCATCTAAGTTCTTTTTCTTCCTCCTTTTTTTTTTTCTTTTGGTAGATTTCCTCATCTTTAATCATCTGCTTATAACTTTAAGTCTGGTCCACGACCCATTGTACCGACCCCTGTGCCGGGAGCCAGACTAGGGCAGCAAAATAGCTCTTGCATACAGAGGAAAGTGGGGGGTACAGAACCTGGAAAACACAGACAGCTGAACAGCACGCTAGCATTTGTGAATTCATGTATCACACAAAAGTCACAGTGAGAACCCAAGGAACCACACGAGTTAAGCAAATCACAGAGGGCTTCCTGTAGGAGGTGACAGAGGGAATTTAGAGACAGACTGGAAATGAGGGCATCTGGATTTGAGTCTTGCCCCCCATGGAGCCCAAGAGCATGATTTCCTGGCCTCTAATTTTGTCAAGGCTATGGTTTTTCCAGTAGTCATGTATGGATGTGAGAATTGGACTGTGAAGAAAGCTGAGTGCCAAAGAATTGATGCTTTTGAACTGTGGTGTTGGAGAAGACTCTTGAGAGTCCCTTGGACTGCAAGGAGGTCCAACCAGTCCATTCTGAAGTGTTCTGGGTGTTCTTTGGAAGGAATGATGCTAAAGCTGAAACTCCAGTACTTTGGCCACCTCATGCGAAGAGTTGACTCATTGGAAGACTTTGATGCTGGGACGGATTGGGGGCAGGAGGAGAAGAGGACGACAGAGGATGAGATGGCTGGATGGTGTCACTGACTCGATGGACCTGAGTTTGAGTGAACTCCAGGAGTTGGTGATGGACAGGGAGGCCTGGTGTGCTACAATTCATGGGGTCACAAAGAGTGGGACACGACTGAGCGACTGTACGGAACTGAATTTTGTCAGCAATAAAAGAGAAATAATCATAGACCACAAGACCTTCAGAGGCATCCAGGTTAGCCTCCTTCATTTGCAAACACTAGAGGCAGAGGATCAAAGGGAAGTGATTTGTTCAAGATCATCGAGCCATCCCTACTGTTTATCTTGGTTCCGAGGGGAGCGGGAGAGAAACAAAGACAACTTGGAGATCTTGGGCAGAACGGAAGCAGAGAACATCCGGTGTGTCATGACCCTTCCCCTGCAATAAACATTATTGTTGTCACCTTGAAAGCAGGCTGAGTCAGGTGGCAGCCCGTGTGCTGTTCTCAGGGTGCAGAGGCCAGCGGTCAGAGGAGCCTGACCGGGAAGAGGGGAGGTCCTGGAGCCGCCCCTGCAGCAGCCCCAGGTCTCCTGCATCAACACACCTGTGCAGACGTACATGGATGGCTTTGCAATCACTCATTCACTCCCCTATTCTTTCTGCAAGTACGGAGCCCATACTGAAGCGTGTCCCCCAAGTTCATGTCCTCCTTGGAACCTCAAAACTTGAACTTATGTGGAAATATGATCTTTGCAGATGTAATTAGGTGAAGTCAAGCTGGGTTGGGGGCAGGGGCCTGGATCCAGTACGACTGATGTCTTTTTTTTTTTTTTTTTGGCTGCCCTGGGTCTTCACTGCTGTGGGCTTTCTCTGGTTGTGGTGAGCATGGGCAGTTTTCATTGCAATATGCAGGCTTCTCGTTGCAGTTGTTTCTCTTGCTGTAGGGTGTGCAGGCTCAATACCTATAGCACACTACGTGGCTTAGTTGCCCTGTAGCAGGTGGGATCTTCCTGGACCAGGGGTCGAACCTGTGCCCCCTGCATTGGCAGGTGGATTCTTAACTACTGGACCACCAGGGAAGTCCCTGATTGGTGTTCTTATACAAAGAGGAGAAGAGATACAGAAATAGATGCACACAGAGGGAAAACCACCACATGAAGACAGAGGCAGAGATGGCGGGGTGGGGGGGATACATCTATAGGCCAAGGACAGCTGAGGATGGCCAGCCACCACCATGAGCGAGGGATGTGTAAGACTCTCCCCTTAAGCCTCCAGGAGGAAGCAATCCTAAATTTGGATGTGTGGTCTCCTGAACCAAGAAAGAACAACTCCTCTTGTTTTAAGCCACCCAGTTTGTGGTGCTTGATTACGCAGCCCCAGGAGCCCCAGTTTGCCCCATGGAACCTCTTGCTGGGAGGGAGAGGGGGTGTTTGATTGGAATCCTTCAAACCACATTATCGCCATCAGCAGGCTGGTCCCCCCAGCCACCATGCCATACATAGCCTGTGAGTGAGCATCCCAGCCTCCCCAGGCCAGACACAGAAAACCAAATGCTCCTTAAGCTGTGAGGCCCCAGGTACCATTCAACACACTTTGCACACATTGTCCTCTAAATGTCATATGCATGTGCTCACGTGTTCAGTTGTGTCCAACTCTGCGACCCCATAGACTGTAGCCCGCCAGGCTCCTCTGTCTTTGGCATTCTCCAGGCAAGAATACTGGAGTAGGTTCCAATTTCCTTCTCCAGGGGATCTTCTTGACCCAGGGATCGAACCCACATCTCCTGACTGCCAGGCAGACTCTTTAAAGCCCACTTTAAAAGTCAGTTTCAGCCAAAAGGCAGGTGAGGACACAACAAATCTGAGAGAGCAGTCCGTGCCAGAACCATACTCCAAATCTGGACTGTCTGCATGGGGGTGGGGGGAACACGTTCTTTTGCACACCCACTTCCCAGCTCCCCCAGGGCTGTAGCACCTGCCCCTGGCAGTCCTGTCTCCCACTCATTTGCAGCTGTGGGGACCCCAGGCAGTTGGCATCTGGTCTTTGATGGTATTTATCTTTCCACTCCCTGAGAGCAAGCGAGAGCCATAAAAGGCCATACCCAACGTCAGGTGCACAAGCGTTTCGTAGAGACAGATATCGTTCACACGTGGCGACCAGGCCTGGCCACTAATGGACAGGGACGCCTCCCCCAGGAGTGCGAGAGCCTGGGATGCAGCTCACAGCTCAGCTCACTGCTGAGCTGCAGGGCCTTGGCCAGGCCACAGGTGTGGACATCTCCCAGTGCCTGGACCAGGCCAGGCACTCCACAAGCAAAAGCAAGATGTGAGCCATCACAAGGCCCACTTGAGGTTCTAGCACAAGCCTGAGACTTCTGTTTGGGTACCATCTTAATGCTTTTTGGCCATGGGACATGTGGGATCTTAGTTCTCTGACTAGGGATGTAACCCGTGCAGTGGAAGTATAGAATCTTAACCGCTGGACTGCCAGGGAAGTCCTCCATTTGAATCATTTTTAAGTGCACAATTCAGTGGCATTGAGGATATTCCCAGCATTGTGCAATCACCATGGCTATTTCCAGAATATTTTCATCACCTCAAACAGAAGCTCTGTCCCCTCTAACTCCCACCCCCAACCCCCAGTACGCACTGTTCTCCTTTCTGCCTCTGAATTTGTTATTCTCAGCACCTCATACAAGTGGAATCACACAATATTGCCCTTTTGTGTCTGGCTTCTTTCTCTTAGCATCATGTTTTCAAGGATCATTCATGTGGTAGCTTGTGTCAGTACTTCATTCCTTTTTTGGCCACATAATATTCCATCATATGGCTATACCATGCCATTTCTTTTATCCATTTATCAGCTGATGCACTGGGTGGTTTTCAGCTTGGCTATTGTGAATAATACTGCTAAGAAAACAGGTGTATAAGTACCTGTTTGATTCCCTGCTTTCAATGCTTTGGAGTAGAATAACCCAGGAGTAGAATTCTAGTAACATTGTTTTGTATGGGTAGACCACATTCTATTAGCCCATTCATCAGTTGGTAACCAGACAGATGAACCAGAGATCAAATCACCAACATCCGCTGGATCATCAAAAAAGCAAGAGAGCTCCAGAAAAACGTCTACTTCTGCTTTATTGACTACACCAAAGCCTTTGACCATGTGGATCACAACAAACTGTGGAAAATTCTCAAAGAGATGGGAATACCAGATCACCTTACCTGCCTCCTGAGAAATCTGAATGCAGGTCAAGAAGCAACAGTTAGAACTGGACATGGACCAACAGAATGGTTTCAAATTGGGAAAGGAGTACGTCAAGGCTATATATTGTCACCTTGCTTATTTAACTTATATGCAGAGTACATCATGCGAAATGCTGGGCTGGATGAAGCACAAGCTGGAATCAAGACTGCCAAGAGAAATATCAATAACCTCAGATATACAGATGATACCACCCTATGGCAGAAAGTGAAGAACTAAAGAGTCTTGATGAAAGTCAAAGAGGAGAGTGAAAAAGTTGGCTTAAAACTCAATATTCAGAAAACTAAGATCATGACATCCGGTCCCATCACACGGCAAATAGATGGGGAAACAATGGAAACAGTGAGACTATTTTGGGGGGCTCCAAAATCACTGCAGATGGTGACCGCAGCCATGAAATTAAAAGACACTTGCTCCTTGGAAGGAAAGCTATGACCAACCGAAAGAGCATATTAAAAATAGAGACATTACTTTGCCAACAAAGTTCTGTCTAGTCAAGGCTATGGTTTTTCCAGGGGTCATGTATGGACGTGAGAGTTGGAGTATAAAGAAAGTTGAGCACCGAAGAAGTGATGCTTTTGAACTGTGGTGTTGGACAAGACTCTTGAGAGTTCCTTAGACTGCAAGGAGATCCAATCAGTCCAGCCTAAATGAAATCAGTCCTGAATTTTCATTGGAAGGACTGATGCTGAAGCTGAAACTCCAATACTTTGGCCAACTGATGAGAAGAACTGACTCACTGGAAAAGACCTTGATGCTGGGAAAGATTGAAGGCGGGGGGAGAAGGGGACAACAGAGGATGAGATGGTTGGATGGCATCACTGACTCAATGGACATGAGTTTGAGCAAGCTCTGGGGGCTGGTGAAGGACAGTGAAGCCTGGCATGCTGCTGTCCATGGGGCTGCGAAGAGTCAGACACGACTGAGTGACTGAATGAACTGAACCTGGTGTTGCTGCTTTCCTTTTTTCTCCTTGGCCATGCCACTTGTGGGATCTTAGTTCCCCGACTAGGGATGGGATCCAGGCTCTTGGCAGTGAAAGTGTGGAGTCCAAACACCGGATCACTAGGGAATTCCCAGTAACTCTGTGTTTAATCACTTAAAGAACCACTAAACTGCTTTCCACAGTGGCTGCACCATTCTACATCCCACCAGCCAGGGGACAGGGATTCCCATTTTTCCACATCCTCGTCAACACTTGTTCTTTTCCACTTTGGGATACTAGTCAAGCCTGAGATGTCAGAAGAAGGGAAGACACAAGCGTGCCTGGGGCCCCGGACATGGCCTGCTGGCACCTGTGCACTTCAGCCTGCTCTCTGCAGGGCTGCATGGGTGCAGGCTGGAGAGTCGAGAGCATTCGGTTCTAGTTCCAGCACTGGTGCTTGTGGCTGTGCGATGCTGGACACAGACTTTAACCACTGGGAGCCTTAGTCACGTCCTCTGTGGGAACCGAGCTAACGCCCCAAGTGTCACTTCCCACAGGAGGTGGGGCTGTGAATCTATGAGAGCAACCGAAGGAAGAGTATTTTCAGCAACTCTACAGGGGGACACAGAGGTGGTAGAAAGAGGGGGGCAGGGTTAACCTCCCTTGATAGATCGCTTATGATCCTGTCTGGACAGGACTAGAATACGTTCCCCTTCAACCTCCTCTTTTTCTGCCTATTCAAAAAAGTTTTTTGTTTTAATTAATTAATTAAGTTTTGGCTGCTCTGGGTCTTCGGTGCTGCACGCAGGCTTTCTCTAGTTGTGGCGAGCGGGGGATACTCTAGTTGCAGTGCTTGGGCTTCTCATTCCAGTGGCTCGTCTTGTTTCAGAGCTTGAGGGCTTCAGTAGTCGCCGCAATGGGGCCCAAAGCACAGGCTCAGCAGCGGTGGCACACGGGCTTCGTTGCCCCTCGGCATGTGGGAGCTCCCTGGACCAGGGACTGAAACTGCATCCCCTGCATTGGCATCCCTTCACCATTGGACCACCAGGGAAGTCCTCTTTCTCTGCCTTTGAATGGAGAAGCCAAAATATGGGGAAAAGTAGAAAGACAAAGAGGGAATAGGAAGAATGCTAGATGACCAACTGAGGGCGACCTTGCATCAGAATAATTACCGGACACAGACACACACCCCAGTGTACACACACACACACACACACACACACACACAGCTCTTGAGTCACATCATGGATTCAAAGTTTGTCTGAATTTCTTATGTCACCAGACCGAGAGAAGCGCACAGACAGCAGGAATTAGCAACACAAATTTTCAGAGGAGGAAATGATGGCCCAAGGAAGTGGGGTCACACACAGCCCAGTCCAAGTGGGGCCTCTGGACATGAGTGCAGCTCAGGCAAACCATAAGACAGCCACGGACACTGAGCTCCACTCAGGGCCCAGGCCCACGGCTTGTTCTTCCAAAGCAGCAGCAGCATCTGTCTGTCTGTGTCTGTCTGTCTCTCTCTCACACACATACCCAGTGACTGAGGTCTCCACCGAGAAGCCAAGGTTACATTCCAGGAAAGAAACAGGACCCTTTTTCCTCTCACCAGCAGGAAAAGCACATAGCCTCGTGGGCCCCCAGCCGGCATCTCCATAGTGACAGAATCACAGAGGCTGTGGGGCTAAAAATAAAGCTTCCACTTTCTGAAACCCCCGTCTGCTTAGCTCCAGCTGCACGAGGGCTTGGTGATGCTCCGTGGCCAACACCTAAACAGCGAAGAGGACGGGGGACAGACAGCACACCCGGGACACCAGGAACAAAAGACCACCTGTGCTCTCACGAAAGAGTTCCCGAAGGTTGTCACCCACAGGCTCCCAGACAAAAGGGCTCCATGTGGGTCATGACAGCAAGCAAAAGGCGCCCCAGCTTCCATGCACAAACGTCCCCACATGTGCCACAAGCAACCCATTCATGGCAGCCCTTGGGAGGCACCTCTTAAGCCTTGAAACTAGTAAGTGTTCCTTTTCCAGAAGTACCAAGGGTTTGCAAGTTTTCCCACTTAAAAAAAAAAAAAAAAAAGATTTTCAAAATGCTTAGCTCCCCAGGCAGGCTCTCAAAAACCTACTTCACTGCAAAAATGGGTGCAGTGTATGGTAAGTGGTCTAAAACACTCATTTAGCCAAGGGCTTCCCTGGTGGCTCACAGAGCTTCCCCGATAGCTCAGTTGGTAAAAAAAAAAATCTGCCTACAGTGCAGGAGACCCTGGTTTGATTCCCAAGTCAGCAAAATTCAAAATCCGCTGGAGAAGGGATAAGCTACTCAAGTATTCTTGGGCTTCCCTGGTGGCTCAGCTGGTAAAGAATCCGCCTGCAATGTGGGAGACCTGGGTTTGATCCCTGGGTTGGGAAGATCCCCTGGAGAAAGGAAAGGCTACCCACTCCAGTATTCTGGCCTGGAGAATTCCACAGACTGTAGAGTCTATGGGGTGGCAAAGAGACAGACACTACTGAGCAACTTTCACTTTCACTTTCCCTGGTGGCTCAATGGTGAAGAATCCACCTGTCAATGCAAGAGACTCGGGTTCAATCCCTGGGTCCGGAAGATCCTCCGGAGAAGGAAATGGCAACCCACTCTAGTATTCTTGCCTGGGAAGTCCCGTGGACAGAAGAGCCTGGCAGGCTACAGTCTATGGGGTCAAGAAGAGTTGGATGCGACTGAGCACACACACACAGATGGATTTTTTTCAGAGCCAGACTGCCTGGACTTGAATGGCGCCCTTGGGGTAGCCAGCTTTCTGCTTTGGGCCTCAGTTTTCTCATCTGCACAATGGGACTAACTGCAGGGTGCCATTGAGGACCAGGCATAGACTAGGTGCTTCAAGAGCTCAGTTATTCAGCTGTCTGGGGGTCCTGTCCTTGGTGGGTCAGCCTGAGAACACGCTAGCAAATGGACATTCCAACTGAGAGCAGCTCAAGGGGACAGCTGTGCATCAGCTGGAAACTCCCCATCTTAGCCAGCAATTTGCACACACTGAAACCCCGCCCCGCCAACTCTCCATCTACATGACCTTCCCCAAATCAACCCTCAGCCTCGGCTTATCTTCTAAATAATCTATAACATGGATCACAACGAACGATTCCCAGTATGATTATTAACTATATTACGGCTCATTTTAAACGGCCTTAAAATTCGCACAATGAATGCAACTCCTCATTAGTCACACAGCCCTGAGTTAATAATTAAGCAGCCTTAATTGGTGGATGTGGAAAGGTATGGCGCAGCTTCCTAGGCACCACTGCACACGGAACCAGCCCAGCCCTATAATGGATTTCCTAAGTCAGCTCACAGAGCTAATTCACATCGAAAGTTAATTAGCCTAATGAAGGCAAGTGCGACTTAGTGACTTCCAGCCTGATTCTGCTCTGACTCAGCCACCCCAGGAGGCTGCCAATGCCATCCTCCTGGGTTCGATTTCCTGGAGCTCCAAGGAAGGGGCCCCAGGGACGGTGCTTCGGGGAACCATGTGTTCCTGGCTCCCCGACTGCGATCAGCTGGGAGTCAGCGAGCACTCAGAAGGCCACAGAGAGGCAGGATGCACCTCCTTGTGGAGTTCGTTCTGGAATCTCTGCAAGGGAGGGAACCTTCCAGCAAGTGGAAGTCATAGGTGAGCCCCAGCGAGGGGGAGGGCCAGGCACCACCAACCTTCATAACCTATGACTGGTGAAGACCAGGGCTGTCCCTTGTCCCTGACCAGGAAGATGGCAGCTTACATATGCAGGGCAGCTGACAATCCACAAAACTACCCTCTCATTCAGACTCTCGCTGCATCCTCCCCTGGGAGGGAGCATCGCTGGATGTATACAGAAACCAAGGCCCAGAAAGGCAGGATCATCAAAGGCCACTCATCTTCGAAATGGCATAACTCAGACCTCCCAGACCCCCAGGCCCTCCTGGTCCAGCTGTCTCTCACTGTTCCTCGTTCAGGGGCAAGCCAAAGTCAACATCTTGCTGGCCTAGAAACAGCCCAAGTGTCCATCAACAGGAAAACAGGAGGTGGTCTGTCTATATACAGTGGCATATTACTCTCCAAGAGAAGAAGGAAATTCTGACACAAGCTACAGCGC
The DNA here is from genome assembly GCF_029378745.1 of Bos indicus. Taxonomy (NCBI): domain Eukaryota; kingdom Metazoa; phylum Chordata; class Mammalia; order Artiodactyla; family Bovidae; genus Bos; species Bos indicus. The sequence goes on along the minus strand of NC_091776.1, from coordinate 52,448,823 downwards.
AGGTGAATCTGAAGGACATTATGCTCAGTGAAACAAACCAGACCTCGAAAGGACAAATACTGTATGATTCCACTTATTCGAGGCACCCAGAGAAAACCTGCAGAAACAGAAAGCAGAACGGTGGGTGCCAAAGGCTGGAGGGAAGAGGACGTTGTCGTTTAACGGGGACAGTTTCAGTATGGGAAGAGGAAGAAGTTCTGGACAGGGATGGGGGTGATGGTTGCACAATAGGGTGAATGTACTTAATGCCACGCGACTGTTTGCTGAAAAATGGTCACAGCGGTAAATTTGACATTATGTGTATTTTACCACTCACACACAAAAATGAAGTACTGATATCTGCTACAACATGGGTAAATCTTGAAAACATTATGTTACATAACGGAAGCAAAAAACCAAAGGTCACACAGTGTAAGATTCCATTCATTGGGTGGCCAAAAAGTTTGCTGGGGTTTTTCCGTAAGATCGTATGGAAAAAAACCAAATGGATTTTTTTTTTTTTTTTTTGGTCCAACCTAATATTTGAAACAATTGGAACAGATAAATCTATAGAGCAGAAAATAGAAGAGTGGTGGCCACAAGCCAGGGGAGGAGAGGGGAGGATGACTGCTGATGGGTGTGGGGTCTCCTTTCGGGGTGGTGAGGATGCTCTAGGATGAGACAGAGGTGGTGGTCGCACAGCACTGCGAACATAGCATGTGCCACTGAACTGCACGTTTAGAAGTGGTCAGTTCTCTGTTACATGAATTCCACTACGAATTTTCAAAGAAGGCCGGGAAAGAAAATCCCCCATTCTCTCCTGCACCCACCTGCCTTCCCCCTCCTGCATCCACACCCTCACCCAGCACCCTCATTCTCTGCCGGGCATGTGTCCAGTGGCCCTTCCTGGCCCTTCCATGCGCTGCAGACCCTGCAACCTCCATTTTCCCTCTGCGTCCAGCCTGAGCACAGTCAGAGGCTTGGAATCCTCCTGAGTGCGTGTCCTTCCGAGCAGGCTGGATTCTAGGGAGAGCAGGAGAAACCTGGAAGGCAGCCTCCTGGGACAGCAGGTGGGCCAGACTGCCTTCCCCAAGTTTCCTCCCATCAGAGGCTTCGTTAAACCCTCTTCTTGGACTTCTCTGCTGGTCCAGGGGTTAAGAATCCTCCTGCCAACGAAGGGGATGCAGGTTCCATCCCTGCTCCGGGAAGATCCTATGGGCCTCACAGGAACTGAGCCCAGGCTCTGCAACCACTGAGCCTGAGCACCTAGAGACTGTGCTCCACAACGAGAAGCCACTGCAATGAGAAGCTGGCACACAGCAACAAAGACCCAGCACGGCCCCAAATAAAAATGAATTAACAATAAAATCCTCTTTCAAGTTCAGAACCAGGCAAGGTGCTCCAGGAAGCCAAAAAGGCATCCCTCGGCCCTGCCCGGGGAGCGGCGCTGGCTGGACGCCTGGACCCTAGGGGCCACCTGGAGAGGATGACAGTCCTAGAGTGGCCTGCACAGTGTGGAGGGCCCCAGGGAAAAACAAACCCTCTAACTCTTGCCCATCGGACCCCAGCCTGAGCTACAGAATCCCACGGGGACCCACCTGTGTCTCTTCTCCGCCCAGCAGCCACTGGGCCTCCCGCTCTCCCAGCCTAGAGGAATGCAGAGGTAGCAAGGCAGGCGATCGCGGTGCTGCTGGGAGACACAAAGCGCTGGCCTCTGCCTGCTCCCCTCCCTGCTGCCATATCTTCTCTAATGAGGGAGAGAAAGGACACAAGTGGGGCAGAAAGAGGGGTAAAACCCAGAACAAACTGACCCACCGCCACTGGATGGGTCAGAGCGTGTGGTGAGCAGGGCCCACCCACCCTGGCAGACGAGGCCTGTTCACTCTGAACTGTGCCCTTTAAAAGCACACCTGCCCTGCCCCTCCCCCCCCACACAGGCATCCTAATACAGCCAGTCTGAAAGCTGCTCTCGCTTCAGGGAAGGGAAAGGCACCACTTCCCAGGACCTCAAAGACATACAACACGCAGGGCCTCTGACCACAGCCTCCTGGGTGTGTGGCTACAAGACTCGACAACGGGAAGCCCAGGGGGCCCCCAAGTCATGCCCACGCCGTGATCCCAGAGCATGCTGCCCTGTCTCAGGAATCTATGATAAATCCTGCTCTACATCCATGGTGCCTTTGGGCCTCTTTGAAGAGCAAAAGCTACAGAACAAGAAAAAAGAAATTCTGTTTTCTTCTCTGGGTAAAAAATGAAACAAAAAATTCACACAAACCCAAACCGAAAACTTCTGGGCACTGTTCAGACTGAACTGCATCAGGACATACTCATGGAATTTTTGTTGCTGTATTTGGCCACACGGCAGGTTTTCCAGGATCTTAGCTCCCCAACCAGGGATTGAACCCCAGGCCTCAGCAGGGAAAGCCGTAAGTCCTGACCACTGGACCATCAGGCAACTCCCCGGATAGATTTATAAGCAACAACATAACAACATGGCGTGGGTCATGGAAGGAATGCAGCGGCATGAACTTGAAGAATCAAGGACCCCAGTAGGACAAGAATCCTGGCCAGCCGTTAACTTGCTCTACTGCTGCTGCAGCTAAGTCGCTTCAGTCGTGTCCGACTCTTTGCGACCCCATAGACGGCAGCCCACCAGGCTCCCCTGTCCCTGGGATTCTCCAGGCAAGAATACTGGAGTGGGTTGCCAGTTCCTTCTCCAATGCATGAAGGTGAAAAGTGAAAGTGAAGTCGCTCAGTCCTGTCCAACTTTGAGCGACCCCATGGACTGCAGCCTACCGGACTCCTCTGTCCATGGGATTTTCCAGGCAAGAGTACTAGAGTGGGGTGCCATTGCCTTCTCCGAACTTGCTCTATGGTTGGCCCAAATCATGCCCTCCCTGAGCTGTAGTGTGTGTGAAACGTGACAGCTGCAAGCACTGGATGCCAAATTAAGGCTGCTTCCAGCCTCAGTTTCCCCACCTGTAAAATGGGCACAGCAGCACTTCTGGGAGTCAAGTGAAAAGCAACAGGCAGAAGCTCTCTGGGCCATGGAGGGTACGACCCAAAACATGGAGGAATGAGAAAGGACGTTTTCCCTCTGGATCTCTAGCCACTGCCTCTCCCCAAATGGTCATCAGTTGGCCCTGAGTTACCTCCCAGCCACTGTACTGGGCACGGGGGACTCAAAGTCAAATAAGCCCAGGACCCTGAGCCTGCAGAGCAGCTAGGCTTGACCGGGGGATCCCCATAGTCTGGAGAGGGAAGAGTTGCCTTCTCCTTGGGCAGGAATCTCAGGATCCAGAAAAGTCCACTATGAAGCATCAACCTGTCTGGTTATGTGATGGGTGCCTTTATCAGCCTAAACCCTCCAGACACCCTCCTGTAGCTCTCAGGCCACCAAGACAAACTCAAGTGAATCAACATCCCAGATTTCACAAGCCCGCCTCCCTCCAGTTCACAACTGCGTCTTGAGTCTCAAGCCTGCTCCCCATCCAGTCTGAGGTGGTAAGGTTTCGGGCAAATGGAAAGTCATTCCTCCTGAAAGATCAAACCAGTGGATTTTTTTTTTTTCCCCAACACTCCTTCCACTCTCCTATTCTCTTAAAATGCTGAATTCCTCTTTTCCCCCGCTGCTGCAAAGTCAGACAGCACATTCCTCAGGAAAAGGGACAGTCAGCCAGGAAAAATAACTAGGTAAAAAGAGACAAAAATGGGTGTGATTGGCGCTCTAAACCTTGGTACCTAAGGAGTGAAGGGCAGGCTGCGCTGGTCAGCTTTCATCACCATGAGCTCACGACAGTCAGTGAATCATCGAGGCTAAGACCCGAAATAAAACCAGTGGCTCGGGAACTCAGCTGAATACTGATGGAGTGATATGTTCCCTGCCTCCCCTGGCTACTCCTGGTGGCAAAAGCTCAGGCTGCATGGCCCCCAAGTATAAAAATTAATGAGCTCTTTTCCATACTGGGTTAATGCAAATTGTGCTCTGGATCAATTAAATCGGCCACTTCAGAACTTTGCTTGGCTGCGTTGGGAAATGTCACAGGCGTGGGGGGAAAAAATGAGGTCTTAAGTTATGCATGTCCATCTGACGGCTCAACAAGGGGGAGTGCTTTCAGAACTCTGGAAGCTTTTGTTATTAATGGTGTTTTAGTGTTGGGTTCTTAAACACATCAAACAAATTTCCTTCAAACTGGTAGTTACTGACTGCCACGGGGAAGGCTGCAGGCCTCCCACCTCCCAGATGGCTCAACCACAATGAACGCATAGCCTGTCAGATGCACAACACTGACGAACTAATTGAAATATGCTGCAGGAAGCCAACCCCAAATAAATGTGAAATAGCGGCTTCCTTACGCCAGAGCCCGCCTGCCGAACGTCCTCCCTGGCTGGCCATCCGTACCGACTGAGCGGTCCCCTGGCTCCGAGAGCACCGCCTCTGTGTGGTTTTCAATGGACTTAAATGTCTTTTTTTTTTTTTTCCCATTGTGATTACCCGAGAGGGAAAAATTCTAATTGCAGAAAATGTTTGGTTTTCCTCCCTCTTATGGGAAAAAAAAAGAAACCCTGCAAGTGGAAAGTCAATTCTCATGAAGTGCCCAGAAAAGCAGTTATTGGGCCCTCAGGCAGGATGGAGGGAAGAAATGGACCCGTGGGCAATAAAGAGGCCTTGACCGGCCTCCAGACCTGCGGGCAGCCCTGTGCAGATGGATGCTGGTCCCTGTTGGAACTGGGAATGGCCACGCCAACGTCTGCCCCTTGCCCTTCAAGGCGGGTTTTCAAGGGGCTGTAAAGAGACAGCAGATGGACAGCCTATCTTTCACCCGCTTCTCGCAGGGCGCTGGCGCCTGGTGGGCTCTCCCTGGGGCCTAACTCCTCCGTGGACCACAGCCAGGTGAGGCCAGGAGGCCGCAGGGCCTGACTCGGTCCGGCAGGGCTGCAGCAGGAGATAGTTCTTGCCCTGCCTCACAGCATAGCAGATGAGTCAGCCAGGCCCTACGGAGACCTGGGCGGTAGTCCCCAGCTGCTAAAAGAGAAAATTCCATCCTTCAAGGGGAACCATCTCCGAAAAGGGAAATAAAGAACTTTGGAGAGAAGAAATAGCAATAACTCCTATGACCTGTGTACCAACTCTTCAAGGGGCACAAGCGACAGAACATTTTTGTAAAGGTGCCCAGGAGTAAGAAAGCCAGGATTGGAGGCATGGGGCCCCAGGAAGCCCCATGCTGGCCCGAAGTGCCTCCCTAGGAGCATTATTCCTTTGGGTGACAGGCTGCCCTCAGCTCCTCCCAGCAAAGACCAGTTCTGTTAGATGTGAGGTTGCCCACATCTTCTGGTGTGCTGGAACATGGGACCTCCTGTTTGCAGGCTGTGGAAAAGGGAAATGGGCACCCTTCTGGAAGGGGTACAGGAGGGCGAGGGGGGAAACCTACGTCCAGATATTTCTTCTTCTTCTGGCACCCAGGACGGAGCAAACACAAGAAGCTTCGGTCCCAGCCTTTACTCACCAAGAATCACTGAGCGTCGCCGAGGAGTCCAGGTGGCACTAATGGTATAGAATCCACCCGCCAAAGCAGGAAACTCGGCTTCGATCCTGGGTCAGGAAGATCCACTGGAGGAGGCAATGGCAGCCCACTCCAGCATTCTTGCCTGGAGAATTCCATAGACACAGGAGCCTGGAGGGCTCCAGTCCTTGGAGCGGCAAAGAACTGAACTCAGCTGAGCACACGTGAGGAGCCCTGTTCTGGATGCTGCAGACACAATGACAAAGACAGCAGATGAGGTCTGTGCCTGGGAGTGGGAGGACTGTGGCCACGGAGAGGAAAGGCTCTCACAACAAATGCGATAGGAGCTGAGGGGAAACAACGACACTTGGGATCAGCCAGGGGTAGGTGCAAGTAGGGGTGGGTGCAAGTGTTGGCCGGGCCCCAGCTACTCACACAAGCTGCATCAGGTCCTTCACCTCTCTGAGCCTGTTTCCTTTCTGTTAAATGTGGCAACAGTCCCTCCTTATCACTCAGGAATGCTGTGTTGTGGAACTACTTTGCAAAACAGTCGGTACCCATTATTCACAGATTCCGTAGTATTTACGGCCCCTCCTATCTGGCTACAGTTTTACCTGTAACTCAGGAACTGAGGAGCGCGGTGCTTACTCGGTCTTTTGCAGACGTGCACAGAGCAGGGAAAAACTGAGTCACCCTGCCTGCCTGAGCCCTGCAGAGGTCAAACAAGGCGGCCCCCTGCCTTTCAGTTCAAACTGTCAACAAGTATCCTCTCCGTGGTCTGTTTAGTGCCATGCTTTTCACACTTCTGTGCTTTTTGTTAGCGATTTAACATGGCCCCGAGCGTGAGGCTGAAGCGCTGTCTGGTGCTCAGAGCTGGGGAAAACCGTGATGTGCCTTATGGAGAAAACATGTGTGCTAGAGGATCTTCACTCAGGCATCGAGTAACGGTGCTGTTGGCTGAGTTTAATTTGATGAATCAACTGTTATTGCTGGTTACTCACCAAGTCATGTTTCTTTTGCGACCCCATGAACTGTAGCCCACCAGGCTCCTCTGTCCTGGATTTCCCAGGCAAGAATACTGGGTGCGTTGTCATTTCCTCCTCCAGGGGATCTTCCCGACCCAGGGATCGAACCTGCATCTCCTGAACTGGCTGGCAGGCAGATTCTTTTCCACTTAGCCACCAGGGAAGCCCAATGAATCAGTAACATATATTAAGTAAGAAACACACACAAAAAGAGTTTTCTATTGGTCAGGGGACAAACGTTGTGGCCAGAGGCTGGCAGGAACCTAACTCTGAATTTCCCCAAAGAGCAGAAGTGCCAGAACTGGACCTGGACTGTGTGCACACGTGACCTGGGATGTATTATATTACACTTGAAGACCTTCTGCCCTGCTGGGCCACCGCCCCATGCAGCTGAAGGTTGACATGTCCACACCCATCCGGTCAGCATTACCATGGGATGGGAATCAGCCTTGGGATCCCCAAGTCCTCGGGCTTCTTTTAATAACTCTCTTTCCCCTGTACCACCAACTCCCCACACCATCCCATAAAAGGGAAATGGGACTATGGGGTGAGGGCTCTCGGAGGAAAAGCTTTGAGAAAGATGCCGGATTTCAGCAAAAAGAGGGTGTGAAACTGCTTTCTCTCTTAAAAAAAAAAAAAATCATTTTTTTTTTTTATAATGAGGACTTAAAAAAAAAAAACTTATGTGGCTGTGCATGCGGCATGTGCAGCTGTGGCATGCAGGATCCAGTTTCCTGACCAGGGATCAAACCCTGGACCCCTGCATTGGGAGCTTGGAGTCTTAAGCCCTGGACCACCAGGGAAGTCTCGAAACTGCTTTCTTGATGTTCTTCCCCAAGCCGCTTGCTTGGGTTTGATTTGTCTGCTGCCGGAATCCTGCCTGTTGGTTAATCTGGTTTCCCTCCTCTGGTAAGGGCAGTTGTTAATATGGGTAACTGAAGCGAATGCCAGCCCTCCTCTCCAACAGGGCTCTTTCTGCCTTTGGTCATGACGATTTTGCAGGACTTTCTCTTGGTGTTCACCAGCCTGGAAGTGAGGAAGGCAGTACCCCTGTACCTACTTTACAGGAACAAAGGACCGATGTACAGGGCTGCTGCCTGTCGTCAACCCCCTCCAGTAACAAGAGCCCGCACCGAGCTGGGAATTAGGGACCTGGGTTCCAGGTTTTGGGGCAGGGCTTGGGCAAGTCGCTTCTCTTCTCTGGCATCATTCATCCTTAACGGCGCAGTCCTCAAGGCTCCAGTGTTCCCAGAGTCTCCTGCAAGGCTGGAGAAGACCTGAAAAGGCACCACCAATCTTGCCATTTTCTCTCCTTTTCCACAGGAAACTTTTCTGGAAGGGCCCTGGTGATAACTACAGATTTGAAACTCTAAATTCTACACACCTTTCCAGGTGCTGTGACTATCAAAACTCCACCCATTCTTCAAGGCCTCCTTCAAATCCCACCTCTTCCAGGAAGTCAACTCTGACCGCCTTACCCAGAAAGGGCGTCTCCTCCTCTGAACCCTGCCTGCTGTTTAAGCCACAGCATGCCCTGTGTTACCTGTGGGGCGAATCACCCTAACCACACCGTGAGTCCAAGTTTTACATTCAATGTTACTTATTGTATTCAACTCTTTATATGTCCAGTTTTCCAGAAACCCTTTGTGATGACTGATAAAGGTAGATTTACACATATGTATATATACGCACATAGACAGTAAAGTAGAAATTAGTATGCTGACTATGAGGGTGAGTGAATATAGTCTGTATATGAATATGTTGTGTTGTCCGTCCAGCGTCCTGGAAGCCAGGGAAGAGGAGGTGACCTGAATCAGTCAGAAATACAGTGCAGGTGGAATGAGCAGAGTCCAGCAGAACTGGGTAGAAACCCGCAGAGCCTTTGGGCAAGTGGGTTGACCTCTCTGTGTCTCAGCTTCTTTCTCTGGGAGAAAGGAGGGCGGGAGGGCGAACACCACCTCACTGGCAGGGTGCATGGGGCAGCCTTGTGCACGCTGTACATGCAGTACACATACCAAACATGTTTTCCCCCCATCTTCCTTCCCATGATCAGAGGAAGCAAACTACTTTCCCTGCACACAGGGGAGGCAAAGCATCTAAATTCTAAAATCAATTTTTCTTACACGCTCTAAGAAGACTTGAGCAGAGAGGGAGCAATGCCCCTTGTTCATTACCCCAGGCTTTAGAGCAGAGCGGACAAGGATTTGCCATGGCTGCCATGGCACTACTTGATAACATCCTGGGTACCTAGTGAAAGCCTAATCAACACTGATGGAAGGATACAGAGAGAAGTCATTTGAAGACCACTTAGCGGGGCTTCACTGGTGGTCCAGTGGTTAAGAATCTGCCTGCCAGTGCAGGGGACATGGGTTCGATCCCTGGTCCAGGAGGATCCCACATGCCCTGGAGCAACTGAGCCCGTTGGCCAAAACTACTGAGCCTACGTGCAGCAATTACTGAAGTGCGAATGCTCTAGAGCCTGTGCTCAGCAACAAGAGAAGCCACCGCAATGAGAAGTCCACAAACGGCAACTAGAGAGCAGCCCCCACTCACCACAAGTAGAAAGAAGTCCACACAGCAACGAAGACCCAGGACAGCCAAAAATAAATAAATACATAATTTTTTAAACCTTCATTATTAAAAACAAATAAAAGACCACTTAGCTACATCGGTGTCCGGTGGCAGGGGGTCCTGGTGGGCAGGTTTCGGGAGGTCTGTCCACAAGGCTGAGAAGGGGTGGGAAGGGGCCTGGAAGCATGTGAATGCTCACTCAAGATGGCTCACCTTTCCAGCCCATGGCTAAGGACACAGGCATGAGATCACTGGCCTTCCACAACGGAGCATACACTCCCCCACCCTCTACTCCATTGTCTTTTCCTAAAGCAGCCAAGCAGAGATCTCGAAACACCAGAAGTTTCCGCTTCTAATCTCTACAGATGAATGGCACCGTTCTCCATGACTGGCTCTTCACAGAGACCAAGATGGAAAGCCTGAACGGGATGGGATGGTGAGAACATCTGCCTGCTTTCATTTCATTTACGTATTTTTTTTCTTTGGCGGAACCTCACGGCTTGCAGAACATCCCCGACCAGGGATTGAACCCGAGCCTCCTACTGTGGAAACAGAGTCTTGGGCACTGGAGCGCCAGGGAAGTCCCCGTCTGCCTGGTTTTAAAACAGGTCTCTAGATAGGGAGGAAGGCAAAGTTGGGTCCCTGCAAGAGAGAATGTATAGTCAACTGGAAAAAGGGCTCTCAGCTTCTCACCTTTATCCCACAGACCTTTTCCCTAGAGCCTCCCATGTGCCAGGCACAGGACAGGCAGAGAAATGAGATTTAGGGCCAACCCCTGCTCCTCTAGGAGCTCAGTCTAGCAGGGAGGCACAGGATAACATTCAACTGCCATTCTTCGTGGTAAGTTGAATTAGCATGGGGCACAAAGGTGGAGGTGGTGGACTCCACCTGGGAAGGCCAGTGAAGACAAGCCTGGATCTCCGTAATGAACAGTCAAAAAGGCAGAGGATGTAGGGCCCAAATCCTGTAGGGCCTCATAGAAGCAGAGGAATTTTCTTTCAGATTCCATAAGGAAGGACCAACCAAAATCAAGAGAAACCTGGTAACTTAGTTACAGACGTTATGGGAGGGCCAGGCCTGGAACCTTGAATCCCAGTCTGGTTCTCTACTGCCTCCCATGTCCGACGAGTGAGGAAGGCCAAAGAGAGAAGTCCATTCCACACCCAGGGCCCAGAGAGCTCACAGTCTGTGCCTGGACATCCTCATAGCAGAGCGTGTACTGTCCTAGTCATTTGGCAAGTCACTCCCTACAAGAAAAACAGCCCTTCCTAACTCATGGTGTTTCTCTCTGCAAAGGAAGAGGGCTGGGAGTCTCTTCCAATCGCCAGCGAAGAATTTAACAGGGACAGTCCAGGAGTCAGATAAGCGAGGGTCCCAGAGCTAAGCTGGGGTGGGGACTTCTACTTCATCCAGACACTGATTCTGACAGTGCCCAGGATGCTGACCCAGGGCAGGCCTAAGGATGAATCAAACCCCACCTCCATCCTCCAGGAGCTGACAATCCAGCAGGGGAGATAAGCCAGACACAAAAGTAACTATAAAACAAGGCAGGTGGTGATAAGAGTCACACGAGAGACCCAGATAAGGTGCAATGGGAGTTCAGAGCAGAGATGAATCACACTGGGGGCTTGGCCATGGGGAAGACTCAAATGAAGGGGAGCATTCCCTTCAGAAAGGAGGGAGGGGTCTAGCCTGCCACCCCAATGGCTCCCTGGAGGGGACTGGGGAGAGAGCTAGCAGTGGACCGAGAAAGATGCTCAAAGGAGGTCTCCTCTGAAGAACTCTGATTCTAGAGGGGAGGGGGTGGGCAGGCCTGAGACTTTCTGCCCTACCCCATATTTCAGAGGTAGGGACAGGAATGTAGGATGAGGAATCCAGAATTTATGTAGGAGGCAGCACAATGGGTTGAAAGGGGATAGAGCTAGAAGATTTGCCTTGAAATGACATTTGCCTAGCAAACACACTCTGTTTACTCAGAACGTCCATCTGAGGTTTCCCTCAGGGAGAATTAGCTGCACGTTATGGGGGAGGGGGGACTCAAGAGTTTTCCCCTCCCCAAGTCACCCAGCGGCCCTGCACGCCCCCCGCCCCCTACCCCATAAGAAAGGCTGAGAGGGTAGGAAGGCAGATGGCTGCTCAGACACAGAGCTGGCACCGCAGGTTTTACAACAGGAAAGGGCGACTCACGGGATGGAGATTGGCCAGATTTTTTCCTCCAGCGAGGGGGACAACCGGGAGCACTTCTTCCAAGTCCTGGCCCCCTCTCTCTGAGGGCCACACCCCACGCTTAGGCCCCGGGTACACCCCCAGGCAGGCCAGGGCTGGAGGAGGAGAGAAGCGCAGAGGGCTGGACAGAGGGCTGTGGCCACCACTTCCTCCCGACCCCTCAGTCAGGAGCGCGGGCCGGCAGGGGAAGGCCCAGCACCGCACACACACCTGCCCCTGGGCCGCCGCGACACTTGTCACTGGGGGAGGGGAGCCCTCCGCGCCCCAGCCAGAACCGACGGAAATTCGGAATTAGCATTGGGCCCCCCACCCCCCGAATCCGGAGGGCCAGTGCTTGGGGTAGGGGGGTCGGGTGCCGGGCTGGGGGCGGATTTCCTCAGCCCCGGGTCCCGGCGCGCCACACCCTCCTCCCAGCGCGGGGCGGGGGGCCCGGGTCTCCTTTTCCCCGCACCGGCCAGGAGGGCGGGCCGGGGCCTTCGGGAGCCTCCGCCCGTCCGGCCGGTGCTGGGGGGAGGGGGGGGGTCCTCGCCCCGAGCCCGCCCCCACTGGGGTTTGCTGCGGGCCTGAGGAGGGGGCCCAGCCGCGCCGCCTTCCGGCCGGGCCGCTGAGACACTCACCCCGCTCTGCACGGCGCTGCTCCGTCCTCTTCGGCCGCGCTGGGCCGCCGCCGCCTCACGCGGCCCGGGAGACTCCGGCCCGGTGGCCCCAGCCCGGCCGGCTGCGCCCCGCGGCTCCACGCGCCGCCGCCGCCGCCAGCTGGCCCCGGGCGAGCGGCCGGACTCCCGCGGGCATGCTCCCAGATCGTCGGCTGGCGGGCGGCGAGCGGGCGCACGTGCGGGCCGCCTCGGGTCTGGGCGCTCGGAGCGCGGGCCGCGGGCGGGGATGGAGGCGGCGGCCGGCGGGGCGCGGGGCCGGGCGCGCCCGCGGACCGGCCTGACAGCTCTACACGGCGGCACCGCCGTGCCCCGCGCGCCTCAGCGGCCGCTGCTGCCCGTGCGCGCCGGGCCCGCCTCGCATTCCCTCACTCGGCGGTGGGCCTGCGCCTCCGTCAGGCCACGCGCGGAGCCGTCCGCCGCCTCCGCCCGCCCGCCCGCCGCGAGGGCCAGCCTCCGCCCGGAGAAACCCCGACAAACTTGGCCCCGCTCGGGCGTCAGGTCTGCGCTCGCCCGGGCGACCCCCGCAAAGGCCTGGAGGTCACTTCCATGAGGGGAGGCCCCGGCCCACGACCTCTTGGCCCTTTTAACACTGTGAGCCTCACTTGCCAGGAGACACTCCCCCCGCCACCCCCCACCCCCAACAATACGAGGGGAAAGGAATGAGCAGATTTACAGAAAAGAAAAATCGAGTCCTTTGGGAGTAAAACGACAGAATCAAGGGGAACGAGCTGCGGAAAACTAAGGAAGGCATTTGGAATGTGTGGGCAAACCAAAGGTAGTCAATGGAACTCCAGACCTTGACACCTGGTGCTTTTATCCGTTACCAACCTGATTTGCAGAAATAGAGGCAACCAGTTCTCTCCTCAGGACACCAAATATGGTCTGGACCGAAAAATGAAAATGCTCTTTGGCAATCAGAAGGCGTGGCAGTAATAGTAGCCAGAGGGTAAGTTCTAGCCCCTGACCTCAAGAAGGAACTGGCAGAGGATCAGAAATAGCTTCATCTTGATATTCCAACCAGACTGGACACTCCAGTTGAACCAAGAGGGTACTGAGTGATATTGAAATCATGAAGTATATATTTAGATTAAGCAAGGAAGGCCTTATTTGTCAAGATTTGAAGTAAATGAATTAAACAGGGCACACCCCCAACCTAGGAGTAGTTTACTTATCACTAAGTATCACTTTCTCAGGTTGAAAGGAGCCAGGGAGTGCTTCCCCTTGGGAGGGCAAGTGTAAGGTGAAGTTAAAAGCAGCCCAAGATGAGTTCAGATCAAGTCAGAGAGAGTACAACCCAGACCAAAGGCTGTCCCATCTCCTTGGACACTGAATGGACCAACTCCTTCCCTCCATCAAGAGGCACCCTAAGAGCCAGTCAAGTTTTCCAGCCCCAGCTGCTGTTGAGTCGGCCAGGGATTGAGTCATCATCTGTCTCCCGCACAGGCGTCCTCCTTGCCTGAGGATCTGTGGAAGCCAAACTGAGCGACAGGTCCTTTCACTGCTACTTCTGCTTTGACCTTTACTTTTTTGATAAAGGTAAAAAAAAAAAAAAGTTTTCAGAGCATATAGATTTCGGGAGTGAGGCTCTCTGCCTGTAGGCCAGTCAGAACAGAGCCCCTGGGCAGCTGCCCTTGTAACCCTGCAGTGCCTGCCCCCAAACCAGTAACTCAGAGGACTTAACACCATTAAAAACCAGAGCCCACAACTGGCCAGCAGGAATAAATACACTGATAGCACAGATGTTTGTATCCACAAATATTTATTCAGTGCCTGTATGCAAAGAGATGGTCCCTGCTCTTGCGGAGCTTACAATTTCATCACTTTAGCATCTGACTAGATTTTAAAACTGCAACAAGGACTGGTCTTTATCTAATGTCAGTAGCACTACAGGAAGCAGATTTCTCACTGTATTGGTCATGGTTACAGTGAAATTGTGAATAAAACATTATCTCTGAAGTCTGTAGTCACAGCAATGACAGGGCATATAATGTCCAGCAAATGCAAAGTTATGGCTTGATTCCTCCTATTTGAGAGGAGCCTATTAAAACAGAACACAAATCTGAAAGGGAAAGCTTAGTAACACAGGTCCTAAGAATACTGGTGTAGTTTATTATTAAACTGCCACAGAACTCTTGGCAAGGCAGGAAATTATTTCCTGCAAAATTGGTGCAATATAATTCATTTAATCAGACCTGCAAATTTCATAACCATGTACAATCACTTGTGATGGGTAAATACGATTTACCTTTGATTCCTAAAGGGCTCTAGACATGTATCGATATTTATTTTCTAAAGCTTCTTATAGACTCACAGCACACGTGGCACATTAAAATTTACTGAAAACTGCTTTTGAGATATCTAAAATTCAAAATGACAGAAATGTCTAACTTCTCAGAATTCAAATAGCATTCAGCCAAGCACCGGGCTTTTCCTAGTTAAAAGGGGGAACAAATTCTGGTTGCTTATCAAACTCCAAAAGCAAATCATAAACTTGTTAACCTTCAAACATTCAGTGGCATCCTCTTCCTTTGTGTGGTCCTGCTTCACAGGCCAGCAACTTTAGAAGTCTAATTATGGAACATTCAAAGGAGCAATTATTTTTATTACATTGGCAATACTTTTTTTTTTGCAAAACAGCTTATATCAAACAACTCCCAAGTCACATTGAAGATTGCAGGGTATTTGAACTTACTACAGAGGTCATCAATTACTCATGGGAAAAAAAAACACACACACCAGAGGGAAGCTCATTTAAACCCCGAGAAAGCTCATTTTTTACAAAAAGATGGAGAGAACATCTTTGACCACCTAACGTATGTCAACCAGCCCAAGGCAGTTTTTAAGTCAATTGCTAGGGACATGGTCTACTTTTCTAAGAAAGCACTGAAATCACTACTTCAAAAGCCTATTTAATAACTTAGAATGAATCTGAAATGTACTACGGATTGAAAACTTAAGAGATACCAGGCACTTTGCATATAATCTCCCACAATGGAAGGAAGTTTCTTATCTTTACCTGGAGGAAAGCCTGAGCAGGGTGTGATCCAGGTCTGGCTCACCTGTCCCCTGTCCAGCTCCTGCAGTCCTAGTGTGGATTAGTAGCTATATCCACTTGGCACCTTCAAGCAGTCAAGCACATTCCTCCCTCAGGCGTTTCAGTGAAAGGAAGGCGGCAGGTCTGGGTGACAGGAGAGCAGTAACTCTATTTCAATTTTAAATGGCACTTCCTAGAAGTGGAAGATTCACTTAGTAAAAAACCTAACTGCAGCCAGCAACTATAGTTTACCTCCCTGGGATATAACAGTTGCTTTTTAAGGTTGTCACCTTTCCAGCTTTTAGGCTGTTTTTATTTTTTATTTTTTTTATTTTTTTTTTTGGACAAAGCTGAGGCTGTTTTTAAATAGAGTAGTTGTACATTAAGCATTACCAAAAGGAAAGACGGTTGGAAGGATTTTCCTTGGTGTCCCTCTTCACAGCTATGGAGAGAATTTTTTTTAAATTTCTGAAGTGACTGATACTTCCAGTTTATGACATGTCACAAATCAAATCACATGTTTCCCTGAGAGGCACAGAAGACACTTTAATGGGGCTTAAATACTGGAATATGACTACTAAGAAGATAACTCCCTGGTAAGATAAAACTCTCATCTCTTCTGAAAGGGCAATTTCCTATTCTTTGGAATGTAACAGACTTTACAATAAAAGCAGGGAACAATGAAACAGGCTGACAATTTTCAAGTGAGTTTTTAATGTCATGTATAGGACCATATTAAAGGGAGCATCACCCGTAAAGTCAATCCCTGTATTAAGTTTTGATACAACTATACTGGAGATTGATTAAAATGAATGTTTTCTTCACTAGGAGATTAAAAAGAAAGAAAGAAAAAAAAAAAGACCAGAAAAAAATACCAGGAGTAAGGCACTTGATTCTGATGAGTAACTCTGATTAGCCAGAGGTCTTCAACAGGTTGCAGGACGTGGGAGCAAAGGTTTGATTCATGGACAGGAAGGAGCAGGAGAGGCAGCTGTCAGTGAGTTCCCCTTGCTGAGAACCCCCCACAACGCTGAGCAGGGAGCCTGAGGAGGGAACCAGGCCTGGAGCTCAGGCAGAGGAAGCTTTGGTGAAGGGTGCTCAAAGATTCTCTGAGATCCCTGCTCGAAGGCATACATAGCCCCTAGTGGAATATCGGGTGGCTTGGCTCGCCGAAACTACATGCTATTAAGAGCCACAGGGAGGAGGAGAAAAAGCTCAAGAGTAAACCAAACTTTAAAACCTGAATCGGTGGGAATTAGTGTTGAAAGTGTGGAATGAGTCTTGTTTATCAACACATATTGAGCTTGAGTGGGCACTGGGTTCTGACTGGCCACCAAAAAAGCGAGCAGCTGAGGAGCCCAGACCTTGACCAGCAGTCAGGACCTCTACCTGCCATACTTCTGGTCAGATCACAGCCTCCGACCTATGTGGAATTTCTGAGAGCAGGAGGCACTGCCAAGGCAGTGGGCTAGAGCCCCCCAGCAAGGCCAATCGAAAGGCACGGCGCTCTATCTAGACACATTACCTGTGCAGTAACAAGCAGCATAAGCTGCTCTGACCTCCACCTACTGTTCTTACAGCAGCTACTATGGAAGTGTTTTTCTTCATTGGGAGGGTGGGGGGATGGGGGGGATGGTGGAGAGATGTTAAAAACATCTTCCTGACAATCTGACATCTGAGGCAGTGTACGCTGAGGAAACTGCTCTTACAACCTTACTGGGTGGTGGCCTGTATTTCATCAAAGCTTTTTATCATATCAGTGTCAAAGGTGGGACACAAGTTACATTCAGAAAGATGGGCAGAAAGCTACAGCTCTCCAGCTGACTTTTTTCTGGAAAGTACTACATATATCACAAAATTAGAGATTTCCATCTCTAGCATTTTTCTTTCTTACAAATAAGAAAGCTTAAGGGAAACAGAATGAAATATTCTCACTTTCAGAGCTTTCCAATATTCCATTATTTCCAACATTTCCATTATTAACTCTAATGTTCACTCTAAGACACGTTTCAAACAGGAATTACATTACCATTTTTAAAAAAAACTTCAACATAGTTAAATCTAGGGTATGCTTTTTTTTTTTTTTTGCATTCAGCATGTATTACTCTATCACTGTGGAAGCTCTTCTTAAGCATTTATTTAAAAAAACTAGACTCATATTCACAATGTAGAACAAGTTTATAAAATTGGTGTGCAAAGTTCATCGTAAAAGGATAACACTATGTTTAGAAACAAAGCTGCCTCCCCTGTTATATTTCTTTATTCTTGATATAAACAGGAGACATATACTATTTAAAAATAATACTTTTTAAATAGTAAAATATACAAGAGGTTCCTGAGCATAACAAAAATATCTTGAAAATATGTGGCTATCTGAAGTATAAAATAGCAAGTGTAAAGAATAGCATGATTGTAAAACTACGTTTGAAGGCTTAGAAACAGTATAAAATAGTTTGCCTTTTTTGAGTGCATAATTATACATTAGTGCAAACAAAAATGTCTCAAAATTTAATGACCACAAATCTCAAAGATTTGCAGAGGTGCGCAAAACATGGAATTTCTTTAACGTCATGCGAACAGAACCCAGCTCTCGATTAATCTCCTCCAAACGATCTTCCAAGGCTTCCTGGGCGAAAATAAAGGAAAAAACTTAATCAGAATTCTACCGAGTTCACCAATTCTATAAGTATCACCAAAATGACCTCTCTTGCAGCAAATGAGCAAGTTTAAACATCAAAATTAAAATTATTTTGGCTTTTATACAAATCATCCTTTACATTATTTCATTTAAACTATAAACATAAATCAACTTTTCAACCATTCAAGGTAACTGCTGAACTTTAAATATTCTCAATATGTTTGATACACTATGTAGAAATAATAGCAACAGCAACCCAGTTCTCTAGGAGAGAATTATTTGACTCCGCTGAACTGAAAACAGTACAGGAGGAGTCCAGAAGGTTCTTCATACATTTCCCCAGAAAAAATGGACACATCTGACTGGTGCTGTAACCCACTTATATCAGATAACTTTCTTCTGACCAAAATTTCTAGGTTAAAAAGGAAAAATGCTGGAGGAGACCTTTCCAAGAAACAAGAGATTGTACAATGAATCAGTGTAACAACTGCTATTTTAAAATAAACATTACTACTGTTAAACAGTACCTGAAATATATATTCACCACTTTAGGTATTTTATTCAGTACTAACTCCAATGGTATCCTGAAATAAAACCTAAAAATTTTCTCTTCAACACTTTCACTGTAAGAAATTAACAGTTCATTTTTAGAATATTCAGAAGATAGAAGAGCAAAAAGTAACAGCCACTGTTCCTGTTTCCTGTTTTTTTATGTATATAGGAACATCATTTTAAGAAAAAAAAATCAAACACTTCTTTAGAATGTTTTTCAATTTAACTTTTCTTGTTATGGAATATCCTTTATGAGATCATTTTAAATTAAATACATATTCTGAAACATGTCTCTACACATACCTAGAAATATTGCCTTAGGAATCATTCCCTCAAGTAAAAATGCTAGGTCCAAAAAAATGTATAATTTTAAAGCTTTGGATACATGTCAAGCTGAATTCCAGGAAGTCTGTGACACTTTCTCCTTACTCAGTGTTGAAGGATAAGCTTTTCCCTAGCCCAGGTATCATTGTTTTTTTGTTTGTTTTACACCTGCCAATGTAAGAGCTTAAAAATGATGCATGCACACGTGTGTGTGCTCAGCTGTGTCCAAGTCTTTGCAACCCCATGGACTGTAGCCCACCAGGCTCCTCTGTCCATGGGATTCTCCAGGCAAGAATACTGGAGTGGGTTGCCATTTCCTTCTCCAGATTTTTCCCACCCAGGTATCAAATCCACGGCTCCTGTGGCTCCTCCACTGGCAGGCAGTTTCTTTACCACTGAGCCTCCTGGAAAGCCTTAAAAATTATGCTTTTGTTTAAATGTGTGTCTGTTTTTTTTAACTCATTAGTGAGGTGGAGCATTTTTCATCGTTTTTTGCCCTTTTTTACTTACGAATCCTACACAAGCATCCTCAGCCCTTTTTTTTGTTGTTGCCCTCTATCTTCTTACTATATTGAAACAGCTTTGACACACATGACCGGAAACTAAGGCCCTTTAAAAGTCTTATTTTAAGAGCTTGTTGGGACTTCCCTGGTGGCTCAGTGGTGAAGAATCTGCCTGCCAATGAAGGAGACATGAGTTCGATCCCCGATCCAGGAAGATCCCACATGCTGCAAAGCCACTAAGCTAGTGTGCCACAACTATTGAGCCTGTGATCCAGAGCCACGGAGCCACAACTACTGAGCCCACGTGCCACAACTACTGAAGTCCGCACACTCTAGAGCCTGTGGTCCGCAACAAGAGAAGTCACCACAATGAGAAATGCACACACCACCACTAGAGAAAAGTACGAAGACCCAGCATAGCCAAAAATAAAAATAAATAAAATTATAAGGAGCTTGGGCCTCCGTAATAGCTTAGTTGGTAAAGAATCCAATCCCTGGGTTGGGAAGATCCGCTGGAGAAGGGATAGGCTACCCACTCCAGTATTCGCGGGCTTCCCTTGTGGCTCAGCTGGTCAAGAATCCACCTGCAATTCAGGAGACCTGGGTTCAATCCCTGGATTGGGAAGATCCCCTGGAGAAGGGAAAGGCTACCCACTCCAGTATTCTGGCCTGGAGAATCCCATAGACCAGTCAATGGGGTCGCAAAGAGTTGGACACGACTGAGTGACTTTCACTTCACTTCATAAAGAGCTTAAAATCATCATTATGTAAACATATATGGAACCAAATGTTTCAGATACATTTAGAATTAGAGAACCAACAAATTTTTCTTCTGCCTTCCCAATAAACTGCTTATTTACTTCTGGCTGCACCTTGTGACTTGTGGGATCTGGGCCCAGGATCAAACCTGTGCCGCCTGCAGGGGAATCACAGAGTCCTAACCACTGGACCACCAGGAAATTTCTCAGTAAACTACTTAAAAATGAGTTTCATGTGTTGAGTCTTACCAATTATTGAATAAAAACTTTCAGAGCAACAAAGGAATGAAAGAAAGTCAGAAAAAAAAGAGACGTTAAAGATAACGAAGAACCCATGTGGGATCTTCCTGGATTGGGGATCGAACTTATGTCTCCTTCACTGGCAGGCAGATTCTTTACCACTGAGCCACCAGGGAGGTCCCAACAAGCTCTTAAAATAAGACTTTTAAAGGGCCTTAGTTTCTGGTCATGTATGCCAAAGCTGTTTCAATATAGTAAGAAGACAAAGGGCAACAACAACAAAAGGGCTGAGAATGCTTGTGCAGGATTCCTAAGTACAAACCTAGAAAAAGACCTCTTCTGTGTGTCTCTCTTTCCTTCTGATATCACAGATCAATCTGAGAATGAACTTTTCCTGAAATTAAGGCACTGAAAAGCCAAAGCATGCCGTTATATGAGACACGGCACTGATGTGATGTTTAAAATGTTACAAAAAGAGATTTAAAATGTCCCATGGCTTCATGCATTTTATTGATAATTCTCTTTGAAAAGCAACTAAAAGAAAGGCACATGGGTCATTTCACCTGCACCATCTCCTGCTCAATAATGGAATCACATTTCTCTTTTTAACCTCACATCTATTCCAGTTGCAAAGTGCCACTGTTTTACACGTTCACTAAATGGAAAGAGATTCAGAAATAATTTGCAGTTTGGAGAGGAAAAAACAAAACACAAAAAGAGAGATTTCATGTGAGAGCCTTAACAATGCAGAAATCTGTTAACAGACATCTTGCCATTTGCTCCCAAGTTAGTTTCTTGAAAACATGATGGCATGAATGCCTTTTCTTGGAAGTATCAAGTAAAATCACTTTGTTCCTGAAAGCTAGCATCAGGTTATAAAATACGCTGTCATTACCAAACACTTCTCATAAAGGCTAAAAGTTCTGATCGACTGTTTCAATGTGCCTACAAACTGACATTAAAGAACCACTGTGGGGGCCGTGCAGACTTCCCTGGTGGCCCAGTGGTTAAGAATCCGCCTGCCAACGCAGGGGACATAGGTTTGATCCCTGGTCTGGGAACTAGGATCCCACATGCCTCAGGGCAACTAAACCCATGTGCCACAACCACTGAGCCCTCGCTCTAGAGCCCACCCTCTGCAACAAGAGAAACCAGCGAAACAAGGAGCCCACGCACCACAACTAGAGAAAGCCTGCACACAGCCAACAAAAACCCAGCACAGCCATAAATAAGTAAATAAATACTTTTTTAAAAGTAGAAGAAAAAAAATCCTCGTGGTTAAATGGAGCACTGACTAGCATCAGGCCTCCAAAGCAGATTCAAGCTAAGACACGTCACCTGATTTAATCTCGTCTGCAAAGTGACTCGTCCTCCAGTAGACGGCATTCGGCTTAGTGCTGCCTCAATCTGGTAACACACACAAAAAAACGTTTAAATAAAAATAGGGGAATTCTAATTACCGGCAAGGATGTTTATAACAGGATGGAAAGAAGACTTCAGCCTAGTATTTTCTTGTCCATCTCGACTTCACCTAAGTTCCCTCTGACACAATTAGTAACGACAGCTGGGTTCACACGCGTTTCCAGTACAGCTTTGTATGGCATCAACAGTAACTTCCTGTGTTTGACTCAATAATTCCCTTCTGACTGTTCCTCAGACATCTGTATTAAGTTCAGACAAAGATTTAAAACTTTTTTTGTTTGTTTGTTTTTACCTGGTCTTTTTCTTTTGTAAGTTCATCAAAAAACCGTTCCGTTTCAGCTAGGGTCCTTATCTTTGCTGTATACTCAAAATTGTTACCCTGTGGTGCTGTGGAGACGGGCTGACACTGTTCATAGCTAAATGACTTGTTCTTCTCCCAGGCTGGTCTCACAGAGACTTTCTTCGCTCCATTTGGCAACAGTTCGGGGGAAGAGCTATGATTAACATGGATGTCAGGGGCTTTTTCTGAGTATTTTTTTTCTGCCAGAGAGAAAAGAAATTTCTTCCTTATCAACTCTTCTCAAAGAGCATGTACATACTAAATATGCTACCCAACTTCACTTTCTGGAAATGGCTGCTACATGGTCAAAAAAACGTAATGAAAAGAAAATATGTAATCAATCATATATACTCAGCTTTTTCTCCTCAGAATTCTAAAAACCTTTCCCTCAGTCTGACAATCTTCACATCTCCCCTAAATAAACGTATGCAAACTTTCTGTAAACTTGAAGCAAAAGAAGTTTAAAAAATAAGCAACACATTTAGTGGACATATATCAACATTACAGAGTTAGCATTTTAAGGGCCTGCCCAAGCAATTTCATGTATATTATTTTATAACTTTATCTCAAACAGAAAGTACAATTGAGAAAAAGGAAAAAACATCCAAAGCCTAAGTTGTATATAAGTTACAGAACATAAAAAACTGAACAATATGGCCCTGGTAATTAAACATTAACATCCCCTGACCTCAGTTTCCCAACTTTCCAATGAGGATAACACAAACAATATGAGCATCAAAAATACTTATTTTTAGAGGCCCTTGGGTAAAAAAAATTTAAGTGCAGGCTATAATGTCATCTAGAGCCCTGATGCCAGAAACTCACAAAATGAATGACTAAAACCATAATTAATAATTTTTTAGGAAAAGATACCTTCCGAGTCATCTAGAGGAAGAAACTGGAGTTGTTTCCTTGGATTGGAACGTTGTACAGTAGACACAGGAACAGTATCTAAATCATCCAAAAGTATATCAAATCTATTGAATGAAGCAAGTTACTTGTGAGAAAAAAATGTTAACTGATGTTCCCTATTCTCCACTAGACAGATGAGCTGGCATCCAAGTTAACTCACATATTTACATATTTTTTAAGAGAGAAAGGTGGTCATATATTTTTTAAAACTTAAATTTAAATAATATTTTCTAACACAAAACTATATTTACATGCCAGCGACTTAAAGCATTTACTGATACATGATCTCATCCGATCTTTGTTAATAAGCATATGAAATAAGCAGGTAGGCATTATTATCCCTGTTTTATAGAAGAGGAAACTGAGGTTCAATGTGCTTCATTAATTTTCCCCAACAGCCCGACAGAGCTGGGCCAGCAGCTCTCGTGTCTTAGGTGTCAGTGGTCATCTCCCACCACAGTACACACAGCAGACCACCCTTCAGAGAGAACAACCTTCTCAGGAGCACAGGTAAAGTGATGTTGAGTGCCAGGGCCATACCAGGACAGCACACTTTCTTATACAAATGGCCCCCAGTTTTCCTTATACCTTAAACCTTTTTAGGAAAACAAAGAATTATTCTATATCCAAAAGCTGGAAGGGGTTCTGAGGCAGTATTTAAATTTTATAGTAGCCAGTTTACATGGTTAAAAACAGTTTTCATGTATTATAGTACTTTTTTTATTTTTAGTAGGGCGTTTATTTAAATGATTTAAATCTACAGAATCCCCACTGACAACTGAAAAATTAGTGATAGCTAAATGTAAAAGTTGACATTAAAAAAAAAAAAATCAATTCTATTACATATTTTATTCTACAGTTTTTAGAGAACTTACCGAATCGGGCTGCTCTCGTTTTTGCTAAGTAGATGACTAAATCCTGGGGATAAATTTTCTTTAGGGGATCGCTTTGGACTATACGCCATGGTCACTGGTGTTAACATAATCTCTCTCTTTGCTACAGAGGAAAATGAAGAGGGGACAGTCTTTTCCTTCTATGTAGGGGCTATGTTGGCAGAACACAGAAAAGCACTGAAAGAAAAACTAACTGTAAAAAGAATACATTTTCACTGTAAAACTTTTTGAAAGATAAATAAGAGTACATAAAACTAAACGCATACTTCTAACTATCTAGAGGAAACCACTGGCCACATTTTACTCTATCAGACTGTCGTTGCAGTGCTCTGTCTCAAAACTGGTTTTTCAGGATTTTAGAAGTCGACTGGAAATAAGATGGAAACACCAGTGCACCTATGAACAGTTTTAAGAGCACAGTCATATATGAATTTCTTCAGCTGCTTACGAAAATGGAAATTAAGGATACAGAAATCCAATGCTTGAGTTTAAAATCATACTTGCAACCGGCTAAAGAAAATGCTGAGTAACTTTAGGTAACTACATGAAAAAAAAAAAAAAAACCAGCTTTATTTCAGGCTAGCTTAATTTGTTTGAACTAATGTTTAATTAGTCAGTATCAAAATATTTGAGTTTGACTCAAAAACTGAAGTGGTATTAGTTGCAAAACATTTGTGGAACACACATAAAAATCTCACTTTGATAAACGGTGAGAATGTCTTCTGTTATGGTCATAGTAACTGTGCAATCAGACAGTTTGTTACTGAACAAGATGGCATTTAGAGATTCGGTGTTCAGAGCACTGTACTAGGTGCTACGAAAAGCATAAGGGAAGCAGAAAGCATCAGTGTGTACAGCTCAGATGTCACTCTTCCAAGCCCAAGACAGAAACCTCTAACCCTTACTTGGAGTATTCGATTTACGATTTGAAGGTGGCAAAGATGATGATCTCTGTGAAGCAGAATTAAACCTCTTTTGTCTTTGCTGGGCACCTCTCTCTGGGGACCGACTTGCATTGACTGAAGAGTCAGCTGGCCGAGGATTCACCAATTCTGTAACAGAAAAATGTAAAAAACAAAACCAGCTTCAGTTATCTGCCTTCATCAGCAGATGGTTACACAAAGCAAGCAATTCTTCTATCTATATTATAATGATTATTTGCAAATGCACCACATTACAATGAAAACACTTGATGAAAAAAAATGTGGGAGTTTTTAATGAATTCATTCTGGTTCTCTGTTTACAACTGGCATTCAAGGTGATTTTTCAAGAGAGTTTATTTTTAGAAAACAGGTCACTAATTTATTTACTAGGAGATACTGCTTAGGAAATATAACACCAAAGATCTTAATGATGTGATTAGCAGGCCTGACCAAATAAGCGCCAGAGAAAGTACAAGTGCCTGGACCTGTGAAACACACTTCAAGTATTAAACATACTTCTTGGGCTTCCCTGGAGGCTCAGTGGTAAATAATCTGCCTGCCAATGCAGGAGACACGGGTTCAATCCCTGATCTGGGAAGATCCCACATGCTGTGGAGCAAATAAGCTTGAGTGCCTTGACTATAGCCTGATATAGAGCCCAGGAGCTCTAACGACTGAGCCCGCCTGCTGCAACCACTGAAGCCCACACACGCTAGAGCCTGTTCTCCACAAGAGAAGCCACTGCAGTGAGAAGAGTAGCCACAACAAAGAGTAAGCCCTGCTGGCCGCAACTAGAAAGAAGCCCGTGTGGCAACTAAGACCCAGCACAGCCAAAAATAAACAAATAAAATCATTAAAAAATAAACAGACTTCTTGTCCTACTGACAGAAGCTCAGTAAGCAAGAAAGGGAGCGTAGGAAATGTTATATCTCACTTTATGAACTCCAAATGCCTGCTGTAACTTTCTGATGTGTGTGAGTAAGACAAACTGAGGTAGAAAGTTTCAAATACTCTTAAGAATGTCACAGAAATCTTTAATAACAGAGACTAATATGTCATTTACTTTGTATAAAAGGTATGTATGTAACGACAATGATACATTAACAACTAGTGGATTCAACTGTCTGAAATAGGGCTGAAGCAGCAGGAAAATAAATTTAACTTTTTATTTTACTACTTGGGGCATTTCATTTTAAGAAGGTATATAGTTGGGGTAGAAAGGGGAGGAGATCTATGTATGCATCTATATTTCTATCAGACAAGGAATAAAATACTTACTATTCGAGGTATCCTCTTTCTCTGTCTGTGTACCCCAATTTTTAAATACTTTTTCTTCATCAAGTTCTTTCAAAGCTTTCATGATTGGTGTGTCTAAAGTCTCTCTCTGCTTTTTTATCAATAAACTTGGTGAACTTCCAGGTGAAAGATCCTTTTCCAGAGAAGAATGGTACCTTAAATAGTAATTACAAGACACACAGTGCTATGACCTGAATATTTTCTGTCTCTCCAAAATTCTTATGCTGAATGAGATTCTTATGATGAATTCTTATTCTCAATGCGATGGTGTGTATGTCGGGGGCAGGGAGGTGGGGTCTTGAAGGTGATTAGGTTTTGATGATAACATGAGAGTGAAGCCCCTACGCTGGGGTTAATACCTTTATAAAAAGAGGAAGAGATATCTTGATCTCTCCCTCTGGAGACACATGCACCAAGGAAAGGCCACGTGAGGACAGAATCCAGCCCAGCCATGCTGGCACCCTGATCTCAGACTGCCCACCTCCAGAGCTGTAGAAAGTAACCGTTTGTTGCTTAAGCCACCCCGTCAAGGGTAATCTGTTGTAACAGCCTGAACTAAGATGGTTTACTGGGATTATTACTAGACTAGAGGAATAACATGATGGTTGATAGTTATACTCCACAATGAATACGTATGCTTTTCAATACAAATCAATAAAACTGAACCTGTTATATAAGACCATTGTTTCCCAATCCTTTTCACAGCCTAGCGCATGCTATTGTTTAGTCGCGAAGTCATGTCTGTCTCTCTTGTGACCGCATAGACTGTAGCCCACCAGGGTCCTCTGTCCATGGGATTTCCCAGGCAAGAACACTGGAGTACGTTGCCACGCCCTTCTCCAGGGGATCTTCCTGACCCAGGGATCGAACCAGCATCTCCTGCATTAGCAGGTGGGTTCTTAACTACTGAGCCACCATGGAAGCACTCAGAGAAATATAATATTTATACGACACTCTGGAGGAAATGAATGAGGTTGCTTCTGGGGGCTCTGGTGATCCATAGGGTGAGGATCAACCTCGTGTCCTAACTGCAAGCCCATGCACAGGGCACATGGCTATGCCAGGGGCACAAGTGCAGAGGCTCTGCACCACCTCTGAAAGGAAAATTTCCTAAAAGCACTAGCCTTTCAAAGTAAAAGAAAAATCAGATCCTCAAAATTAAGACATGAAAGGAACAAGGAGATGGCTCTTTAAACCTTCCTGAACTTTGAAAGGCAACTGAAATCTCTAAGAAAAGCTAAGAGTGCCTAAATGAGATCTTCGATGGAGCTGTCTCACCCAGGAAGGCAGGTCTCCTCCGGCTGGCTGTCCAGCTTGGTGTCCAGAGGCTGCCCAGTGAAGATGGAATGCTCCGCTCCTGGGATCAGCCACTTCCTCCGGCTGACGTCCGAGCCTGCCAGTGTGCTGCAAGGATGAGAAGTGTGCTCAGACGCTGCAAGGTCTGCACTCTGGTTTAGACTGAGCACAGACAGCAAATAACCTGCTCTGACATACTATTTCCACATTTACCCAGGGATTCAAAGACTGCATAGAACAATCTTATCATTGTAGCTAGATGAACTCTATTTGAAGGTTTTCAGTTCCAACTGAATTGCTCTTCTTGGTCTCGGAAGAACAAGAAGACAAATCTTCAACAAATCAACGCATAACTTAAACAAAACATCTGGCTCACACCTAGAAAATTACATAATTTGTGTATGTCTTGAACTAAATCTAGCCTCAAGATTTGGTGCATTCACATGCACACAACTCTGAACACCCCCGCCCAGGCCCTCACCACACTTCACACCCTTTATGACCCATTGGAGCTCAGGGCCAGGGGATGAAGGACAGTCCTGCCTCTCCCCCGTAGACCAGGAGGGCTCACAGAATTTTCTGTGAAGACAGAAAAGGCCTTCCATCTGCACAGTCCAATACCATAGCCATCAGCCATACACACAAACTCGTGAATGCTTGCAACACAGCTAGATTTAAACAGCTCTGTGGAGAAGGGCCCTGCTGTACTGAACAGTGCCGTTCTAGACCAGGACGTTCCTGCCTCCGTTCCTGGGAAGCACAGCCCGTCCGAAGCTCATTCCACCATCCTCTGGTAGCTCCTGCCCTTGTCCTGACCACCCTCCCCATGCACATGGGAGCTGCTCCACCTCCCACCAACCATGCAACTCTCAGAGGATGCTCACTGAACTTTATGACCCTAGAGAAGACAGTCCCCTCAGAAATCAAACCTCCAGGGACTTCCCTGGTGGTCCTGTGGCTAAGACTTTGCATTCCCAACGCAGGGGCTCCAGGTTCGATCCCCACTCAGGGAACTAGATCCCACATGCTGCAACTGAGTGTCTGCTGCAATTAAAAATCCCGCATGCTGCAACTGAGACCCAGAGCAGCCAAATAAATATGTTTTAAAAAAGGAAATCAAACCTCCAAGATCCTTCCGACTCCCATGCTCAAGCATCCGCATGCACAACACACTCACCTCAAGGCCCATAACCCTGGGTCTCCCCTTCCCCTGGGCGTCAGCCCCTTCCGGCTTTACAGCTCCTCTTTACCACCCACCCCCGACCCAGGACACTCTCCTGCTGATCATTACTCATTGCCTGGAACCACTTTTCTAATCACTTTCCGGCACACCTGACTGGCAGCAAGACCTAAGCCTGGATGACTACAAGGACCTCCCTTTTCTTCAGTGTCTGTATTTTTACAGCTGAGCTTTGCGGGAAAGAAGCTGCCTGCCTGTGTAGACTGGGACATCATCAGAGAATCGCTATCTCAAGTGGACGCCCGACACTGGCTGCCAACACGTCTTGCTATAATCAAGGAGCTCCGATTCACCAAATATGACTATCTGACACCCTCTCCACTCTCCTCAAACCCCTCGCCCCAGGCTTGACTGTCAGGTGATAACCACACATCACACTCCAGAGAGAAAACAGAAACCAGGAGACAGGAACTCCTGTCTTCCTCTCTCTGCGCCTTTTCACAACCAAACTTTTTTAAAAGGGTTGTCTCATCTATTTTCATTTCAATCCCAGTCACTCCTCTTCCCCTCAGTTTTTAAATGAAGAATCATTTCAAACATTTTTAGAAAATTACAAAGAGTACCATAACAAGCACTCGCCCATAGTTTTAACAAATGCTACCATCTTACCATATGTGTTTTTAAGACATAAAAAGCATATTTCTGGTTGTTTACATTTTTAAAATTACATAAAAGGCATAAGGTACACATCCTTTTAATGCTTTTTCTACTCAACATTCTGTATGAGACATATGCATGTTAATACATATATAAACCTCTACCATTTTAATCATTTACCCACAGTATGACTGTATCACAAGTTATTTACCCTTTCCCCTCTTGGTGAATGTTTAGTTTTCAATGTACTCCCTTTTCAGCAATGCTATAATAAACATACACAAGAACTTCTCTAAGGTAAACATCTATTGTGTGTGTGCTCAGGTGCTCAGTTGTATCTGACTCTTTGCAACCCCTTGGACTGCAGCTCACCAGGTTCCTCTGCCCATGAATTTCCCAGGCAAGAATACTGGAGTGGGTTGCCATTTCCTACTCCAAAGATTGGTGAAAAAGTAATTGAGATTTTGCATTGCTGAACCCTGCCTTTTGGATACTGGAATACCTTCTTAAATGTGGTTATGTTATACATAATTTTAATGCACATTTTTTTTGCTAATGACTTATTACTTGCTGTTTATATTTATTTTAGACTATAGAAATGATGTTAGATGAAAAGCAAATTCAAGTGACTTTTTTTTTTTAATTCAAATTCAAAATGGGTTGTAAAGCACTGGAGACAACGTGCAACACCAACGACGCATTGGGCCCAGGAACTGCTAAGGAAAGTACAGTGCAGTGGTGATTCAAGAAGTTCTGCAAAGGAGACAAGAGCCTTCAAGATGAGGAGCGCAGTGACCAGCCATTGGAAGCTAACAACCAACTGAGAGCCATCACTGAAGCTGATCCTCTTACAACTACACAAGAAGCTGCCAAAGAATTCAATGTCGCAAGTGAAAGGGCTTCCCTGGTGGCTCAGCTGGTAAAGTATCTGCCTGCAGTGTGGGAGACCTGGGTTTGATCCCTGGGTTGGGAAGATCCTCTGGAGAAGGGAATGGCTACTCACTCCAGTATTCTGGCCTGGAAAATTCCATGGACTGTACAGTCCATGGGGTAGCAAAGAGTCGGACATGACTGAGCGATTTTCACTTTCACTGGCATTTGAAAGCAAATTGGAAAGATGAAAAAACTCACTGAGTGAGTGCCTCATGAGCTCACTGCAAATCTAAAAAGTTGTCGTTTTGCAGTACCGCTTTCTCTTATTCTACACAACAGTGAACCATTTCTCATAGGATTGTGACATGCGACAAAAAGTGGATTTAATACACCCAGTGACGACCAGCTCAGTGGATGGACCGAGAAGCAGCTCCAAAGCACTTCCCAAAGCCAAACTTGCACCAAGAAAAGGTCATGGTCACTGTGTAGTGGTCTGCTGTCCGCTTGGTCCACTACAGCTTTCTGAATCCCAGGGAAAGCATTATATCTGAGAAAATCGATGAGATACTCCAAAAACTCAAAGCCTGTAGCTGGTACTGGTTAATAGAATATGCCCAATTCTTCTCCAAGACAATGTCCAACCACGTGTAGCACAACCAACACTTCAAAAGGTAAACAAATCGGGCTACGAAGTTCTGCCTCATGCACCATATCCACCTGACATCTCGCCAACCAACTATCACTTCTTCAACCATCTCCACAACTTTCTGCAAGGAAAATGCTTCCACAACCAGCAGGAGGCAGAAAATGCTTTCTGCTGCTGCTGCTGCTAAGTCGCTTCAGTCGTGTCCGACTCTGTGCGACCCCATAAATGGCAGCCCACCAGGCCCCCTCATCCCTGGGATTCTCCAGGCAAGAACACTGGAGTGGGTTGCCACTTCCTTCTCCAATGCATGAAAGTGAAAACATAAAGTGAAGTCGCTCAGTCGTGTCCGACTCCTAGCGAGCCCATGGACTGCAGCACCAGGCCCCTCCGTCCATGGGGTTTTCCAGGCAAGAGTACTGGAGTGGGGTGCCATTGCCTTCTCCGAAATGCTTTCCGAGAGTCTGACAAATCCCAAAGCATGGATCTCTACACTACAGGAATAAACACACTTATTTCTCGTTGGCAAAAATGTGTAACGGTCCCTATTTTGATTAATAAAGATGTGTTTGAGCTTAGTTATAATGATTTATCTGGAGGAGGGCATGGCAATCCACTCCAGTATCCTTGCCTAGAGAATCCTATGGACCGAGGAGTGTGGTGGGCGACAGTGCATAGGATCACAGTCGGACATGACTGAAGCGATTGAACACATGATGACTTAAAATTCACAGTCCAAAACTGCAAGTACTTGTGTACCAATCTAATAACTAGCATCCTATTTCTTCTGCAACTAGTTTTTTGTTGTTGTTCCATATTATGTTAAGATTAAACCAAAAAACAAACAAACAAAAAAAAAAGATTAAACCACATTGAGTCTAGTTCAGGAGTGGGCAATTTTTTTTCAGTAAACAGCCAAATAATAAATATTTTAGGTGTTATCAGCCAGATAGACTCAGTCCCAACTACTCACCTTTGCCACTGTAGCACAAAGCAGCTATAGACAGCATGTAAGTGAATAAACTTGGATGTGAGCCAATCAAACTTTATTTATGGACACTAAAAACTGAATTTCATATAGTTTTCATGTATCATGAAACTTTCCCCGCCCGAAAAATTAAAAACAAAAACCATTCTGTGCTCACAGACCCTACAGAAACAGGCATAGGCCTGGATTTGGCTAGGGAGCTGTCGCTTGTCAACCCCTGATCTAGTCTGTATATGGTCATGCTGAGCAATATTATGCATAAATGTATCACAATACACTGACATTACAGCTGTTAGACATCCAGGTTGTTTTCACTTGCTCTTCATTCAGTACATTCCCAACTGGCTTCCGCTTCTATGGCTCTACATAAATGGCTCTCCAGGTCATCAAGAACCCCCAGCTTGCAAATGCAAGGGACACTCAGTCTTTATCTCACTGGTTCTCATGGTAGCTGCTTCAGTCTTCTTCGTGTTTTTTTAGCAGCTATTTCTCAGTTTCCTTTTCCAGCTCCTTCTCTACCCAAAACCACAACACTGGAGCTCTTCAGAGCTCTGACCTGGACTCACTTGTCACTACACACACCCATCCATCCAATAACTTTAAGCGCCACCTACAAAGACAAAACTCTAGTATTTGTAACTCCAGTCTTCTTTCTGCACTCCAAATGCAAATTTATCATCCCCTGCTTGAGTTCCACTTGGAATTCACATGAATCTCACACTAAAATATTCAAGATGGAAATTCTGATCTTTACTTCATGGTCTGCTCTTCGCATCTCTTCCCTGGTTCAACGTGACACCCTTGGCTGTTTAAGACAGAAACAAAGGTTTTACCTGGCCTTATCTGAAACCACCCTTTCTTACGCTCCATCCAACTCATAACTATGTTCTGTGGCTTCTACCTCCAGAATTTTCTCAAATCCTTCCCCTCTACCCATTTCTGTGGCCACAACCCAGCTAATACCATCTCTCTCCAAGTCCTTCAAGAGTCTAATTAGTCTGCTTCTACTCTTTTCCCTTCCTTATGGCAGGTTCACTGAACAAAAGTATAAAATGACACCATTTTACTATACAAAAAGCCTTCAAAGGTGCCCCAATGGACTTAGAGTAAAACCCTAAGGGAACAGTAAGGCCACACAAGCCTCCTCTGGGTTCTTCAAACATAAAACTAAGCTCTCTCCTTCCTCAGGACTCAGCAAGACCACTGTCTCTGTCTGGAACACTCCCTCCCTTCCACACCTCTCTCCTGAATGACTCCAAACACGTCTTACCTCTCAGCTTACATGTCCCTTCCTCAGAAAGGCCTTTCCCCCCAGGCAAACCTTAGTCCTTCCTTTTGTTCAATCTCAAACATCCAACTTCAGTTAATTACATATTTTTTTCTTTAAATAATCCATTATGTCCCACATAAAATAGATTAGTAAAAATTTAGAAAAAGTTTCTCCTTTGACAATTATAACTTAAAAAGGTTAACACAATTTAAAATTTTTGTGATAAAACATCAATATTAGGAAGTTATAATCTACTCTTTATTACTTTTTTTACATCAAAATCATAATAAAAAACAATTCAAATTATGAAAAAACTTACTCTGTAAATGTATCATCAAGATAATGTTCTTAGCTTATAACAAAGCTAATCTGGAAAAACTAAAAAGAAAAATTCACATAACCTAACGCAGATTCATCATCATAAGTTTTTCATTAACACAGGAATGAAATTTATGGAAGTTAAGAGCTACGGCAACTCACTCCAGTATTCTTGCCTGGACAATCCCACGGACAGATGAGCCTGGTAGGCTACAGTCCATGGGATCGCAAAGAGTTAGACATGACTGAGCATTTGAGCACAAGGGCTAACACACCTTTTGAGATGTTGTAGTCCAATGTCCTTGATTTTACAGATTATAAGATTGAGCTCCAAAAAAATTAAGTGATTCATCTGAGGTCACACAGCTGGGCAGAGTCAAAAACCAAAAACCATCCCAATTCTCCTCAGTCCCAATTTGCTTCTACTATTTCCTCCTTTTGGCAAATGCCTCTGCGTAAGAGTTTTCACAATATCTAACAGTAAGATGCTTTCACACATAAGATCTGTGATGACATTTAACCCTGTCTTCCTCATGATTTAGACAGGTGAGTGTCTCAGTTCAATTACAGGCTTTACCTATTACTAGTTTCATAGAGATTAAATGAAGTAACTTACTTGGCATGTGAGGGTCTCATGGGAGTTTTAGAATTATGACGAAGACTTAACATATTTTCATGCTCTACTTGCTTGACTTGAGCTTCAAGTTTTGAAATTGTCCTAATTCAAAAGCAGTAAAATAAATTAAGTACATTTCAACAAGCTTAAAATACAGCTCAATTATAAATTACTTATTTAACAGACATTTCTACGAAAGGGGTGACAAAAGAGATGCAAATCCATAAAACTTTTTCATAGTAAAATGTCACATTAAACTTTAAGAAGCTGAACAAAATCAGGGAGAATAAATAGAAAGGCAAATAGAAAAAAATCCTACAAAGGAGTATTTCATATGCTATAACTAAAGGAAAAGGGAACAACAAATGCATTTAATACAGCAAGTAGAAAAAAATTTAGAAATTTGACTACAGATAAAACAGTACAAATTAAATAAAAATAAAATTCAAGCAATCAAATAAACTGCAATTCGCAAATAAACTGCAAAAGATGTTTAATTCTAACAGGTATGTGACTTGTACAAAATACACACAGGTTAGGCTCTCACAAAAGAGGAAGCAGGCTTGCCATCCAAAGCAGCCCTATTAACAAGAACTTGCTTTCTGAACAACTCTCAACTTACAGGCAGCTCATCTAATTTGTGCCATGCTCAGAATAACAGCTTATCTTCAAGTTCACCAACAGAAAATAAGTACTATGGCCAATTAATTATTTTGAGGCTTATCTTTGCATTCTTTCTGTTCTTTTAAAACTTTTGAATATGTCTTTATCTCATCTTTCAAATTTAGATTCTTACCTACTCTGTTGCAGGGAAGGTTTGAGAAAGAAAGCTCTAACAAGGCTGATTGTGTATACCAATCTGATAACAAAACTATCCCTAGAATTGAACACTTCACAGAAAAGACTTGAGCAGACAAGAAAGCTACCCAGTACTTCTGTTCTTTCCAATGAGAAGTCCTTAAGAGTATGGTAAAATCTCTAAATAAGGGACATCATTAATCTCCAAACACAAAAATACACTCTGAAGCCAATTAGAAATATCTAATCATGGCCATAGGGACCATTTACACACTGTGCCTTACCTAATTAAGCAAATCAGATCATGAATAAGTCCCTGAACCTGGTCTTTAAGAAATATATAACCACAAAATTGGTGTGAATACTATTTTCTTTTTGGAGCACAAAAATAATTCGGTGAATTAGACTACTTCCTAAAATTCTTTTCAATGACTTAATATCACTTACGCTTTACCTATGCTAAGAAAATGCATAATGTTTAAGCACGTGCACACCTTGTGGGCACAGCCACCGATGTATTCTAATTATTTTAAAATCTTCGGCTAAAATCAAATGTATTTCCAGGTGATGGGAAGATGAGGATAAAATCTAATCTCAAAGTGCTTAAAAATCCTTAAGAAAGGGTTTTCTTTCCCATCATTTTCAATCTAGACACATATTTAAGGGCTCAAAGAACAATTAAAAGGTTTTTGCTTATTAGTAAGATAATAGATTTTACCTTTTCAAATCAGAAATCTGAGTATGTGCATCAAGCAATTTGTTCTCAGTTATATTTAATGTATCCTATGAAAATAAAGAAAAAATTCAGATAAGTGAAGACAAATATTTAGATGTATTCCTCTTAAGATGCATAATATAAAACTAATCCAAAAGAGAACTATAAAGAAAATTATGCATAATCAGCAAGTCTGGCATCAACCAGAGAAAATACACATAACACAAAGAAAGAAATGAGACAGCAAACACTGGTTTAATCAAATAGCTGTGTGTAAGTTCCCTTTTTAATAAAAGTGAAGTAAAGTGAAGTCACTCAGTCATGTCTGACTCTTTGCGACCCCATGGACTATAGCCTACCAGGCTCCTCCATCTTTAGGATTTTCCAGGCAAGAATACTGGAATGGGTTGCCATTTCCTTCTCCAACAGATCTTCCCGACCCAGGGATCGAACCCAGGTCTTCTGCGTTGCGGGCAGATGCTTTACCATCTGAGCCACCGGGGAAGCCCCATCCAAGTACTAACCAGGGCCAACCTTGCTTAGCTTCCGAGATCAGATGAGATCTGCCATGTTCAAGGTGGTATGGCCGAAAAAAAGGGTATGGCCCCTTTTTAATAAATAAAGCCTATTAAGCTTTGCTTGATTAGAAACAATCGGTGTCAAAATTAACATTTTTAAACACAAACTGACTGAAACCTCAGTAAATGGAAAAACTAAAACCTGTAATGATGAGATTTCAGCTGTAACGACTAGCCCCTGAAACCCCAGACATCCTGGCTACCAAGCTGTGCTGGCCTTTTCATTAACCTTGGATAATCACAACCCTGCATTTTATGCAACAGAATTACTTGAACCTCACTTACTTATTGTGGAGTTTCAGTGAATTAGAAATTGTAGATCCCAAACAGAGTTTTAATTATAAGAATTCAAACATAGATTACTCAACCCCACAAAAAGCTACTGTTTTGCAACACAAAACTTTATATCTAAATAGTATTAATTATGTGCATTTGTATGGTATTTTACACTCTTCTAAAAACTTCATCTCATCTCATATGAAGCAACCATTCAATAAATATTTTTTAAATTAACAAATGTAACAAACTTGTGAGTTCAAGGGCAGATATTTGGAAATAAGGATACTGACACAGAGAGGATAAGTCTAGTTCAAATAGCCAGATGGGCACAAAGGAGGGGAGAAAAAAGGGAGACAGTCAGATCTCCTGACTTCCAAACTGATGCGTCTGCCCCACAGGAAGTTCAGAACATGAATCATTGACCATTACCTTTACTCTTTCGTGTTCTTTTCCAAGGGACTCATACTCTCCTAAAAGCTACAAGGAAAAACAAAAGAATTGCATCACAAGATTAAATATTATAACATCAGTGGAGTCTATAAAAACCTATAAAATCACTGCCCATACTCTTCAAAGATGCTAGTGTCATGAAAGGACAATGTTAACACATTGTTTCAGATTAAAGGCAATTAAAAAAAGCAGAAACAAAAAAGGAAAAAAAAGAGATGAATGAGGGAATTCCCTGGTGGTTCAGTGGTCAGGCCTCCCATAAGCTGCACAGTGTGGCCAAAAATAAACAGTCACATGTGGCTAGCAGCGATCATGTTAGAAGGCACAGTTCTATAAAATAGTCTGTGATCTTCAAAGAATTTGAAGGTTATAAAAGAAAAACAAAAACTGAGGAAGTGCTCCAGATTAAAGGAGATAAAAGAGATATGACAACTCAATGCAGTATGTAGTCTTGGATCACATCCTGAACAAGGGAAAAGAGATCTGTTATCTCTTTATACCAAAAGTATAACTAACATTTATGGTATAACTAACATTTATAGTATAATTCACAAAAATTGAATGGAGCATATAAATTAAATAAGAGTACTGTACTGGGAAACACATAGTTTTTGAGGCAGAAGCCCAGTGTGTCTCCCTTTGCCTGCCACAGCTATCCTTTCCTACTTCACCCTCTCAAAAGATTACTGTACTAATGTTAATTTCCTAATTTTGCTACAGTTATATAAAAGACTGTCTTTGTTCTTAAGATATATACCTCGAAGTATTTAGAGATAAAGGTGCATTATATCTCTAACTTACTCTCAAATGGTTTAGGAAAAATATTTTTTTCAATCATTTAACTACATGTGGACAGAATGATAAAACACATAAGATGTTATTCAGAATCTAGGTGAAGGGTATATGGAAATTCTTTATACAATTTTTGCAACTTTCTGTAAGTCTGATGTTATGTTAAAAAGTACAAGAAATTTTAAAAACTAGGAGCTCATGTACTCACACACACTAAAATTATACTATCAATACATTAAGAATAATAATAACCAAACAATATAAAGTTCTAATAAAATACAGCACACTGACAGAGTGTTCATATGCACGCCCCCCTGAAACTTTACTAAAATGACTGTAAAAGAATAAAAAACACAGTGCTTGCTAATACGACATGCTGAAAACGATACTTTACTTCTATGATTTTCCTCCTAATAACCCCCGGTCTGATGATGAGAAAAACATCAGTCAACTCTCAAGGGACATCCTGCAAAACATCTGCCCAGACCTCAAAACTGTCAAGGTCATGAAAGAGGAGGGACGTCTGAGAAACTGCCACGGCCAAGAGGAAGCTATGCAGATGGGATGGCTAAATGTGACCTGGTCTCCTGGAGGGAGTCCTGGAGCAGAAAAGGAACATGAGGAGAAAACAAGGAAATCTAAATAAACCGTTGAATTTATTAATAATGCATCAAAATGTTCATTAATTGTGGCCAAGGTACCATACAAATGCAAGATGCCAAAAACAGGGGAAATGGTGTGGGGCATATGGGGACACTCTACTGTCTCCTCAGTTTTTCTGTAATTCTAACTATTTCTAAAAAATAAAACTTTTTTTTTTAAATATAAAGTGGGGTTGTAACTATAAACATTTTCAGATATGGAAGACCTCAAAATTTGTCTCATGCTTCTTTTTCTCAGGAGATGTACACTAGCAAAACAGAAGATGTAGAACCTATACAAAATGACAGACGCAGTACAGAAAAGAAGGAAAGACAACTCCCAGGATGATGACAAGGCAAGCCCTACAAATCTGTATATCAAACCTCAGAGCAATCAGTTCAGACTGAAGCAAGGATACTAGGGAGGCAGGCAAGGGGAAAGGAAGTGCTATGCATGTTTAAAAAAAACAAAACAAAACTAAGCAGATTAAAAATAAAGCAATTACTAAATTAAGGAAAAATATAATAAAAGTTGGAAGAGAAAGGAAATAAAATCACTGAACATTGCAGTTTAGCTCTGAAAAATATTTATATAGACATAAGAAATACTGAATTCTAATCCACCTATAAATAATATATTGTATTTAAAATCTAAGATACCACTGATCAGAAATTATACTATTTAACCACTGATCAGAAATCGTACTATTTAATATTTACTAAAATACTAAGAGGGGGCTTCCCTGGTGGTCCAGTGGTTAAGAATCTGCCTTGCAATGCAGGGAACACCGGTTCAATTCCTGGTGCGGGAAGATCCCACATGCCATGTGGCAACTAAGCCTGAGTGCCACAACTACGGAGCCTGCACTCTGGAGCCCGAGACTGCAACTATTAAACTCTGCAAGATGCAAGAAGAGAAGCCACCGCAATGAGATGCCCATGCACCGCAAGTAGAGAGTAGCCCTCACTCTCCACAACTAGAGAAAGCCCACGCAGCAGTGAAGACCCTGCACAGTCATAAAATGCTAAGAGGAAAAAACGCTGCCAATTAAAATAAGACACTATAGTGTAAAAATGTATTCCAATTTCAGAGTTGTTCAAATGTAAAAAATAAGCTTCTTAGAATCAATTTAACCACACTGGAAAGAGGGGGACAAGTGTTTGGGAGCCAATGGTGAAAGACAGCTAAACTGTAGACATCTTGCACAGAAGGAATTCAACATATAACATCTGAGACTGACAGGTAAAAGAAAAGAGAAATGTAAGTTTATTATTTAGAAACAGGGAGCAAAATTTCAGAAGAAATAACTGAAAAGGCTGAAAATAACGACCTCTAGGATAGAGGATTACAAGTTAGGAAGAGGTGGAGAGACTGCTGTTTCTCATTTGAAATTTGACCATTTAAACCATTTACATGTATTATCTTCATGAAAATAAATGTTAAAAAACAAAGCAGCAAGAATCAAATCTAAAGCTACCAGAAAGAAAATTTCAACAGCCGGAAATACTTTCAGATTTTTTATGTACTGTCACAAAAATATTAATAAAAACTTAAACTGAAAAAACCTGAAACTTAATCCATCTTTAATGTGATACAATTCTAAATTTTAAATGAAATTAAATCAAAATGAAAAATTATATCAAGCCTCTTCTAAATCTGGTTCATTTTACCTTCCAGACACACAGATGTTGATTTAAGACCACTCAAAAGCTGCCCTGCTAGAGACCAAAAGGCGTGGGAGTGACACCATAGTTCTGAAAGCCCTGACTTCCTGTTTCAAGATAAGACCCAACCGACTCGACCAGAAAGGTATACAGATATTTGCAGCAACAGCAAAGTCATGTAAAGCGAAAACAAACGTGAAATATGTCATAACAGCTTGTAAGACTACAAAACCTGAATCTACTTTTAGCCAACCACAGAACTGAGTTATCGGTGTCACTTACATCTTGAAACATTTTGTTTTCTTGTTTTAGTCTTGCTTCTTTATCATCTGAGAGTTTGTAAGCATTCTCAAATGCCTCCTCCAAATCCTGAAGTCTAGATTTCAGTCGAATAATGGTATTGTCTTTTTCTTTATTACTTGTTCTCATCTCTTCAATTCGTTCCTGCAGAATTTTGGAGGCACTGCTGGCTGCATTGAAGCGTTCTCTGAAATCACTCTACAAAACAAAGACAAGGGTAATACGCTGTTTTCAATAATAATAATTAAAAAAAAAAGAGGTCTCAATAGCAGCTAATAAACTGCGGACACTAAAATATAAAAACATATAAATGGAAATGAACACATTTGATATTCTGTTATATCCTAGGAATGGAGACTAGAAAGGATTACCCTACAGAATAATATAGAGAAAAGCACTGAGGCATTCTGATTCCAGGACTCACCTATAGACCAC
Source organism: Bos indicus (assembly GCF_029378745.1). Taxonomy (NCBI): domain Eukaryota; kingdom Metazoa; phylum Chordata; class Mammalia; order Artiodactyla; family Bovidae; genus Bos; species Bos indicus. The sequence goes on along the minus strand of NC_091776.1, from coordinate 52,408,533 downwards.
TTTAAAGAGGAAAAAAATCACCATGACTATCAGGAAACTGATTCTGAGAGCAAAACTGGAATTTTTTGCTTCACATTAATATTTATAGGGGGGAAAAAAGCATTTCTTACCATATTGTCTCATAATGAAAATAAAAGAAAATTCAAAATGCATCTGATCTGTTAATATTCATTCAATAATCATTAATTGCAAATCCACCAGGCACCAGGTTACTAGGGTGCTAGAAATGTAAGATTAACAGAACCGTCCCTGACTTCATGAAGTTTATAGTTTAGGCGGTGCCTGCGTGTGCATGCATGCTCAGTCACTCAGTTGTGTCTGACTCTTTGCAACCCTATAGACTGTAGCCGCCAGGCTCCCTCCTCTGTCCATGGGATTTTCCAGGCAAGAATCCTGAAGTGGGTTGCCATTTCCTCCTCCGGGGATCTTCCTGACCCAGGGGATAGAACCCACATCTCCTGCAGGCAAATTCCTTACCACTGAACCAAATGGGAAGCCACAGTTTAGGAGACAAAGATAACTAAATAAACATCAAAGACACAGAAATAATGTCTAGAATATAACTGGCATTTTCCAGCAAAACATTGTTTGTAAAATTACACACAGAAGAACAAAACTTGGCAGTACATGGGGGAAAAAAACAAGTTATTTAAGAGGAAAAGGTTAAGCACTCCTACTTATATATCTAAAAAACTGAAAATATGTCCATATAAAACCTTGTATACACATGTTCACAGCACTATCATTTATAATAGCCAAAAAAGTGAAGACAACCCACCTATCACCTGATGATAGATAAACAAAATGTGGCGTAGCCATACCACAGAGTACTACTCAACTATGAAAGAGTGACATACTGGCCCATGCTACCCTATGGATAAACCTTGAAAACCTGATGCCAAGGGAAAGCAGCCAGACACACACGGTCACATATGATGTGATTCCATCTACACCAAATACCCAGAATAGCTAAACTCATAGATACAGAAAGCAGAGTAATGGCTGCTTATGGCTGAAAGAGTGTGTATGTGAATGGCGGGGATGGCTAAAGGGGTTTGGTATTTCTTTTTAAGGCAGAAAAAACTTATAAAATTAATTATGGTGATAGGTGCATAAATTTGTAAATATACTAAAACCCACTGAATTGTACACTTTAAAAGCATGAGTTTTATAATGTCCAAATTATATCCCAATTAAAAAATAAAATTTTTAAAGGGTAAAATTTGTAGTTATCATATGAAGCCAGCAGCATTCAAAACGGAATCTTAACAAGAAATCCTAAAGGAGAAGACAAGCAACATATAATGCTTTTATAAAAATATTCATTTGTCTCTAAAGTCCAGTTAATAAAAAAGCTTACATTTTTAAACATTTAGCCACTAGAACAACGACCAAAAATACCACACTTACCACTTCTCTTTCCAGTAAGTTATTCTTATTTTCAAGTGTCCTCACACGACTAGTAGCTTCATTCAGAGCACTCTCTAACTGGCCACATCTAAAAAAAATATTGAAACAAAACAATCAAAAGCAATATCCTTTCTCTTAAAAGTGTCAGAAAAATCTGATTCTCTAGTATATTACATAAAACAAATTTTCCAATGTTAGCCAAGACTAAGGATGCCATTTTAGTAAAATATATCCCAATGAACCTGATATTATAACATTCAGGGAATATTAAAAATGATATGAAAAAATCTTGAAGAATTATTAGGTGAAAAAAGCAAGATATGAACAGGTTTTTGTATATTCAGATTCACAGCAGCATAATTCACAATAGCCAAAAGATGGAAGCAATTTAAGTGTCCACCAAGGGATGAATGGATATAAACAAAAGGCAGTGTGTATGTGTGTGTGTATACATGCAATGGAGTATTAGTCAGGCTTAAAAAGGAAGGAAAACTCTGACATATGCTACAACATGGATGAACCTCAAGGACTCAGTATGCTGAGTGAAATAAACCAGACACAAAAGGACAAATACTGTGATTCCATTTATACAAGGTACCCAGAAGCATCAAATTAATAGAGACAAAGTAGAATGCTGGTTGCTGGGGCTGGAGGGAGGAGTCATGGGGAGTTATTGTTTAATGAGTACAGACGGACAGATTTGCAGGCTAAAACAAGTTCTGGAAATGGATACTGGTGATGGTAGCCCAACAACGGGAAGGCACAAAGCCAGTGAACTGTACACTTAATGTGATACAGACGACTGCATAAGACAGCTCGATCTTTGTCATGAAAAAAATTTATACATGCATATACATTTTTATTTCTAAAAGGATGCAAAAAATTAAGTCTAGGATGTGAGAACAGAAGATGGGTAGAAAGACTTCATATTATATCCTTCTATATTATTTCAAATTAGCATGAATGTCAGTATTCTTATAATGAAGGACATTCTTTGTAAAGCTAATTATCATAGGACATGAAAATAACAAAATACACAGAAGAATTCGGTTACCATTTTGACTCAGTGTTTAATGATGCATTGTGAATAACAGCTAGTATTTATTGGACACTGGCTACATACTCAGTCTATGTTAAGCACTTTGCATTCATCCTCACAATCCTGTGAGTCAGGACTGCTATCATTCCCACTTTACAAATGTGAATACAGAGACACAGAAGTCAAGTTCCTCCTGAGCCATACTAGGATTCCGAGCAAGGCAGTCTGGCTCCAGAGTTCAGGTTCCTATCCACTATGCATCGATAACCTCAGATATGCAGATGACACCACCCTAAATGACAGAAAGCGAAGATGAGCTAAAGAGCCTCTTGATGAAGGTGAAAGAAGAGAGTGAAAAAGCTGGCTTAAAACTTAACATTCAAAAAACTAAGATCGTGGCATCCGGTCCCATCACTTCATGGCAAATAGATGGGAAAACAATGGAAACAGTGATAGACTTTATCTTCTTGGGCTCCAAAATCACTGCAGGTGGTGACTGCAGGCATGAAGTAAAAAGATGCGTGCTCTTTAGAAGAAAAGCTATGACAAACCTAGAAAACCTATTAAAAAGCAAAGACATTACTTTGCCAACAAAGGTCCATCTAGTCTAAGCTGTGGTTTTTCCAGTAGTCACGTATGGATGTAAGAGCTGGACCATTAGGAAGGCTGAGGGCCAAGAATTGATGGTTTTGAACTGTGGTGTTGGATAAGACAGCAAGGAGATCAAATCAGTCAATCCTAAAGGAAATAAATCCTGAATATTTATTGGAAGGATTGATGCTGAAGCTGAAACTCCAATACTTTGGCCACCTGATACAAAGAGCTGACTCACTGGAAAAGACTTTGATGCAGGGAAAGACTGAGGCAGGAGGAGAAGGGGATGACAGAGGATGAGATGGTTGGATGGCATCACTGACTCAGTGGACATGAGTCTGAGCAAACTCCAGGAGATAATGAAGGACAGGGAAGCCTGGCGTGCTGCAGTCCATGGGGTCCCAAAGAGTCGACACAACTGAGCAAGGCTTCTGCAAAGCCTTGCAGAAATGAAATACTGATTAAAACTGTTGATGAAACAGGCAAATAATAATACATTCACTGAATAGTCAACTGTAGGTGTGCTGTTATTTTTCTGTTTTAATTACCACACTAATTCTGGTATGCCAAAGATCTCACCCCCTAAGTTACAACTGTGTGACAAGTGTTAATGGCCCCAACTGGAGCTCCCAATTCGCAATTTTAAAGTCTGAAAAAAACTGCTACATATACTGCCAACATAATTATTAGTTTTTGTCTTAGGTAAATGATTTCTCTCTAAATAACCTCAGGCCAAACCAAATCCTTTAGGGGCAGTGGAAGGGGGCAAAAATGCATTGCTCTTCATTTGCATGTTACAGGCACATTGGCTCCAGTGCCTAGACTGCTGTTGTTATTAACAACTTTCATTTATGTAAGACACTGACTTCCAGGATGCTCCTCCATCCTCATGACTCTGAGAGCTTCCAGACATAACAATATTTTAACTAGTTCCCCTTTACTTTGTGCCTTCTTTGGCACCTTTTCTTTGACCTAATAAGGCCTACTGGTCGCTTCTGTCAGGCTTCTGATTTCCAACAGGAAATACCTGTGGTCATCTGTGCCCTCCTAAAAAAAACACACACGCACAGACAAGAACCAACTTCCCTAGCCTGCTATCTACTCTTTTCTTTTCATCCTAGAAAACCTAAAACTAGTTTGTTTTTTTTCCCCTTGGTCTTTTCAAACTACTTCTGTCTGCCACTGGACCCCACCCCCACCACCAAGAGCAAAATGGAAGCAATAGAAATGACCAGGATGGATTAAGATAGCATGTTAACTACCACAGCAACCACACATTGGTATAAAAGCTCGTTTTACTCGAATTCTGCAAGTGAGACTGTTAACTGGACCAGAAGATTTCAGCTCCCTCATAATTATTCTCAAGGAGCTTTGTCTTCTTTGCCCTAAAGAAGGATTATTTGCTGTCATCTAGACCCTATCAGTTTTCTTTCTTTTTTTAAAAATAATTTTATTTATTTGTTTTTGGCTGTGCTGGGTCTTTGTTGCTGTGTGGGTTTTCCTCTAGTTATGACAAGCAGGGGCTACTCTCCGGGCTCTAGGCACAAGGGCTTCAGTAGTTGCAGCTCCCGGGCTCTAGAGCACAGGATCAATAGTTGTGTCACAAGGGCTTATGGCTTAGTTGCTCCTCAGCATGTGGGATCTTCCTGGATCAGGGATCATACCTGCTGTCTTCTGCACTGGCAGGTGGGTTCTTTACCACTGAGCCACCAGGGAAGCCACCCTTCAGTTTCCAATCTGTTTAATTTCATTTGTAGAGTATGTTGCAAGGTATGCTGTTATTAATACTAGTATCTAAACTAAGCGGAAAGCTGTTGTTAATATAAGACCATGCTCCTGTGTGCCTACGGTTTTTTTAAATGAGATAATTATTTCCACAGGTGCATGAATGGCTAGGTTAAAGCTATGCATATCTGGGTCAGAAAAAAGGACATCAGCCACAGACTTATTAGGAAATAAGTATACAGGACAAAACGACACTCCTTTACATATACAAAATCTGCTCAACTGTCTCAGTACTTTGCCCATATGAAACAAATGTCCTCATCAATTTTCAGTATTTTTAAGAGGATGGCTCAGATCTTTAAAATAATTACTGAGGCAAACACGTTTCTCTGAAAAATTTCAAATAGAAATTACGTGCTTTCAAAAGTGTTTTATCATCACAATATATTATGCTTTGGGTAAAACAATATATCCAAATTGGAGAAACACTAACTTTACAGTTAAATTACAAGTTTTACCTGTCAGCAAGAATTTGATTGGTTTTCTTCCAGTCTTCAGCTACAGAAATTTCTTTTTCCTCCAGTTTCTGTTTCAAACTATTTATTTCTGATTCATAGTAAGCTCGAAGGTCTGCTATGTGTCGCGCATGCTTTTCCTTCAGGTTCTGCCTAATCCTGTTGGTGAAAAGAAAAAATATTTAGAAAGCATCTCCTCACTCTCTCAATAGGAAAAAACAAGAACACAATCATTCTCATAATCAAAAATACAGCCTTTTCCCTTTATACACCTATAGAAAATATGAGATTAATCTATAAGTTGACAGCTATTAATAATAAAGCAAAAAAAGATTTTTTAGACAGTCTACCTTATTTTAATTTTTATGTATTACTGAAGTTCAATAAAAACAATTTTCATCATTTAAGCAGACATTAGAGAACATCTATTAACATTACAAGCCATTCCCAGAAGTACATACGTAGACAATACCACAGGATCCTCCAGGGAAGTCAGTGAAATGCATTCTGGGACACCATTGGCTGTACCTGGAAGCTGGGACTGACTGACTGAGACAGGCGGTCCCAGAACAGGGTTTTCTTCATCTACAGTGCTGACTGAGATGTTGTTACTACCAACGGTATATACTGAAGGAAACGTGGAACTGGTCCTACTCTCATTTTGGAATGCCTGATTTTTCCAAGGGTCCACTGGCGAAACTTTTGCATCTGTAGGATATTTTGGGAAACCAGATAACTGAGAAGTGATATGACTTGCTTGTGAAAACAAGTCTATGTCAGAGTGACTAGAGAGACTAGGATCTAGAACAGAGTCCGGTGAAAAGGATATTCTGTCATCAAGAGCATTCAAAAAGCTATGTGGTTGAATCCCTGAAATCTGCTGATTTGGCTTCATGTGTAACGTTGGGTCCAGAGTCAGTACCTAGAAATAAGACAGAGAACAGTAAGCTTTCTCTCTCTCTGCGCAGGTTTGTTTGTTTGTTTAAGTGAGTAGGCTTTAGATCTCCTAGGGAAAAGAAGCTCAAGATGCGAGTTAAAGTCATGAAGCATCTTTTATTTTCACCCAGCAGTGCTGACAACTTTACCTCTGGCGGATGATTTGGGTTGGAAGCAGAAGTGAGATTCCTCTCAGGTAACTGCTTGTTTTCCCTTTGTTTTTTATGATAAATATCCTTCAGTGATGGTGGCTTCATCTCATTACTAGTATTAGACTTAAAGATATGAAACAAAATTATTCAAATATTATCAATGAATCAATGATGAAAAAAGTTTACTTTCCTGATATCAAGATCAGCACCATAAAAAGGTTTTTTGAAAAATTTAAAATAAACCAAGATGCTAGACCATCAGATTTATAATAAGAGTTTGGAAGTCATTCCCCATTACCTGTTACCTATAAATATTAACGGGATAATTTTAACCTAAGATATTTAAAACCCTAAGAACGCTTTCAAAGAATAAAATCCGTGGTAATCTCCTTACTTAAAATAAGAACCAAGTTCTAAATAAAAGACTTCATAATGAGTGAATGAAGCAGGACGAGAAAACTTCCAACCAGATTTATTTCCTGTGACTTGAAGGAACAAGTCAAGAGTGTCAAGAGTGGAGTTGCCTCGCCCTGTAGTTACATTCATGTTTAAGAGCTGGCAGTCTCTGGTGCCTCAGATGGTAAAGAATCTGCCTGCAATATGGGAAACCTGTGTTTGGGGTTGGGAAGATCCCCTGGAGGAGGGCACGGCAACCCACTCCAGGAGTCTTGCCTGGAGAATCTCCATGGACAGAGGAGCCTGGCGGGTTACAGTGCATGAGGTCGCAAAGAGTCAGACACGACTGAGTGACTAAGCACAGCACAGCACAGACAACAAGAAGTGTTAAGAAAGAAGTTACCCAATGAAAATAAGACCTCCTTTAGATTAGTTATAAAAATAAGAAGATACAATCCTAACTTCCACAACTGAAATCAGGGCTTGGCTACACTGGAAGTGTTACAAAGAGGCCTCAGCTCCAAATAGTAACACACCGGGCCTAACTTATCTTAAGACGGGACATACTGTAGGTCATGACAGGGTACCATTTAACTCTGGGCCTCAAATTTAAACTGTGGACATTCTCTCAAATGATATTACAGATTCAGTGAGAGATACACTGAAAGCACTGAAAGAACACAGTCATCACACAGCTTTAAGCTTTTAAACTGTCCCATTTCCAGATACCACAGAGACTGCCGAGCACCACAAATTAATATTTTTTAATAAACCCTTAACTAGCTTGTGAAAAAGACAATTATACTTTGTGCGTATGCACTAGAGGCATTAATTTGTTAAATGTAAACTTTTAAAATTAACGATTTCTATAACCCCACTTTGAAATTTTACTTTTATATACCTACAACCCAGAAGCCTTTTCAAGTGCTAAAGCCCACGCTGAGCAGCAGTTCTTCCGCTCTGGCTACAGCCTGAGAAAACTACTCCGGGGGGCCTGGGTGAAGAGTTATAACTATTCTATTTAGGGCTCATAGTAATACAAAGTGACTTTTTTCACCTTGGAATGGGTGAAGGGATGGATGGACAGAGAGATGGGTAAATGAATGAATGGATCAAAAACAGCATATTAGAGAAACACTCGGAAAGTAGCCCTATACTGGGGCTTCCCTGGTGGCTCAGTGGTAAAGAATCTGCCTGTTGATGCAGGAGACATGGGTTCGATCCCTGGGTTGGGAAGATCCCCTTGAGAAGGAAAGGGCAACCCACTTCAGTATTCTCACCTGTAAAATCCCATGGACAGGGGAGCCTGGCAGGCTACAGTCCATGGGGTCACAAAGAGTCAGACACGACTGAGCACACACAGCCCTATACAAGGGACTGCTGCTTTTTTCGCCATGCCACAAGGCTTGTTGGATCTTAGTTCCCCAACCAGGGATTGAACCAAGGTCCTCAGGAGTAAGAGCACAGAGTCCCAACCACTGGACCACCAGGGAACTCCCTTTTCACTACCTTTACGATTTCTCTTGTCATATTTTAACATCTCTGAACAGAGAATGCCTCTTATAATTAATAATATCCTACAAATGCCTTTGGTCAAGTAGTAGCTGTGACACAATTGTCACTGGCTGCTCATATGCAAATAAAAAAGCCACCAAAATTGGCCAAACAGGTGTCAGCAGCTTGGAAGAAAATCCTAGTGATTTGAACCTGTGCTGGAATCCCTGAGAACCAATATATAAGGGACAGTGAATCAGCTGCTTAAGCAACATTCCCCATCTGAGGGTGAAATACAGGTCAGTCCTACATAACTACTAAGCCAGGTAGAAACTCAGCACCAAGGCTTTTCATTCTCTTTTAAAGAAATGTAAAGTCACCAATGATCTTGGTGGCCCAAGGGAAATGGAGTATGGAAAACACAGAAACCAGCACCGATGTAAGAGAAGAGTGTGAAGAGTTAAGCCCCTGAAGGTAAAGACGTTTCAACCAATTTACTTCACTTATATTTTTCATTAAGTATATATGAGAAATAGATGATAAAAATATGTTTAAGTCTATAAAACAAATTCTAAGTGATAAGAAAGCATTGCATCAGTCTAATTGATGCATTTTTTTTTCTTGGTAGAATAGGAAGCAGGAAGACTTAAAACTGATGGGTACTTAATATTCGAGTCAACAAAACAGAGTGTTCATTTACACATGTTGCAGATCAAGAAAACACACACAGTGAGCCTATAACTGAAAAGCCCATTGAGTCTCCCAGACCCCTCAATCTCACTTCCCCAGCCCTTCCTTCTGTGTGTTTATCTGTCTCTTTCACTCCTTTCCTGAAGGACAGAGTGCTGGTCTCCACCTTCTCTGGGACTCAGACGTCCACAGATCTGCTGGTCCCATGTTGTCCAGTCCATCTACGCCTGTCATTGTGTTTACAGCTCTCCTGGTTACTTTAATCATAGCTCTCCTTTCCTCCAACCTATTTTCTCATCCCCTGATCTAAGCACAGAAGAGAGAGAGATATATATCGATATACATCGATATACACATACTAGATATTTTTATTTCTTTGCTCTGAAGTCAATAAAATATTTACATTTCTTGCTCAAAGAAAATCAATACAGTAACTTAATTATGACAAAATGGATCAGTGGGAGGTTATAACAGAGTAGAAAATCAAAACCAGGTCTGGAAACGGGAAAAGTTTATCTGTGTACTTACTACATTGAAAACAGTGGACACAAACCATGTCATTTAATTTCATATGACACTGGGCATTTTTAATTTCATTTTTAAGTAATTTTCCTAAGATCACACAAGCAATGAATGATAGAGACCAAATTCGAAAGCAGGCGGGTATGATTTAAGGCCCATGCCTTTTTTCTGTATATCAGAAATTTAAAAATACAAAATTTATAAATGAAACAGTATACAATTGTGCAACACAAATATACATGTGTGTCATGTGTTATCAAGTTACCTGGCTTGGTGATATATCCGTGGAGGAGGCTGGTGCAAATGTCTTCTCTAAAGTCTCAGGCAAAGAGTGATACATGTCCTTTTCCTCCAGTTTCCAGTAAGTCAGTCCTAATGTGAAAAAATACACAGAATAGATAAAGGTGAGGAAAAAGAATAATAGTGTTTTCTAGAAGAACTTATTTCTACCTAAAGAAAATTAAATATGGGAGGTTTTGGCTACCTGGATACAGAAAATTGAATTTAGAAGGAAAAAAAAATTCACTTAAATGTCTTGCCATGTAGGAGTCCTAACTTAATAATTAAAATATTTTAAACTGAACTATAAATATTTAAGACTTTTTTTTAATGTGGACCATTTTAAACATCTTTATTGCTTATAATATTGTTTATGTTTTGGTTTTTTGGACCTGAGGCATGTGTGATTAGCTCCCTGACCAGGGATCGAACCTGCACCCCCTGTGTTGGAAGGTGAAGTCTGAACTGCTGGATGGCCAGGGAAGTCCCTAAAATATTTTTTAAAAAGACAACAATTTCTTTATGCAAAGTACAGACTTATACAGGAGCAATGTAAACAACTTAACGATTCAAATGCTTATTGAGCATTTACTATGCTAGCTGCAGGGAGGAGGCAAAAAGACTACAGTGTATATACAGTATGTCAGAAGGTGGCGAGCACTCTCCTCTGGTAAAATTTAAAAACTGGGCCTAAGGGAGGATGCAGTGTGTGTGGAAGGGAGGACAGGTGCTCTTGCTGAATAGGATGGTTGAGGTTGGCCGTGTTAGCCATGTATGAGGAGGTTCCCCCCAAAAGGAGTGAGGAGAACATCCACGTACAGGAAGCAGCTGAACAAAACCCCTAAAACGAGAATTCATCTGATATATTTGAGCAAAAAGCCTCCCTGCTAAATCAGAGAAAAGGGGAGACTAGGAGACACTCAGGTCCAACAGCAGGGCTAGATGTCTGTAGGCCTGTGGGAATAAGGACAAACTCCGGGCTCTTATTCTGCACATAGCAGACCCACCGCAGGGTTTATGCAGAGGAGTCACGTGATCGGATCGGTCCTTACAAAGGATCCCACTGGCTACAGTGTTGAAAACAGATGCAAGGTGCAAGGTGAAAGCAGGGAGGCTGGTCAGGAGGTTCATGGGAGCCCAGAGGGCAGGTGATGAGGCTCTGCGAAGGATGAGAGCAGAGAGGTGGTGACTGTTGCTAGCGTCTGGCAACTTTCACAGGCAAAGCTGATTCATCCTGAATCGGATGTGGGATGGTGGAAAAAGGAGTTAGCGTGTAAAGCCATTAAGACTAAAATACGTTCACCATGGAGAATACAGAATGGCTCACAGGGGAGTTGAATTTCTTAATTCACTTTGGATATCTGAGAAAACTCTGAGATGATTTTTGTAGCCATTTGAAATAACTGTAAAAAAAAAAAACCACTTCTATCTTTTCAAAACTTGTAGCACAAATTAAGGCAAGTGAGGAAGTTACAGATGCAGAGACATAAGACAACACACAATACACCTTAGAAACCCCTTTAGTATACAGTACACGATTATCACCCTAGGAGAAATGCACACATTACTATTTTGAAAAAACTCCTTAAAAATGTAAATATTGGGACTTCCCAGGTGGTTCAGTGGTTAGGACTCCATGCTTCCACTGCAGGGGGCACAGGTTCTATCCCTGATTGGGGAACAAAGATCCCTCATGCCAAGGGGTAAGGCCAGAAAACAAAACAAGTATCATACCTGTTCCTGAATCAGACATCCAAGATTTTGGACCCTCATCTGGTTTGTTGAAGTAAAAAGCTCTAGAATGTGTATCAGCAGTGAAATCAGACTACAAATCAAGAAAGAAAGCCATCAGTTGACAGTATAAAATTGCTAGGCACAAACTGCTGACCCAAGGAATATGAGCCAGGTGTCAAACCCAGGCACAGAGAAACTTTCAGAGGTTCACAGAGAAAGTCAGCCTGGCTTTCCCCATGGTTCCAATAACTGCAAAATGATAGAAATTAACAGTGAAGGATTTTCTATTCCTGTGTAATTTACAAACGTTTATTTTGATTCTCTGTGGAGCCGGAAGAAGAAACCGGAAGCAGGTGTTAAAGAGAGTTCAGAATGAAAACGGATTCCTAATTTGCCATCGATTTCCAAAAGAAATTTCAAGTGCCTAGAATTACAGTCATTTAGTACAAAAATTAATGTAAAAGCCGTAATAGTTCATTTTTATCAGTAAGACTGCAATAAATCAACTCTGAAAACTGCACATAAATAACATGAACTCTAAACAGTAGACTATATCTTATATACAAATAATTGGTTACCAGAAAAGGTTAAAAATGCTTACTTATCCTCATTTCTAATTAAAAACTCCAAGTTAAAATTTCCTTACAATATCTCTGGCATTGTCACAAGAAATCTGTGTTTCCAAACAGATATGTGAAAAGATTATTTTCATCGGAATTTTTATCAGTTCCACCTCCAAACTTTCAATTCCTGTTTATAAGTACATGACTCTATTTGCTTAGAAGCACCCGTGGACCCACTGCCAAAGTAAAAGCACGCTAAAGCTGCTGACATTCTCCCTACCAAGACGGGGATCTCCGCTCAGCCTTCTTTTTCTAGCCTCCTCAGATTCCCAGGTGAAGCCAATGGTAAAGAATCCACCTGTCAATGCAGGAGACATAAGAGACACGGGTTCGATCCCTGAACTGGGAAGATTCCCTGCAGGAGGGCATGGCAACCCACTCCAGTATTCTTGCCTAGAGAATCCCAAGGACAGAGGAGCCTGGTGGGTTACAGTCCATAGGGTCGCAAAGAGTCGGACATGACTGAGTATGCACGCACAGCTTTCTAAAGCACCACTTTTAACCTCTTTTTCATCAAATGTCTCTTCTACAGCTCCCATCTGTTTGAATTTCTGTTGCGTATCTGAACTGAACTGACCAGAAAAGACCTGACTGCAGAAGACTAAGTGAAAAATTCCCAGTGAAATATTTTGTTTTGCATCGGTTCTGAGGCACAAATCCTAAAGTGATAAGCCAACACACACTGCGTTGGCCGGAGGGGGCTTACCTCACATAATCGTCTGCTGCTCTTCCAGCCCATAACGCATTGGCTGAAGAAAACAGCCCATTTTTAAAGAGAAAGGAACGTATGGTGCAAGGAAAGCCCTTCCCAAGAAACCAGCCTCAGTCTAGCACGGGACCTTCATCAGTAACTGTCTAAAGCACCTGAAAAACCACAGAGAGGCCACAGCTGGGAAAATGATAACAGCCAGTCTGTCCCAAAGGACCAAGAAAACAAAGACTGGCTGGAGCTTTAGAAAATCCCTGTGCTAAACACTATCCAATTTCAAGATGTGCTTCAGAATAGCTAGACCCCCAAATAAACTATATTATATTAGAAGAAAATTGGATCCCAAGAGAATTGATCATAAAGATTCCCCGGATTTAGGCTGAAAATGAAAAGAAAAAAAAAATGAGAGACATGAGAAAGGATGAAATAAAGAGGAAAGTTCCAACTTTTGTGAATCCACAGAATTTGAGAATTAGGCAAGTAAAAAGTATGATTCAGGTGTGGTGTCTTTGTTTCACCAACCCCCATTACCTGAAAGCTGTTTAAAACAGACATACTAAAGAAACTTGATTTCCCCTAATGATTTAATATCAAAAATATCGAATTCACCTTTAAAAAAATAGGAAAATAAAACTTGTTTAGGAGATTATCAAAGAAAAGGAAAAGTTTAAAGAGCATCATGCCCTCGTCACAGCTTTACCCTCTGCCCTATTGAGATCCCCAGAGGCAGAACACACTACTAGGAAGACCTAACCCCAAACATCATCTCTCAGACAGTACCTTCAGCTGATCCTTCTGCTCCTTATCAGATTCTCCACTGAATGGAGGAAGAAAACTTGGCCATATCACTGGTTTCAAGCTTTACAGTCCAGAAGACTCACCGGAGGAGCTTCTAAACCACCTGGTAACAGGTCACAACCACACCAATGAGGGCAGACCATCTGGGGCTGGTGGCCAGGTATAAGTAGATTTTTTAAAATTTTTTTATTTGGCTGCGCCAGATCTTAGTTGCAGCATATGGAACCTAGTTTCCCAATCAGAGATCGAACCCAGGCCCCCTACATTGGGAGTGCAGAGTCTTAGCTACTGGACCACCAAGGGAGTCCCAGATTTCTGAAGCTCCTAATGACTCTAACCTGCAGCAAATTCTGGGAACCACAGGGCTACATTGAACAAATACTGATCCACAGTCGCAAAAGACAGTGAATCCACTGAGATACACACCACAAATACGTAGTTTATCAGAAGTGAAAAAGTCTCCACTGAGTTTCAGTTAATGTTGAAACAAAAAAAGAAACTAGTATGTATGAAAACATTTTCCTTTTCTGCCAACCTATTCCAATGAAAAAAGCAACTTTCAGTCCAGTCTCCAAATGCTTTTATGCCATTACACCAAACAAGGATATACTGTGCGGGTTCAAAAGAACAGAGCTACCAATACAGCACCAGGCCCAGAGGCTTGATGGTTCATGTAGCTTCTTCACTTTCATTTCCCTCCTCAACACAAATCTGATTAAGTTCAACACCTGATATTAAGAAGCCTAAGTTATCAAGGATTGAAGAAAGAAAATTTACCAAAAGAGAAGTAAATAGTGCCTTATGAAGGCTGAGGGACTGTGTTCTTATGATTTCTATTCTTTAATAGATCTTTTTCAAAGGATGATAGAAAGACTGTTCAGAATAATCAAGACGTGACCTGTTTCTAAAGGAATCAAGTTTGTAAAGAGACTTGACTTTGTGATTTCAAGGTATTATATTAAACAATGTTATTCAATGACAATTTAGGCCAAAGGGGCTTTAAAGATATTTAAAACTTACTCAGTATCCGTAACTCTTTAACAAAAGCAGCTGCTGTATGAGCAAATGGGCCACATAAAATGTAAACATTTAATCTCTTGCAATTTGGATTATAAATTCAAGTTGTCCAAGCTTCAACTGTTTTTATAGAGGCATCTAAAGCATTCACACATATATTACTACTTATTACAACTTAATAGTAATAAAAATTACTTGAGGGTTTTTCAAAAATAGATTACTCTCAGGCTAATTGTAAAGATTTGCAGTACAAAGGGAATTAGGACATTTACAAAATAAATGTTTCATTTTTTTTTTCTAGTACTTTCATTCCTCACTAGCTTTGGTTTCTGGCCTATTAAAGAACCACTACTTGGATTACTGTTTCCCATTCTTAGAGACACCATAAAAGGGAACAAATTAACAATACAAAAGAAAAGGCAAAAAAAATTTATGTTAATGAACAGGTGGTAAACACAATATAATTATCCTGATTATCCGCAGCTAAAGCACACCAGAGTCAAGTGACTTATCACCTACTTTCTCAATTGGTGATTTCTTGGTTTGCTCATCCCCTTGCATAGATTTTGAGTAGCCCTCTTCTTTATGTGCTCTCTTTGGTTGGTTCTGCTTCAGCCTTTGAGCCCATGATGTTATCAATTTACTATTTAAAAAGAAAAAAACAAAATACCTCTCTTTAAATGCTGTCTTCAAATAAAACTAAACACTGATAGAGACTATACTTCGAATTGCCTTTCTAATAGCAGAGAGGGGATAGATTTTTATTGAGTTGCATGAATTTCTTTTCACGATATCTTATTATTAAAGGCAAAATGAAGAAAAGGACTGACTAGCAGTGATTAACAGTACGTGCAGTCTGTAGCCATGGGACAGAACAAAAACCACCATAGTGGCACCTACAAGTATATCTCCATAGTGAAAACATACTTATTTAGATGGACTTATGGGTACCCAAGATATGAGTTGCTATAGTTAAATACCTTACATTAGATGACATACTTCAGAGACATAAAACTGAACATAATTTTAAGTGATTATTTGCCTTACAAATTCAGCCAAAGTTTCTTTTACTGAAATGTCCCCTGGATGAATTAAAATGTCATTTTTAACTTACAAAATCTCTTCTAATATATAACAAACATAAAATTGAGCATGCTTGTATATAATATTTGGTTTTAAATTATATGAACGTGTGTGACAAAATTCCAGTTGATTCAGTCCTATACTCTAATTTTCAGCAAGTCAATAGTGACTACAAAATATAAAAGGTATTTTTCTGGCAAGCCTCCCACCCTAAGAGTTTTCGTAGTCTTATTATCAATGGGAAGGCAGTCAGATGTCATTAACATATAGCGTGTTTTGTTACTTTCAATTTTCCACAGGCAATAAATAAAAAATTTGGTAAAACTGACATGTTGAAACACATCTCATTCCAACTAAAAAGAGCTGTATTTACTAAACATTTTAGCTTATTATAAATGTATTTAACAAGTAAAACTCCCTTCAAGTGATGGAGAAATTCAACTTACTTGTTTGTTTTTCCACTGGATACTTCCGAAATCTTACTTTCACCAAGAAAACTGTGTTCAAATTCACTGGGAAATATGGGAGTATCTTCCTTTAAAGAAGCACAAAACTCTTCATTTGGATGGATATAAAAACTCTGGGTTCTCACACCATCTCCAAGTGGCTCCGCTGGCAGCACTGGTGCTCCAAAGTGTCCTTCAGAAGCCTCTATGTGCTCCATGAAATCCTGAGCGTCCTTAGATTTGTAGGTGTTTAGTTCTGAGACGCAAAAGGTTCCATACCCACTGCTCACTGAGCTACTATCCACATTGCAGTCTGGTTGCGACAAGGATGCTTCTTGCTGCATTTCAGACTCTTCGGACTTAGGATAACTGATAGCATATTCATTTCTCTCACCGTTTTCAGAAAAAAAACCCATTTGACTTTCTGAAGATCTTTGTTTGCTTAAAGAACTTCTATCATAGGAAGCCCAGGAAGCATTATTGGTCTGTAACTTGACTAAATTTTTTATTTCCTCCTGTATACGCTAAAAATAAAAAAGAGATTTGGGGGAAAAAAAAAAAAGAGATATTTGGCTAAGAATGTATATTAAATATACATTTTCATAAATGTCTTAAATATACTGCATTTAAAAATAAGAGCTACTACTCTAAAGATGACACTTGTGCCTTACATTTAATTTATAAGCAAAACTGATATAAAGAATTAACTCACTGCGGGCCTCTCGTCTTCTGAGACGCCCCACACTCTGACTGTAGAGTGTGTTTCTCCCAGGGCCGCTCTTGCCTTTTGAGACAGACTGTATTCTGTCTGTGGAATGTGTGCCTCTATAGGTAAATCCACTTAACTATTACCTTGGCTTTCACTGAGTTCTGTCTTCAATGAGACATAAAGAACCTGAGCTTCAGTAGGCCCTGACACTAGGAATTAAGCCCCTACCCGGGTGGAGGACGGAACTATGATGCTGACCCTCCTGACTTCAGTCTACTAAAGCATGGACTCTGTAGATCTCTGCCCCAGTTCTATGCTGAATTCTCCTCTGCTCAAGCCCCCTCGTGAATATGCATGTGCCCTTAGTTTAAAACTTCCTCAATTTTACAGTTCAGGGAGATACTGCTTTGGGTGTTCTCCTTACTTGCTGCAAGTAATTAATCCTTCCTTCTCAAAAAAAAAAAAAAAAAGAATTAACTAATTGGTTCTTCTAAAAATTTTACAATGTAAAACAAGAATCAATATAAAGAACAACTTACTTGAATTTGGTTGTGAAATTGCTCCTGCTGAGCCACTATCTGCTCTTGGCACTGTTTTTCCACCAAATTGAATAGCTGTAACCACCTGGTCTATTAAATTATAAAATATTTTGGTTAAAAATAATTTTTTAACCTAGTATTTCACAGAAATATTCCTCCAAAGGGGAAGGGCCTTGTATTTTTAATATAAAAATTTTAAGCTAATTAGCTATAAAACTATAAAATTAGTTATAAAAATGCAAAAATACAAGGACATAGGCTTGGGCACCCCTTTATGTTACCTGTGGTCTGGGTAAACTTGAAGGTCTCAATAAATCTGATTAACTTGATGTCATCTGCTACCTTTCTAATTAATCAACAACTGCCGGTAGATGCACATCAAATTTGTCTTAAGCCCCTCTTCCTTTCCTCATAACAGCCAATAGTATTCTTAAACTTTAACTTGGACCCCCCCCACATCTTAAAACAAAAAAGTTTGGTTTATGAGAATTTGACCCCAAATTAATTTTTCAAGATTAAAAAAAAAAAAAAAAAACATTTGAGAGTAAGATATTAAAGTGTTTTAAACACTGCAGCAGCTAAAAAAAAAAAAAAAGAACCTGAAAACCTATGGAAGTGACCTAAGATTTCCTTCTGAGCCCCTTTTAGGTCCTGAACCATCCTGACCAACCAACAGTAGTTAGTAACTAGATGAGGCCAAAACACAAGAGGGGAGTATGAATTCTCCAGAGGCTGAATTCAAACTACAGTTCAGTTCAGTTTGCTCAGTCGTGTCCGACTCTTTGTGACCCCCATGGACTGAGCCAGGCCTCCCTGTCCATCACCAACTCCCAGAGCCTATTCAAAGTCATGTCCATTGCGTTGGTGATGCCATCCAACCATCTCATCCTCTGTTGCTCCCTTCTCCTCCTGCCTTCAAACTTTCCCAGGATCCGAGTCTTTTCAAATGAGTTGGTTCTTCACATCAGGTGGCCCAAAGTATTGGAGTCTCAGCTTCAACATCAGTCCTTCCAATGAATATTCAGGACTGATTTCCTTTAAAATGGACTGGTTGGATCTCCTTGCAATCCAAGGGACTCTCAAGAGTCTTCTCCAACACCACAGTTCAAAAGCATCAATTCTTTGGCGCTCAGCTTTCTTTATAGTCCAACTCTCACATCCATACATGACTACTGGAAAAACCATAGCTTTAACTAGGCGGACCTTTGTTGGTAAAGCAATGTTTCTGCTTGTTAATATGCTGTTTAGGTTGGTCATAGCTTTTCTTCCAAGGAGCGAGCGTCTTTTTATTTCATGGCTGTGGTCACCATCTGCAGTGATTTCGGAGCCCAAAATATAAAATAAACAAACAGTATGCAACAATATATAATGTCAAAAAGTAGCTACTGCGACAACTGGCTTTCTTGTTTAAAACCGTCCAGTGTCTTTCCATTCCATTTCCATTCCAGTGTCATTTCCATTCCATTCTATTCCCTACAGGGCCCTGTGTGATCTGGGTTGCACACACCTCCCAGCTTCCTCTCAAATCCCTTTGTCCCTTTCATGACACACACTGGCCTCGCTGGCCTCCCTCTGTTCCCTGGACATGCCCAAACTGTCTTTCGCCTCAAAAGTCTTATACTGACACTTGCTGTACCCTCCACCGGGAAAGCTTTCTCCCCAGCTCTCAACATGGCTGGCTTCTTCCCATCCCGCAATTTCAGCTTAATTATCCTCATCTCTCTAAGAGTTTTCCAAACCATCCTTACAGGCACTCTCTTTCTTGGCATCCTGTTTAGTTCCTTCAGAGCATTTACCACAATCAGCAAATACCTCATTTGTTCACTTGGGTTTACCAGTCTCCCTCCCATCCCTGCCTGCACTCCAGCACCTAGGATACAAGACCAAGTTAAGAATGGGCACTAAGATATATAGTCTAAACAAACATAACAATGGATATTGAAAGCTGAAGGAAATCAGCCCTGAATATCTGGAAGGACTGAGGCTGAAACTGAAGCTCCAATACTCTGGCCACCTGATGTGAAGAGCCGACTCAATGGAAAAGACTGAGGCTGGGAAAGACTGGGAGCAAAAGGAGAAGGAGGCGACAGAGGATGAAATGGTTGGATGGCATCACTGACTCAATGGACACGAGTCTGAACAAACTCAGGGAGATAGTGAACAACAGGGAAGCCTGGCATGCTTCTGTTCATGGAGTCACAAAGAGTTGAACATGACTCAGCGGTGGAACAACAACTGCAAGCTGAACTTTTCCTGGTATTATAGATCACACAATCCAGTGATCCTCCCCATTCATGGTGAAAGCCATTTACACAACATAACAGAATTAAGTTGAAATCTGTATAACAGTATTAAGGTAAAGGGGAGAAAACCTCAAGATTGGAAAAGAAAGCCTTAAATGAAATATGAGGGCACTGACAGGAAGTGAGAATTCTAAATCAACTGACTTCAGGACAAAGCGGACTAGATCAAATCAAGTCCCGTACTCTCTCAGCTTACAAAGTACCTTATATTAATGAAAACAGAAAAGAAACAATCTAGCGACAGTCTTCTCAAGTTATACCCCTGTACCTTTAGGTGTTATTTTTAATCTGATACAGTTATTATTCACATAAAGCTTAACTATAATAATGATAGAATGACAATTTAATAAAAATGATGGCTTCATAGTATGTGAGACAAGATATTAATCACATCCTTATCATCATTTTCTTATTTAGGATACAAATGAAGAGAGTTCATTCAGGCTATAAATTAGTGGAGACTTTTGTTTTTCTGAGACAGATTTTATTGTTTACCCTTTAATTTTAAATAAAGTAACTTAAAGAATATTAATACAGTGATAACATTATATGCTTAATTGTTAAGAAGGGCTATTATACATTTCAAACTAAAGTGATTTGTACTACCTGCACTTTATATATTGCTGGAGGAAATGGGCACCTGACTGAAGTTTTTCTGTGAACGCAGTTTTCTGCTGCTATCAGCCTGCATGGGATTGCTATAGTCTGGTTCCCTAGTCTGACCTGGTAAATACCCTGTGGGCTTTCCCATAGTTCTGACTCCCACCTCTTCCACCAACTTGTGTGATTCTGAACAAGTAAATTTAATTTCTTTATACTTCAGTTTCCTAGTTTAAAAAAAAATTACTAAGGAGATATACATTCCTTTATTGTCTTTAAAATCCAGTGTGTATTTTTTTGGCGTGGGGGTGGGGGCTGTGCTGGGTCCTTGCTGCTGTGCAGGGGCTTTTCTCTAGTTGCAGCGAGCAGGAGCTGCTCTTTAGTTGAGGTCCACAGGCTTCTTATTGCAACGGCTTCTCTTGTTGCAAAGCACAGGCTTAGTTGGCACACAGGCTTAGGTGCTCTGCGGCATGTGGAATCTTCCCAGATTAGGGATCAAACCTGGGTCTCCTGCATTGGCAGGCAGATTCTTTACCACTGAGCCACCAGGGAAGCCCTCAGTTTCCTAATTTATAAAATGGCAATAACAACACGTTATTTGTAGCTGTGAGGATTAAATTTTAAATATGATGCCTGCAAGGCAAGGATCTCAATGGGGGAACTATATGTTGAAATCTATGAGGTCATGGTTGTCACAAAGATAGTGGGAGCACCACTAGCATTTAGGGGGCATGGTCCAGGGATACAAAACACAGGACAGTCTCCACAATAAGGAACTGTCCCCTGTCCATTTTATGTTGTATTCTGCACAGTTTTCAAGCCACCAAATTGTCCAGGAATGCAACTACCAAGATGGTTCAGAACTTGCTCAGAAATTACACGCCATTTCAGAAAATCATGTCACCAGCTACAGTGCTGGTGCATCAGTGCAAGGCAGCTGTACCGTTCTGTGCTGATAGCTGCTGTGCTCATGGAGATCTACACAGAGGTAAATGCTGGACTGCTTCATTATGTTCTCTAATGTAGATACATCTGAGCATTTATATATTTACATATTATCTTACTATAAATAAGTATTATTACTCCTTTATATCACAGGACATTACACTGACTTTTTTTAAAAGCATATACAAGCAGGTTATATTATCTGTGAATTTCATTTCAGGCCAATATAAGTTGATGTTATTTTAAAAGCTGTTATAAAAAGGGAGCTTCAGGTCTAATAAGGTTGAGGGCCACTGACAGAAAGTATCTCGTATACCGCCTGGCAAATAGGTAAGCAATAATCATCAGATAATTGTTATTATTATAATCAGTAGTGCTAAATAATTAAAATGCTATAGATAATGATATGCTTTACAATTTTCTTATAATCATAGAAATATTAGCAAGTACTTTAAAATGCATTAGAGAAGTTGCCTGGGGGTCCAGTGATTAGGACTCGGTGCATTCACTGCAGTGGACTCAGTTTCAATCCCTGGTCGGGGAACTAAGATTCCACAAGCCACACAGCACAGCCAAAACCAAACAAAAAGAGTATCTTAAAGTATTTCTACAGAAATGTGTTAATAGATTCTTTCCTGATAGAATAAAAATATATAACCTTCCTGAGTTTAAGCAGTGATAAACTTTGAGAATTCCAGAAGAGAAGTTTTAATAAAAGAATTCTAAAGAATCAGGTCATCACCAGATCTCTTCCAGAGCTCTGCAGAAGGTTTAGTTCTTTAATAATGTACATTAGCTTCTTACAACTGGTAGAAATCAGACAAATGTTACTATTCCAAAAGAAAGGTATAAACATGAAATTCAGGGAAGAGTCAGGAATAAGACTTACACGATATTTACCCTCCCATTCTTTCTAAAGCACTATCCTAAAGCATCAGAGACCTTTATTTTCATATGTTACAAAAACACACAAAACAAATTCAAGAAGTTTTACTGAAATGGCCAAAATAGCATTTCACTTTCCGTCAAAGTACGAAATAGCTTACAAAGCTCTTCAGTGAATAATCAATTATATGCCTACATTATGAAAATTAAAGTCAGTTAATACGAAACATAATTTTAAAAGTCTGTTAGATCACAGAAGAAAGGGCAGAAAGAAACCAGTTCAAATGTTAGGAGGTTTAAGCGGCTAGCTGGTATCCTGGCATGTAATAATCTATGTCTTAAATTCACAAATATAATCTGATTCTGATTGAAGATGTTGATTTCAAAGATTTCACATAAAACTTTCTAGTTAAAAATGAATTTACCAGACGTCAAGCCACATTCAGGCAATTTGCCTCATTTTTTTTTAAAGCACTAGGGGACACATTTCATAAAACATTCCATTATTATTTACATCATTTTACAAGGACATTTTATAGGTCTTTTGCATTAGCACATACTGATCATTATGTGGAAAAAAAAGTATAAAAAATTAAAGTTTTCTTTTAAGTTTGCCGTAACAGTCATTTTTATAACTCTAACGATTATCGATAATGAATATAAGTAGCTATTACTGATTTCTTAAACCAGATAATCTTTCATTCTATTTATTCCACATTCTGAAAATTAACACAGATTATAGTCTTAGAACTATAATTAACATTTAAAACAAAATTTACTGCTCTCTAAATAAAGAATTTAATAATAACGTTTTATACATTTCTACAAAGCATTACCAACCTAGCCTTGGAAAAGTGTATCGTGGGCATTACTGCATGACACAAAATTTACATATAAATATTCTTTTAACTATTAAATTTTTATATCGCAATTTAACCTATGGACAAAAGAGCGAGCCACTTGACCTGAATAATCAATGTAAGTCAATAAAGCACAGCTAAACGCAATAAGGTACGAAACAGAAGCCTTATTTATAAACAGAGCATTCAAAATATTTCAAAGTGAATTTATGTTTTACAAAATCATGACAATTCTGTTTAAGTTACTTAAAAGATTAGGATTAGTAACAAACATCAATAACTTGGTTGACGATTCTCATTTTTCTGAAAAAAGACATTTTAGTTTATAAAAACTAACAAAAAACCTAACAAAGTATAACAAAGTATTTTAGTTCACATTTACAATATATAAATTAGAATGTCTAATTTATATATTAGTGAATATATTGTTAAAATGTACTTTTTATCATCTTGTTCACATTTGTTCTATATTGTTCCTTAATTAATATACTTGACTGCTTTATTCTAGCAATAACTTAAGTATCATGCTCTTTAGAATATAAATTGCTAGTAATTTAGAGTTTAGTAGAGGCATATTCATAAACAGAAATTGTTTAATTCCAAAAATAAAACAAAACTAGATACCTCACAGTTTTTCCAAAGTTCCGAATCAGTCTTTCCACTGTTTTGTAGCTCTTGCATTAAAGAGGTGAGGACTTCAACTGTACCTTGAATTACAGATGGTCTGGTCTTCCCTGAGAAAGAGGATACCCCATTTGTACTAAGGTGGGGACTACTTCTGTTGAAACATAAATAATTCACATGGTTTTCTTCATTCTACCAAAGTGTTGAATAATTCAGCAGTTCAAGATTTAGCAGAGCAGTACAAAACTACTGATACTTAATCCTACTTAAGAGCACCTCATTTGCTGAAAATCTGATCACAAGTTTGTCCGTGAAAGGAAAACAGCAGTGAAAAGACAGATAGCACTTAATTATATTTTTAAGAACAAAACAGAAAGACCTTCAGAAGGGAGAGAATACTCCAAAGTAGAGCAGAAGATAAAAGTGTATGCTAAACAATAAGGAAAATTCTCAGTGACTCTGATCTAAATTACTCCAGAGGAGTATTTCACTCCACTTTAAGAGCAGTCCTTTATTGTAATAGAGATCCTTTCTCCACTGCCCAGAATTACAGTCACGTCTTGTTAACTGGATCCCCCTAATTTGGCATGATAAGCTCATGCTTATCTTTGCACTGTCTTTGAATAAAAGTAGTGCCAAGCAAATTAGTAGCAGATATTCAGGACTTATTTAGCCTATTCAATGTATAAAATAGCACTAATTTTTCCCAGGAGGACTGCTTTTCCAAATCTGAGAGGAGTTTATTTCAGATTTGCTTTATAAAAACACAAGGCATAATTAGGGACATTAAAATTTATTTAAATTCCAACCACTGAAAGGTCATTTTTCTTTTATTTATTGATACTCTGCTTTGTTTTACAAACAATTTGTGACAAAGAGGACACTAATGAAAATAACAGTAATATAATAAAGAGTTAGGATCAGAAAAATACTAATAAAAATTCAAGGGAAAGAACATAATATGGTATTCATTAAGGGTTTAATACACAATTACAGTTGTATAATAATCAAGTTTAAATTTGGCCAATTTAACTGCCAGTCACAATAAAAGGGAGACAGTTCAGTGACATAATTTTCATTAGAAAGGCACATTTAAGTTGCTCCAGGCAAATCAAACACTATGTTCTAAAAAGGATTTCTTCTAGAAGTAGATTTCAAAAGGGCTGCCAAATGATGACACAGGAAACAAAAAGCGTGGCCAACATTCAGGAAGTAGGTACAGATTACGATGGCAAGTGTTTCTGGACCATGTCCCATGCTTTTTTTTTTCTTCTCCCTTTTTACCCTACTTTATGCTTTCTCATTTTATATATTCTTGTAAGCTGCCTTAAATTTCTCCAGAGGAGGGCAAAGAATAAACAAATCTTTTAAGGAATTTATTTAAAATACACAATTTCTTCAAGATCTATTACTGTGTGCAAGTTTGCTCCTTTACCAGTAAGCGCCAGACTGCTGTGTTTCTGCTTTACTGTACTTGCTTTTTATAGGTGATAAATGGCCTCTGCCTCTTTGCTGTTTGTAAGCTAATGCAAATTCTGAAGCTGGGGTGCTTTAGTTCATGGGGTCTCAAAGAACTGGACATGACTTAATGACTGAATAACAACAAAAAGTTTAGAAACCAAATAATCAACTTGTCTGACCATGTAAAAAAATGAGAGTAAACAGGCCCTGATTCAAACAAACCAAACATGGGATAATTTAAAAAGAAATGCATAAAATGCATTGTTTGGTAGCATCTATTTTGTCAACTCCGCCTGCTTTTTTGCTAACTTCCTAGTATTCAATTTTTTTTCAATCTTGAAATTGCTACTTTCAAGACTGGTGAGGTATTCCTGCAACATGAAACATTATTTTTCCTCTTAATTTCAAAATGGAGAAACAATATTTAGGCAATTAAATTTTAAAGATATGCTTGTAATTTACCAAAAAAAAAAAAAAAAATGTAAAGAGAACTGCATCTAGCAAAACAAGTTCTTTTTCACAACGTTCCCCATACGAAAGCGTATCTCTGGGAGAAATGAAGAACATGGAAGTACTGAAATTATTCTTAAACAACTGTCCTTGAACGGTTCCTGATCTCAGTTTTCGGGTTTTAAAAATGCAAACAGTAAGTATGACACTATTTGTATAAACTGGCAAATTATGCAAATGAAGTTATTTTGATTTGTCATTACATTAAAAAATCTATTCCCATTCTTACCTATTAGTATTTAAGTTCAGTCCAAGAGAATGAGGAGAATTTTTTATATCAGATTCTATAGAAGATGAAGCTTTCTGTGAGGGCTTCCCCAAGTCAAAATCTTCCATAGTGTACAGAAATTGTTACACGCTCTCATTTGAAAATTCAGGTTCTTGCACTGTTTGAAGAAACTGAATCTGAGTCATCTTCAGATGCTTCATCGTCTACAGGCATTTTCAGTTGCTGACATTCAGAAGTGAAATATCTGAAGGTCCCAGGAGAGTCTGAAAATGAATGGGGAACAAAATACTATTACAAAAAACTTTGTCAAACCTTTAGAAACCTTGATCCTTTTATACAAATCTACATTAAGGATAGCAACACTTTTCGTAATAGCCAAAATTCAGAAACAACTCCAATGTCCATCAACTGTTGGATAAATAAATGTGGTGTATCCATATGACGTGAAGAGCGGATTCACTGGAAAAGACCCTGATGCTGGGAAAGACTGAAAGCAAAAGGAGAAGTGGGCCGCAGAGGATGAAACGGGTAGACAGCATCACTGACTCAATGGACACGAATCTGAACAAACTCCAAGAGATAAGGGAGGACAGAAAAGCCTGGCGTGCCACAGTCCACTGGGTCACAAACAGTCAGACAAGGCTTAGTGACTGAACAACAACAATCCATATAATATTTCTCAGTCATAGAAAGTAATAAAGTGCGGAATTATGCTACACTGTGGATAAACATTTAAAACATTATGCTAAAGGGAATTCTCCGGCGGTCCAGGGGTTAGGGCTCAGGCCTGTCACTGCTGTGGGCCCAGGTTCAATCCCTGGTGGAGGAACTAAGACCCTGCAAGCAGCACAAGGTGTAGCCAAAAAAAAAATACACACACACACACATACACACACAAAATAAAAGAAGCCCAACAAAAGACCATATTATATGATTCCATTTATACAAAGGATCTAGAGTAGGCAAATCTATAGAGAAAGAAAGGAGACAAATGGTTGCCAGGAGCTGGGAGAAGAGAATGAGACTGACCAAAATGGGCATAGGGTGTCTTTCTGGGGAGATGAAAAGTTCTAGAATTAGACAGTGGTGATGAATAGCACAACCCTGTGACTATACTAAAAAAATCACTGAATTGTACACTTTAAAAGAATAAATTTTATGGTAACTTGTATCTCAATAAAAAATCTACAATAACAGTGATTTACAGAAGTAGCAGTAGGAGTTGAAGGCAGGAGAAGGGGTCAACAGAGGATGAGATGGTTGGATGGCATCACTGACTCGACGGACATGAGTTTGAGTAAGCTCCAGGAGTTGGTGATGGACAGGGAAGCCTGGCGTGCTGCAGTCCATGGGGTCGAAAAGAGTCATACATGACTGAGCGACTGAACTGAACTAGTATTTTTTCAGGTAACGTTTCAAAACTTTAGATGCTTAATAAGCAAGGTTCCAGACACAATTCTGTGTAATAATTGGAAAACTTACATGCCTTGTTCATTCCTTTTTTTTTTTTGGTTGTTCATTCCTTTAATACATTTTATCAAGCATGCTTGTTGATTTATACCATGAACAGATGAATAGGAACTACTTACTATTTAATTTGGTATTGAAAACAGCCAGTTAAACTGTTAACAATGCTTGTTTCCCCACTGAAGGTGGGGGTGGAAAGAATGCATTTTGCACTGTATACTATATACATAGAGTACTTTAAATTACTTCTGAAAAAATAAACTATTTGCCAGGTCCACTAAAATTTAACTGAAGCTAGATGTACAGAGGTAAACTGGCTATAACAAGTCAATTGCCTCCTTTTTAAGGAATTCATGTACTTAAAAAAAAAAAAACCAAGCCAAGGAATAACAGGGGGAAAAAAGAATAAAAGAAAACCTATGCTGCTGACAAGATGGAAGCTTTAGGGGACGCAATGGAGGAAAATAATTCTGGTTCCTCTACGTTCCCACTTTCTACGGCCTGGTTTTACAAAGGACAACGTTGAAAGAAAGCATCAGCTCACAAAGGAACCGTTTCCTTCAGGGACAGGTGTGAAGGCCAAGGGTAACCCGACCTAGCTAAATGGATTTCTCCCCAGTGACTCAGCCCATCACCAACGACAAAGGATACTGACAAACTCAGGGGCCGCACCTTCCATCTGGCAATGAAAATACCTGAATTCAAATCACCTTGGTCTTCCACCAGGAAAACGCAAGCTCTCTGGGGACATGGATCTGCATGCAACCCCATCTATTATTTCCCCCGTTAAGTTAATCCGGATGCAGTAGACCCAGATGCATCTTGAAATGTGATGATGCCTCCCCAGCATAGCGTGAAGGTGGGGAGAGGGATGCGGGGGGATGAGTTTTTTAAAAAAGATATACAATGCAGAATTTTAAGAACCTGATGGAGAATGGATATAAGAACGGAGACGTTTTTGTATCTCCCACAAACAAAATATGACGCTTTGGATGCCCCCAGTTCCAAAAGGGTAAAAGGGAGTTAGGAGGAAAGGGAACGACTGATACGGGGTCTGCTGAGAATATTAAAGTTAACCAGGCGTTCTGCTTTGTTGGGAACCCGAGAAGGGGAAAGAAGGGATGATTTCAGGTTTTGAGGCCAGATTCTGACATTTTCGCGCTGACAGCCAGACCGCCGCTGCTGGTTCTCGCCTAAATCGTAGTCAGCAGGGAGGCCGGAGTTAAAACTGTCGGTGCAACAACTACATTACTGATTCTCAAAGGAAGCCCAGGAACCTGGTCAAAAAAAAAAAAAAAGAAGAAAAGCGAAATCCCTCAAGCCCCCCGCCCCTGGGGAAGAGGCGCTCAGCGATTGGGCCGCGCGGGTGTCACTCAAGGGCACAGAGTCTAGAAAAGGCGTACGGACCGAGAGAAAGCCCCCACACGCCCGCGGGCTCCGGTGGGGTGGTGTCACCTGACTCTTGTCTTCCCCCGCCCTAACCCATCAGCACACTCAGGGGTCCGCTGGCTCGGTGTCCTCGACGTCGCGTCCCCTGTCCCCTGCGACTGGCAGCTCCCAGCAGGCCGGCGGCCACTTACCTGGCCGCCGCTCCCACTGCCGATGTCAGGGTCGGGCGCTCGGCCTCTCGCGACCGTTAAACTTGAGGGAGCGTGCGCGCGCCCGGCGTCTTGGTCGCGATTGGTTACTTGGAAGGGGGCGGAGACGGCCGTGCTGCGGCGAGCGCTTCGGCTTCCCTTTCCTGTCCCCCAGCTCCCACCAGAGACGAAGGTCAGCCGCCGGGGAAACGAGAGGGGCGGGGCCTGCTGTCAAGTCCTCTCCTCTGATTGGCTCTCTGGGAACCTACGGCAGCCACGCGGGAAAGACTACTTAGCTTCCCGCATGCGCAATAGGTAAGACGGGGGGGCTCTCAGGCCTGAGGGCAGCTGCGGCTGGAGAGCCGCGCGTGCGCAGACCGGGAAGCGAGTTAGTGATCCCGCTCCTGAGGTGATTTCGGTTCCTCTAGAACATTGGGGGCGGAAGGCCATTCCTGAGGTCAGGTAAGCGTCTGTGGAGAAGCTCGGCATCCACACGGTTGCCCACGATCATCAGGGGCTCTGGAGAGAGGACTGGGAGCTGGAATCCCTGAATTTCCCTGTTTTGCGACCGAGTCGCGCCGCCCATTGACCTGGAGGCCCCACTGGCGGTGAGATGAAGCCGGCCCGTACACCTGAACTAAATTGTCCCTGGATCTGATTTACCTTAGGCTGGTGGGGGGTCAGCACTGGGCTCTTCACGGACTTGGGGGGCGGGCGAGGACGAGAGCCCACCGTTATGGGGAAAACAGTTCCACCGAAGCCGGAGGGCAAATGGATCGATGCTCATTTACTTGTTCGGCGGAGCCTTGGGTAGCTATGATCATGCAGCTGGGCCTGTTTTAGGCATTGTGAGGGTTTTGCTCCTGCCAAGCCTTTCGAAGGACCACAGAGAACCCACGTCCCTTCCCGTGGGCCCCCCAGCCCATCTCATACGCAGTGTTTAGTCTGCGTTTTTCAGACGAAAGTACTTTAAAGTACTTCCAGCTCTTAGATTTACCTCTAAGTGTCCTGAACCCCCAGTAAAGGCTCATCGCTAGCCCTGTCCTTAGGTGTGCCTGAGAAGCCAGGATGCAGGAGTAGAAGGATGCAGGATGCAGAAGCCAGGAGCAGATGTTATTTGCCTTTGGAATAACGAATCTGCCAAGAGGCGTTTCATCTGGTCAGAGCCTTGTAAAAACACCTAACAATTTTGTCTCAACAGTAAAAATTCATTCTCTCCAAAATCTTATCAGTGTATGGAAGATCTCAAACGTAAATAAATCAAATCCTCCTCCCAATTGTGTTAATCCACCAATCAGTACTGTGTTTAATACTTAGACTAAATCAAATTACTTTTAAGCACACGGCTGTATTTTCAATGTCTATTTCAAGTCCATCAAAAAACAAAACAAAAAGCAGTTTTACCGCTAATTTCAGTTGGTTAAAAATCTATAATTGAGATACTGTAGAATCTTGCACTAACACAAGAAAGGGAGAGTGGATTCCTGGGACAGCTCCAGGCAAAGGGAGGTGTGTTTCCTTCAAGAAAAATGTTAACCCCAACATCGAGTACTGGATATTAGTTCCTAATCATGCACTAGGCAGGAGAGCATGGCTTTTCGATACAGAATCAGATGGATTTTGTTTAGTTTCAGTGCATTTGTTTTTGGCAGTGTGATTTTAGGTAAGTTTCAAAGAACCTATTAATCTGTTATTAATTAGTAAGCCAACATGTTCAGGAGCTAGTATTCTGATTAACCAAGTTATCTTGTTAACCAACTGATATGAAATATTTTGGTAAAGGTACTCACACCTTATTTCTTAATTTAACCTCTTTGAAGGAGTCTAAATTTTTACAAATTCAGAGTGGAAATTGCTTTTGACTAATTGGACTAAAAAGAAGCTTTATAAAAATAACTAGGGAAGAGAAGGCTTTAGAAATACAAGTATGTGCCGTGTGTGCTGTGCTTAGTGACTCAGTTGTGTCCAACTCTTTTCTATCCCATAGACTGTAGCCCGCCAGGTTCCTCTGTCCGTGGGGATTCTCCAGGTAAGAATCCTGGAGTGGGTTGCCATGCCCTCCCCTAGGGGATCTTCCCAACCCAAGGATAGAACCCAGGTTTCCTGCATCGCAGGCGGATTCTTTACCATCTGAGACACCAGGGAAGCCCAGTAACTATTCATCTAATTTAACCTCCCTCTCCTCATACTGGAGATTTTGCATTACTTGTGTGTAAGCTTACACTAATATTTTATGGCTTTATAAGAGTGTGATTACCATATGACTTTATTATAACATCATATTGCTCAAGTGGGGCTTCCCAGGTGGCTCAGTGGTAATGAATCCACCTGCCAATGCAGGAGCCACAGGAAATGTGGGTTCAATCCTTGGGTTGGGAAGATCTCCTGGAAGAGGAAATGGCAACCCACTCCAGTATTCTTGCTGGGATAATCCCATGGACAGAGAAGCCTGGCGGGCTACAGTCCATGGGGTCACAAAGAGTCAGACACAACGGAACGACTGAGCATGCATTGCTGAAGTATTCCTCTTTTGCCATGAAGGCTTCAAATGACAGTTTTGAGTGGAGCTCCTTGATTGGGATAAGATTAAGCTATTCAGTAATACTGGCTGTTAACTGCTTGAGGCATTTAATGTCTATTAACCAGGGTGTTACTTGGTGTCAGTAATTCTTATATCCAAACAGCTTGTCATTGATGGGGGTTGGGGAGGGCTGTCCCCCACAGGAAAAATGAGGAACTCTAAAACTAAAACCACTGGACATGAAAATAAATGATC
Organism: Bos indicus; assembly: GCF_029378745.1. NCBI lineage: Eukaryota > Metazoa > Chordata > Mammalia > Artiodactyla > Bovidae > Bos > Bos indicus. The sequence goes on along the minus strand of NC_091776.1, from coordinate 52,376,886 downwards.
AGGTGTACATTTAAATATGGTGTATTTAATATCAGGTGTACATTTTTTTTTTTACCTTTCCTACCCCTCATAATTTTTCTTACTATATCAGATAATTCCTAAATATCTGTATATTTAAAGCAGGACTTGCTTTGATGAAGGTAGTTTTTATCTTTCACTTTGAAACCAGCTGGGAAGTCAGGCTATATTCTCTGCATCATAATTACCTCTCTGGCACTTGATTTCATAGACCACAATTATGACCTCACCAAACAGCGAGTCTTTGATGATCGCATGGTCCCCAAGTATTTCTTAAATTGGACCATACCAAGTAAAATAGTTTGCAGGTCATGTTCTAGATATCTTTTCTCTGAGCTTTTAAAACATAAGTCCATGAAATAATCCGTTTGCAGACTGGGCTTGTGTTTTGTCAGCCAGAGGTTGCTGAGCTTTGTGTGCTTTGGAGCACCACTAAGTGCTTTAAATCTATGGCGACCTGTGCAATTTTTTGTTCTCTTCCTAGGTGGTATAACCTCCATTTTACAGATTTGGAAACATGGCCAGAGCTGCACGGTGAGTAAATCATGGCGTTGAGACACTGACTCAGGTCACACTGACTACAGAGCAGTAGTCAGTAGTAGGGACAAATAATGGAGAGAAAGGGTCAAGAGGAAATTGAAAATGAGCTAATACTCTTTAAGGAGCTTGGGGAAGAACAAATCTGGAGATGTTATGAAAGGTTAAGAAACAAGGGTTGGGAAGGACAAATTTAGTTTAAGAAAATGGAATGTTCTTCCAAAATAAGTCTTCCTGAAATATTCCACATAGTATGCATCTCATCTTTTATTTGTATGACATACAATAATGTATTTGAATGTGGTTTGAAAACAGACATCCTAAACAAATAAAAGGCATCATTAATAGAGTCTTTGCAACTTTTCGAGAAAAATGTGGAGTGTAATCATTGCTGCTTTTTTGTGTGTCTGTCTTATTTTGATAGCATAGTTGATAAATAACAGAGTTCTGTTAGGCGCCATAAATAGAAGAAAATCACAGTGATGCACCCAAATAGGAAAGGTGTAATTGTGGATTCAACGTTTTCTGTTTAAAAAAAACTGAATGGGCTGTTGGTATTGTATGAATTGAAAGCTTTTCTCTTTATCTACTTTATTAGTTGTCTTTAGAACTGGGCAGCAGTAAGCCTATTGAATTTAAACCAAACTCAGGAGTGGTCTCCTTATTCTCTTGTCCTCTGTCGTCAGCTCTGTCCTTTTGACAGCTCTGTTGTCCTTTCCTGCTCAGTCCATTGTGCTTTTTTTTTTTTTTTTTTGAGAAATAGTTCTCTGGAAACACTTACTGTGGCTGGACGGTGCTTTCTCTTCAGTGGAGAACCCCCAGCCTAGGAAGTGACAGGGTCTGTGTCAAGCCTGAGCCACGGTTCCCTGGGGTTCTGTTTGGGGATGTGTTCCAGCCCTCATGAGGATTTGGGTTTCCCAGGTAACTCAAACTGTAAAGAATCTGCCTGTGATGCTGGAGACCTGGGTTTGATCCCTGGATGGGGAAGATCCCCTGGAGAAGGGCATGGCAACCCACTCCAATATTCTTGCCTGGAGAATTCCATGGACAGAGGAGCCTGGCGGGCTCCAGTCGATTGGGTTGCAAAGAGTTGGACGTGACTGAGCGACTTTCACTTCACTTCTTCATGAGGATTTCAGGTAATCGGAACAGAAGCTTGAGCTGGATGTGAAAGGGAAAGAAAGGGTGCTTTCTCTTTACTCCCATTTGGCAGGGAACACCAAAACACACTTTTGGGTTTTTTTCAAATGTATTTACTTATGGATTGGCAGCGTCAGGTCTTATCTTAGTTTCAGCACACAGGATCTTCCTTGAGTCATACAGAATCTTTTTCTGCATCACACAGACCCTCTAGTTAGTTGTGGTGCGGGCTTAGTTGCGTCATGGCAGGTGGGATCTTAATTCCCAGACCAGGGATCAAGCCCACGTCTCCTGCATTGCAAGGTGGATTCTTAATCACGACCACCAGGGAAGTCCCCCAAACACACTTTCAAACTATAGATTATTATTAAGCATTTCTCAGAAAATCCTCTCACTTAGCTTCTGGTGCCATCAGCTGGCCATTTTGTCTTTTTAAAAGCTCAATGAATTTGGTTCTTCACCCTTGATGAGATCATTGTTTTTGAGATCTAGTTTATCTCCTTCAGGAAGGGGAAACAAGACCATGACTAAGCAGGTAAACAGCCCTGCTGCATTCTGGCCTCAACTTCTGAAATATTACCAACATAAGAGACAACAAGCTCTGAAAAGCAGCTGGAAGAACTTGCTAATTCCTGTGTCCTTTGCTTCTCAAACTTGAATGTGCTGCTGAATCACTTGAGGATCTTATGAAAACGCGGGTTCTCATGTAGAAGGCCTGGGGTGGGACCTGAGATTCTTCAGACCCAACAAGCTCTCGGTGGCGCTGCTGCTCCATGGACCACACTGATTGGAAGACTCCAGAACTCCCTTAGCCACTACAGTAGCCGTGAGCACTCATGGCTAGTCGAGACCAACATGTGCTATGAGCGTGGCCACACCTCAGATTGTGCAGACCTCATATAAAAAGGAAATCTCAATAATTTTTATAGTGATCACATGTTGACCTAAGTATATTTGGGATGTACTGGATTAAGTAAAGTATATTGAAATTTACTTCATCAGTTGCTATTTACTCTTTTTAGTGTGGCTTAGAAAATTTAGAATTTCACACGTGGCTTGTGCTGTATTTCTGTTATACATTGCTGTTCTAGAACATTAATGCAATAGAAGCAACATTTTTGGTGTTCTTTTTTTCAGATGACCCAGTTTCTCAATCCCCTCGTGACCATTTCACCTGCTCTTTTTGCTCAACTCGACATTTATTTCATTCTTTTCTCCAAATGTCTTTCCTCTCTTGCCTGTTCCTTCCCTTTCCACCTTCTCCACCTCCATCATTGTCAACACGATCCTAAGACTCTTACCCAGCAGTCATATAATCCTAAGAGCCAGGACTGCAGGCAGCAGCCACCTTACCTGAGAGCTGGTTAGAAAGGCAGGGTCTCAAGCCCCACCCCTGGTGGGGGACTTCCCTGGTGGCTCGAGGGTAAAAGCATCTGCTTACAATGCGGGAGACCCAGGTTCGATCCCTGTGTTGGGAAGATCCCCTGGAGAAGGAAATGGCAACCCACTCCAGCACTCTTGCCTGGAAAATCCCATGGACAGAGGAGCCTGGTAGGCTACAGTCCATGGGGTCTCGAAGAGTCAGACACGACTGAGTGACTTCACTAGTCACTAGTCAAGCCCCACCCCAGACCTAATGAGCTGCATCCTATTTAACAGGATCCCTAAAGAATTTGTGCATGAAAGTTAGAGCCATGAAAGTGTGAACTATCACCTTTCCTATTGTTGTCGTTTAGTCACTCAGTCGTATCCGACTCTTTGCGATCCCATGGACTGTAGCCCTCCAGGCTCCTCTGTCCATGAGATTCTCCATGGCAAGAATACTGGAGTCAGTTGCCATTTTCTCCAGGGGATCTTCCTGACCCAGGGATCGAACCTGCATCTCCTGCTTGGCAGGCCAATACTTTACCACTGAGCCACCTGAGAAGCCCCATCTTTGCTAAAGCACCCCATTTCAGTGAATCTCCACACCTGTTCCTTTGCTTAGTTTGGATGATTCCCACAAGGTTGATACACTAAGAAGTTGTGTCTAAGAGGAAACTAGTACTCTACCTTTCTAAAACATCATCAGTGAATGGTAGGCAAATGGCATCCAGAAGGTGGATCCAGAGCTAATCCTGAGCCTTCCAGATTTCAAATACCTTCTCTGTGTCTAAGATGCACAGGTAGTAACCTCCCCTTACCACTCTCCAGAGCTTTTGAGCCATTGGTGAAACAAGCCTCACCTCGCTGCCTCTTGTTTAAAGTCTGTGTGTGCTCCAATCACAGGCCACATTCCAGAGCAGAGCATGCCACCCCTGAGCTGGGTGTCTGTCTTGGTTTGGGCTGATCGAGTAAGCCAGAGGAAGGACTCTGCCGGCTCCTATCAGGAACAAAGGCACCTTCTAGGATGCAGCTTCGAAGTCCTGAATAACCAGCCTTCCGGGTGACAGGGGCACAGTGAAGTCTGAGAACCACTGCTCTCTGGCATCTCGTCCATGCTAGGCTCTGGCACATACCTTACTTACAGACGTCTCCATTTCCATTTTATGCTGCAGTCTCAGACTCATTGAGGCATATAGTAGATGCTGAAAATATTCATGGAGCAAGTTAATGTTCCCTGTTGTAAAGGCATCTGCCCTCTTATCTCCAGCTTGACCAAGTGAGAGAGCACGGCTTTAACCTAAATTGCAGTCAGCTGTCTAGCGCAGAAGCCGCCCTCCAGGGAAAAGCAGAGCGGAGGGGAGTCAGGGTGGAGACCCCACCCAGGCCTGAGGCTCACACCAACAGGAAGGAATCAGGGCTTGCTGTTTCGACTGCCGGTTTCCCCTTACTCACACTGCTTGTTACTTTTTTTTTTTAATGTCAGGATGAGCTCTAATTTGAGCTGCTTTTATTGTTCCCCAAAGACTTTGGGTTGCTCTGTGGGTATCACAAAAACTGAAATCCAATCTGTCTTCTTCCCCGAGCTTCAGGGAAGTGGAGCCACGGGTGTGTTTGTCATTTTTAGCCATTTTTGGAGTCCAGCCAGAGCTCCAGGAGATACTCAAAGTATTTGGAATCATCCGATTGGCCGTTGGAATTAGCTGTTAGACAAAGCAGCCAGTAACTGAACACTGGGGACCTTCGTGAACTCCAGTCGGGTGGGAGACCTTCCTGTGTGTGTCAGCTCTAAACTAGGACAGAAAGGTAGACTTGAAGCACATCGACCTGGCGACAAAGCAGCTGATAAAAGTGCTCTCCTCCTCTCTACCCTTTGTCTGGGAGTTTCGCCCTATCTCAGACCTCTTTCCTTTCCTTTGTGGCCACACTGTATTCTACCTCCATCCTGCCTGGTCAGATTGCCTAACGGAAGGGCAGCCCCAGGAGAGGCACTGGGCTCCTGTTCCATGAACCTAATCCAGGGACCAGACACTAATACACAAAGGAATTCTGTTCTGTAGACTGAAAGCAGAAATAAGGGGAAGGAAATTGTGGACATCGACTTGGTCTCACTCAGTCATTTATAGGGGAGCGGATTCTTTGTTGTAGAGACGGCAGAGAAAGGCTTTATCGTTCATCTTTTCCTGAGGATGCTTCTGACATATTTCACACAATAAACAGAACCCATTTTTAAAGCACCACTTTCACTGGCATACTCTTGTTTCAGAATACCTCCCCTGGTAGCCCCGGAGCATCTTATGAACCAACACCACCTTAATTATCACCCACTGGGACTGACGGAACATTGTACTTTTCACAAAGAAGATATGAGTTTAGACCAGAGGTTCCCAACCTCCCAGGGGCTTCCCTGGTGGCTCAGCGGTAAAGAATCCGCCTGCATTGCAGGAGCCGCAGGAGATATGGGTTGGATCCCTGGGTTGGGAAGATCCCCTGGAGGAGGGCATGGCAACTCACTCCAGTATTCTTGACTGGAGAATCACATGGACAGAGGAGCCTGGCCCACTACAGCCTTTAGGGTCGCAAAGAGTTGAACATGACAAGCGACTGAGCACGCCCGCATGCCCCAACCTCCGGAATCTAAGTCCTGATGATCTGAGGTGGAGCTGATGTAATAATAATAGAAATAAAGTGCACAATAAATGTGAATCATCCTGAAACCATTCTCCACCCCTGTGGTCTATAGAATAATTGTCTTCCACGAAGACAACTGTCTGCCAAAAAAGACTGTGGACCATTGGTTTGCACCATAGTGTCAGTTACAAGATTGAAAACTAGCACTGGCCTGAAGATTGAAAAGTGTATTTCATTGTATTTATTTTCCATAGAGATGAAGAATACTGTATTCATTCTGGAAACAACCCAAGGCATCTGTACTGATAACTAAGATAGGCACTTAGATTTTAGAAAATGCACATATTTGCAAGGAAGCCACACCCACTAGCATGTTTCTGCCATAAGGTCACCAGAGATCATGTGGGGCCCAGTGGACGTCAGCCATCAGAACTTCTGGTGGGTGAAAGGCAAATGAGCCAAGAGAAACCCAGTGAAAAATAACTTGGTAGACCTTAAGTACTTTTGGCTGAAGAAGTTGGTTTAGGTAAACTCCAGTTCCTACCTGTGCTAGAGACCAGTTGCCATGAGCTAGAATGTACAAGGTTTCAAGTGGTAAAAGCAGCTGTCTAGAGCCTCACAAGAAGCAGTTGTTAGAGGAAGACATAAAGCAACTACGATTAAAAAAAAACAACTCTACATCTCTTTTCAGTGTCTACAGAATCCTCGATCAAGAAGTATTTAAGTGAGGGGCACATTTGTACTTCCCCAAATCCACCTGGGTGATTTTGCTAAAAACCAGTCTCATACCTTCAGGAGTATCAATGAAGCCCTTTCCAGAATACTACTCTTTTCTCTGAGTTCACTCAAAACCTATGTGGGTTGCATGGAGAGGGCTTGCATGTGTGCCAAGTTGCTTCAGTCATGTCGGCCTTTGCAACCCTATGGACCGTAGCCCACCAGGCTCCTCTGTCCATGGGATTCTCCAGGCAAGAATACTGGAGTGCGTTGTCATGCCCTCCTCCAGGGGCTCGTCCCTACCCAGGGATCAAACCTGTGGCTCCTGCCTTGCAATCAGATTCTTTATCGCTGAGCCACCGGAGCAGCCCCAGTGAAGAGGGCTTATTCTCCTGCATTTTTCAGATGAGAAAACGGGCCAAGGTTGTGACACACACCCCTGCCCCGTTCACATGGAGAGTACGTAGGCCTCTGAAAATTAACAATGCCTTTCAGATCTTCTGCCTTCCCTCGAAAAACAGTGGAGGCCTGTGGGACTCACCACATCGTCATGGCTGTTATTCTCCATTCATTTGTCAACTAAGACACTTCAGCTGTGTGCTAATCTTGAGTAGTTATTGAAACCTCCCGTTCAGCAGCTCTCACATTCTTCTTGAACACCTTCTCTGACTGGGAGAAATTCTGTGAGCTCCGTGAAGACCGCATCTTGCTCTCTGACCTCATGTCCCTCCCTCTCCCTTGCCTTTTACTTTGAACCTAACAGGCACCTTAATAAAAAATCAGTGGATTTGGTAGCACTAAGGATGAGTGCTGGTTGGATCCTGTGATTGGCAGTGCTTCTGAGGGAACAGATGTTCCTATTCAAATCCATGAAACTGGAAACATTAAAAAACAACAATCAGGACATTGATTGATAGTGATATTTACTGCGTCAGACTGTTTAAACTCAGCTCTAAAACAGACCACCACATACTGTCGTCTTTTCATTTTGACTTCACAGATTCTCACACACTTAAATCATGTCACTTGACTCAGATTCTAAGTCTTGCTTGGTGTCCTTTGGGGTATTTCCTCATCAAATTACAGCCCCTTGCTTTTGAATTTCACACTCGCAGCCTCTCCTTCCTGAGAAAACGGCACCTCTGGGTGCTTTGAAGATATTTTTGGTCCTTTTACAAGAAAATATTTACCAGCCGGCAGGGCATGTACTGCTGTGCTGAGAACACTATAGACAATGCAGGGCCAGGGAGAGGTATGTGTGTGGCCAGTTGTCCTGTCTGCACGGATTTCCTAAATCCCCTGCCTGCCAGATGGGTGGTGATCCTTTGAACTGGTGCATAAGAGGTGATCTTAGAACCTGAAGAAGTTCATCTAATCTTGAGAGCAGACAAGGCTGAAGGCTCTCCTCTCTGTCTGATTCAGGTCCTGAGAGCCCCTCGCCATGAGTACCTCGGGTCTGTTCCGTTTTCCCGCTCCACTGACCAGAGTCTGCCCGGTGCCCTGGGGACTCCGGCTCTGCGAGAAGCTGCCACTCCTGTCCCCAGGAACGGTGGCCACTCCAGTGCAGGCGGCCGGCAAGAAGGACCGCCCCACACTGCTTTCCCTGGACGAGCGTGAGCTTGAAGAGCAGTTCGTGAAAGGCCACGGTCCAGGGGGCCAGGCAACCAACAAAACAAGCAACTGCGTGGTGCTGAGACACGTGCCCTCGGGCATCGTCGTCAAGGTAGAGGAAGGTGGTCTCGGGGGCCCCTGATTTCTCCTGAGTGACAGCTGTGGCCCCCAGCAGTAGGGGGACTGTGGGTCTCGGGCCCGGCCCCAGGAACCCCCTCCCAGGATCCTGTGCAGCTGTACTCTTACTGCTGCTGTCCTTGAACTTGGCAGGCCCCACAGTTCTTGTCGAGCCACTGGGCTGCAGAGGGCTCTGTCTGTGGCCCTGACATGGGCTCCGGGCCCCCAAGCAGCCCGCGGGCCCAGGCTGTCTGCCAGCAGGCTCAGGCTGTCTGCCAGCAGGCTCAGCCCTTAGCCACCTGGCTGATGACTCAGATGGCTGCACCCTCCATGTCTCTCTGTCCCCCCTTTGGTAAATGTCAGCGACACCTGCCCTTCTGGAGAAGGACTGAATGAGGTAACGAGGCAAACTGGTGTCAACCCTCAGCAGAACGGGCCGACAGAGCCTCCTGAATATAAAAATCCAACCACTGATCTGAACATCACCAGCCGTCAACACATGCTGCACTCTAAGAAAGGGTGTACTGCTTTCTCTTGTTTCCTGGTTTGGTAGTGGGCTCACTGGCTCTGGAACTGCTGGTCTGTCCCGTAGCCCCAGGGCCCTGAAGGCAGCACAAGCCTCGAGGCGCAGTGGAGAGAGGATTGGCGGGTTTTCCTACACCAGTGGTACCATTAGCAAGTACTTACATATCATGTGAGCATGTTGCCAGCCGGCCCTGTTCTGAGAGCTTCACATTCACGTTAACTCTTAATCTTTATAAGCCCACGCTCATAAGGTGGAGCCTGAGGCCCAGAGAGGTTCCTCCAGCTGCCAGAGTCAACTCGGACCAAACCCAGAGTCTGGTCCTGACAGCTGTTCTTTGCTGCCATATTTCTGAGCATATTAGTTAAAATCTCAATCATTTTTCGTTTCCTCCTCAAAAAAACTGTTATTCATGAGCCACAAATAAAACTCTGAAACCTGACATAGTTAAATGTTTAACCTGTTTCATATAGCTTACTCCAAAGTTGCTCAAAGTGTTATCTTTTCACCCTAATTTAGCAGAATTTATCAAATAAATTAGCTTTGCAAGGCACTCGCCAGTTATGAGATGTTACATAATGAACATCATGGTTGACTAATAGCACATGCGTGCATGCTAAGTCACCACAGTGGTGTCCAGCTCTTTGCGACCCTATGGACTGTAGCCTACCAGGCTCCTCTGTCCATGGGATTCTCCAGCCAAGAATACTGGAGTGGGTTACCATTCCTTTCTCCAGGGGATCTTTCCAACTCAGGCATTGAACCCACGTCTTTTACGTCTCCTACATTAGCAGACAGGTTCTTTACCACTAATGCCAAAAGAGGCTATTTTCCTCCTTCAGACAGAAGTTTATAAACGGGACACACAAGAGGGCTTGCTTAGACATACTGGTTGACATTTCCAAAATTATCTGGGGACTTTCTTTGAAGGCTACTGTTACTTCTAAACAAAACAACACTCCAAATATTGGCATGGTCACAGTGAAAGCCATGTAACAGCCAGGGTGTGGGACTGGGCACGGGCTGGGCAGAGGCAGGAAGGGGCTTGGCCTTTGTCCTGCTGCTGACCGCTGGGACTCCTGACAAGTGGCTTTGCCCCTGTGGGCCCAACCCCTCTGTAAAGGGATGAGGTTGTCTAATGATTCCCAAGGTCCTGCCCAGGACACACCAGTTTCACATTATGAAATATCCTCTCTTACAGTGCCACCAGACCAGATCCGTTGACCAAAACAGAAAGCTAGCTCGGAGAATCCTGCAAGAGAAAGTGGACGTCTTCTACAATGGCGAAAACAGTCTCGTTTGCAGAGAAAAACGCGAGGCAGAGAAGAGAAAGCAAGAAAGAAAAAAAAGAGCAAAGGAAACCCTCGAGAAAAAGAAACTCTTGAAAGAACAATGGGAATCCAGTAAAAATGTGCCCTGAGAGGACTGCAGGTTCTGACTGAAAGAACCTGCCGACTGGCCTCCAGGGTGGCGGCTTTCAGAGGAGAGCGTGTGTGCCGGGCCCCAGAGACAGCCAAGTCTCTAAGTGGCAGACAGACTGTCACGAATAGAGATTTAGACTCTGAGAATAAAACTATAAAGAAACACAAGGAAGTCATTACTGGAGAAGGAACAGGGGTGCTTTTGTGGGGGAGGAAAGGTTATGGTGACAGGAGGCTTGGAGGGCCTCCCGGGCAGCTGCAGAGTCCTTTTTCTTGACCAGGGCGGTAAGTAGAAGCATATCCCCTTTTAAGCTATACATTTGTGTGACTGTATCATATTTTATCACCAAAAGTGAGAAGTGAAAGTATTTTTGAAAGGAAAAAAAAAACTAACAGACTTCTTATGGGAAAATGATAGAATTGAGTCAAACAATAGCATTTTTAGTGCCTCCTTGTCATCCGCTGGGACTGATCATTGACACGTGGATGTCCGTTAGCTTCATGTCAGGTTAAGAGAATAAAAGAAAACAAGATGGTGGAAGATTTACAGGTTGGTAGCCCACCTGCCCATTTACCCCATTAACTTAAGACTGTTGACAAGTGACCACTCTGCTGTGGAAACATACACATCATTCCCTGTACGTGGATCTACGAGTAGTAAGTTTATGAGAGATGAGGTTTCAGAAACCTGGTTTGTGAATTTGCTTAATACCATCCCTCAAGCCAGATTTGACCTTACAGATTGTTGGTGGGGGAGGGGGAGGGTTAGGCGTGGGTATTAGCTTGGTTTATTAGAACCCATCTGGAGTTTAAGCAAAAACTAGGAAGGAAACGAAAACCATAAGGTGAGAAGGCCACGGTCAGACACAGGACCTGCCTCATTTCTTCACTGAAGACCAGACTGCATGGTGGTGGTGGTTTAGTCGCTAAGTCACATCCAACTCTTGGGAATCCCATGGACTAGCCTGCCAGGCTCCTCTACCCATGGGATTCTCCAGGCAAGAATACTGGAGTGGGTTAGCATTTTCTTCTCCAGAGGATCTTCCCGACCCAGGAATCGAACCTGGATCTCCTGCATTGCAGGCAGATTGTTTACCAACTGAGCCATGAGGGAAGCCAGACTGCACGCATTCCAGTAAAATGACTTGTAAGGAAACCAGGTAAGGCTCTTCTCACCTGGCAGTGGCCTGATTTGGAAGCTTAGCTCCATGCAAGGCTCTGGACCTCTGTCCACAATGTGCAGGACCCTTCCGATCTCCAACCTTCTTTTAGAAGGTAGCCAAGAGAAGCATCTGGAATGGTACATGAGAGACTGTAACAGTGGATGGGAAACTCGGGGGAGCTTCAGACAAGAGGGACAGGCGCTTTAATTTCTGTCTCCCTTCTTGAATTTTTGTGAATTTCTTATGTCCATGAAGGAGATGCAGACAAGCCAGCTCCCTAATACCCACCTACTGGCCTTTAGAGCTATCATGGCTGGGGCCTGGCCTCGTACCTGGAAAACTGACCACATCCCTTCTCTTAGCCTTACCTCTCACCACAGTAAGCCCTCATTACATGGGGATCAGTGCCTAAGGAATATAGGAAGGATGACCTCAAAGTCCCTTTGGAAGGCACTCCTGGGGTTCCCATGAGTTCTCAGGACATCCCAGGCAACCCACTTTTCCCAGCACGAGGACAAATAGTTCTTACCATCTGGTGAGAACAGGGTAAGTAGCCAGATGGAGTTTAGTAGCTGCATTATATGGAAAAAAAAAAAAATGCTCACAGGATAAGTTCCTAAACACGGAATGGCCTAAGGGAGGTGAGCTCAGGAAGGGCAGAATCAAGGGCTTCCTAATCCCACATGCCACGGAGCAACTAAGCCCACGTGTCACAACTACTGAGCCTGTGCTCTAGCGCCCGGGAGCCGCAACTACTGAACCCCTGTGCCCTGGAGCCCGTGCTGCTGAAGTGAAGCCCCCGCAATGAGAAGCCTGTGCACCGCAACTAGAGAAAAGTAACACGGCCTCTACTCTTGCTCTCCTTCCTGGCGTTCACTTACACCTGCTGTCGTGAAGATGCATCCACTGTGCAGCTTCGCCCGATCCTTGCCTTTGATTTACCCCACACATCCCATCCCTGGCCCGTTGTCCTACTGACACTGTCACACCAAACCTTCCTGGACCAGGTAGGAAAATGCCCTTTGACAAGTCTCTCCCACCTCTCACTGAGGAGCTGGTTTTTTTTTAAATATCACCAAGAATTCAAGGAACCCACATCTTAATACAAGCTGTTAATGAAAATAAGCTTTATTACATCAAGTAATAAATACAAAGACGCAAACAGTTCCATTTTCTTCCAGATGTTTGGGTCAACCCTCAGAAAAGGCAGAACTGAAATCTACATACAGTCTTAGGAAAAATTTCAGGGGTCCTTGTTAGGTTTGGTTTGGGAGGTTGCTCTTTCTTCTGTATTTATAACTTGTGCATTTTAGAATGGACTTCAAAAGCACTAATCATGCAAATATGCTTAAGCAAAAAAGAAGTTACATTAAGCAGAATCTATACCGTATGGCAACGAGGGGACTGGCTCCTAGGTTAAGTGTGCTGTCAAGTCCGTACTACTAAAAAACTTGAAGTTGTATCAGCTTGTGAAAAGGAACACAGAACAATCTGGGTTAACATAAATGTATTCAAAAGAAAACCAGACACTGGTATCTTAGAGTCAAAACTAGTTTGCTGTGAGATAGGTAACTTCTACGTGCATCTTTTGAATCAACGCTTTTAAAAAAAGAAAACAAAACCACAAACACCTGGGAAGTTCCTAACTATTTCAAATGTAACTCCTAATCAATTTCAAAATCTTTCCTCAATCTTAAAGAGACTGTAGATTCAGAGCCTAAGTGAACCATGGGAGGGGCGGGGGAGGAGAAACTGAACTGGTTAACCATTTTGAAAACAAGAGTTTCATCTGAACAAGGGAGGTGAACCGTAACTTCTCTGGGAAGAAGGGGAAAACCTTCCAGGCTCACAAGGCAGCTAGGACCTGGCGTTTCGCTCCGTTTCAGCCAGGCACTCCCGCACCAATCCTCGGGCATGGATGATGCCTGGAAGAGAAGCAGAGACGGGCATCAGAGGGCAGCACCAACTCCAGGAGTGGAGAGCGGTCCTTCCACGACCAGCTGCAGAAATCTAAGATTGGAAAGAACGTGGGACCTGCATTCTACGACCCAAACCCCATCCTATCCCTCAAAGCCAACATTCCTCATCACATCTCCCTTAAAGTATTTCTTCCCATGCTCAAGATGACAAACCAGCAAGCTCTTTTCCTGACATTACTCGCTACACAAACCATGTTACCATCCAGATGCCAGGAATAAGTGTCTCCACCCAAGTTCTTTAAGTGAGGACCCGTGACAGAGATTGCAGGCCAAGTCGCTTCAGTTGTGTCCGACTCTTTGCAACCCTATGGACTGTAGTCCTCTAAGGCTCCTGTCCATGGGTTTCTCCAGGCAAGAATACTGGAGGGTTGCCATACCCTCCAGGGGATTGTCCAGGGGATTGTCCCAACCCAGGAATTGAACCCACATTATTTGTCTCCTGCATTGGCAGACAGGTTTTTGACCACTAGTGCCACCTAGGAAGCCCACCATGGAGCTTTCAAACCATTATTTTTCCTAAATTCTAAAAAGGACTTGGGAGTGTCAGGTAGCCTGCCCAGATCTGGGCACAAAACAAAGGCTCAATCAGTCCACCCTGGTCCACTGCTTCATCCTTTCTGCTAGGGACTGGTGCCATCTACGATGTGATTTTCCCCTCATCTTTTATCACTATGGTTTGGGAGTTATCGTTTGTTTCAGTTTTGTTTTTGTTTTGGCTTTACTAAACTTCATGAAACACTTACCTCATTTTAATCGACACCAAGAATCTATTCCTTCTAAGAGCTGACCCTGAGAGGGCCCTAGGAATGACACCCCAAGTCACTCAGGTATCCCCACCTCACAAATCTTATTTGCCAGAGCTTCTGAAGACTTTCAGCAAAGGGCGTACATACAGCCAACTATCACAGCTACTCCACTCTGCCATATAATGGCAGAGCCATGACAGGGCCCAGACATTACACAAGCGATGGGTGTGACCATGTTCCAACAAGTCTCTACTTAAACCCTAAAGTTTGAATTTCGCAGAATTTTGACATGTCACAGAGTTTTTTTCCATCGTTAAAAACCACAAATGTTCACTCTCAGGTTTTGGCACCAAAAAACAAAACAAACAAAAAACACAAATAAGAACTTCCCTGGTGGTCCAGTGGTTAGGACGCCACGATTCCACTGCAGGGGACGTGGGTTCCATCTCTGCTTGGGGAACCAAGATCCTGCATGCTGCGTGGTGCAGCCAAAAAATGGAATAATAAAAACGCAAATAGCATTCTTGGTGCCTGATTCCCCATGCCCTAGGACCCTCCTTCCTTGCTATGATGTAAACTTGGCAAGCTCCCTCAGCTACTGGTCAGGGCAACTGTGGGACTAGGTGCTCACCCAGGATGCGCCCTGCACCAGTCGCTAGGTGTATCCACGTGTTGACCTGAACCGCCAGCTTCGCTGGGTGGCTGCAGATAGCCCGTCAGACAAACTCTGGGGCTCAGCATTTCCACAGGCATGCCCAGTTAGGTAACCAGCACTCCAGTTTACCCGGACTCTGGGCCGAGTGACACCCCCCTGACCCCTGCGGTTGGACTGGGGTTAAGCTCATTCTCTCCCCCAAAGCCTCTTCCAGCCCCTACTGCCAGCCTCCCCTTCCCACACCAATGCCTGTTATTCTCTGATCTGGCTTTGCAATCAGTCTCTTTACAGAGGTAGTCACCACCTGTCCTCAGCCAGCCTTGCCCATCACTAGAGCCATGGCTTGACTACCGCCGCGCCCCCCTGCTGTCACGCCCCAGATTTACAGCCACAGAATGTTCCCCTCTTTCGTTTTTCTCCAAAGTTGCTTCTCTAACCTTAAAAGAAAGAAAAAACCCTCCTAAAATTAAATTCGCACATAAGCCACCATGCTCTGAACTGCCACCTTCTAAAATAGAAATCCTTTTCTCCTCTCCACTCCCTTTTCACTTCGTGAAGCAGCAACCAACCTATTTCACTGCCTTCTGAAGTCAGCTGGCCAGTCACATCTTCACGTGAGTCCCTTTCTCCTGGTGACACCAGCCTCCCGCCCTCCCTCCCTCTTCAGTCACGAAAGAACTTCAAAGCTCTCTCACCCTCCGCCCCACACCCCTCCTTGGGGCCCCGTTCCAAAGAGGACAGCACCGGGCAATGCGGGCCCCTGTGGCCCCAAGGTCTCCCCCAGAGTGGGGGCCCGCTGTACTGGGCTGCCTGGGGCTCCCAGGACCAGAGTCGGCCAGCGGGAGTGAGGCAGGCATGAGGCAGAGCTGCAGGATCTGGGTACAAAGGCTTTTTTTTGGTCTCGAAGCCTATGGGATGTTGGTTCCCCAACAGAAATCAAACCTGCACCCCCCTTCAGTGAAAGCACAGCATTTTGACCACTGGACCCCCACCCAGGGAAGTCCCAGGGCTTCCCTTCTCAGATGCCTCATCTGACAATTGGCCGCCAAACCTCTTCCCTTCAGATCCCCAGGACAGTCTAGCTCATGCTGCCTCAACAATCACTCTGAAACAAAATGAGCGCCCCTGTGCCATAGGGGATGCTTCTGTCTGCCACCCTCCGTTTTCCCCAAAAGATCTTTCAAGACAGGTAGAGAGCCAGTGCCGGGGGTCAGCCAGCAGAAGGGCATCACCCACCAGGGGAGTCCAGGGTACATGACTTACCTCGTTTTAGTCTCTCCATCGCACTCTTGCTGCCCGCGTAGGTGGGTCTGATCTCCTTCCCCAGCTCTTCGATGATGGCCAGCAGCTCGGCATATTTGCTCTGGGGCACCTGGCTGTTCCCAGTGCCCTGGATTCAGAAAGGAAAGCGTTCAGAAGGATTCCACCCAACCTGACCCCAACGCCACAGTCAGGACCCCACTGCACCCCAGTGGCACGGGGCCAGGGCAGGGGAGTGGCCCGAGCCCAGGGGCAGCGGGGTGGAGGGAGGGCGGCCCGGCCCAGAGTCCCAGGGCAGATGCCTCCGCTGCGGGCAGGCACGTCCCCTCTGGGCAACAACTACAGACCAGGGAGCCGGCTCTCTCTACTGTCCTCGTACACTCAAGGCCACCACCCAGCAGTCTCCAGAAAGTCCTCTGATCATCTCAAATAAGAAAGAAAGAGTCGACAGAAAGGTGATCACTGAGAATTTCCTGGAAGGAGCCATGGCTAGGCAACTGAACCCAGGACGGCTGGGGATCCAGAGTGAGTGGCCGAGATGGACGACACACCTGGGGGTCAGCAGGACTAGAAAAACTGCCAAGGCCACCCAGACAGAAAACAGAATGTATTTAGAGTCTTCCCTCCTCCCAACACCAGCAGGGTCCACCACACAGAAACCCTTTCCTTCCAGACCCCCATCCAACTGCCCCCAGCAAGCACACTGATCAGTGGGACCGAGTTCCCACCAGCCTGCTCGGGCCTCCCCGCCCCCATCAGCTGCATCAGGCCAGCCACCTCCCCCGGGGGAGGCCCTCGCCTGCTCCCCCCGCCTCTGTCGCCTCTGCTTCCTGGCCTCCCAGTCCTTCCTCCTCTCCTTGTCCGGCTCCTCGGCATCCTCTGGGCGCCTCCCCTGGGCCCCTCGATCCTGCCTCCTCTGCTCTGGCCGCTGCCTCAAGGCCGGGGCGCTTCGAGGTCTGTTCAGGCCACGCCTGGCCCCATCCTCCAGCCACCACCTCTTCAGGGGGGCCCTCGACCCCACCCGCTTCCCCTCCAGGGGCAGGAGGGCCTGGCGGGGCATGGCAGCGGGCCGCCACCTCATCCCCAAGGGCAGGGCCGAACTCCGTGGCGACCTCGGAACACGAGTTGCAGCCACGGGAGAGAATCTCTCGGCTGGTGGCCCAGGCTCCCCCCCGCCCCCCTCAAGGCAGCACTTCCTAAGGAGGGGAAGCTGCCTCCACTGATGGCCCCCCCCAACCCGAAGGGGAAAGTCAGTCTCGGCTAGTTTTGGGGTGGAGGGGGGCAGGGTCACAGCCCTGTGACCGGTGGAACCAGGTGTAAAATTCAGGGGCCACCAGCTCTTGATGGAACCCACCTGGGCTCCACTAGGGTTCGGGCCCCGTCCTCCCTGCTGGGGCCATGATCTTGTGGCGAGTGAGTGGGAACAGGGTCCCCTCCCCTCCGTCCAAGCTCAGATCCAGAGTCCAGGCCGGACCTCACTTGCCCAGGCAGCAGGCACGAGGAGACCGGCCAGGGACACACACGGGGCAGCGGCCCAATGGGGACGGTGGCTCCCCGGGCCGCCAGCGCCCCTGGGCTCTCCCACCCCTTCCTGTCACTCAGTGTCCCCCATGAACCTCTCGCCACTTCTCCATTCCAAGGCCCTGAGCCCCGAACACGAGCCCAGCAGCGCCCTGGGTTGGGGAAGCTGGGGTAACCACGCCATTCCATCATTTCTACTCCTTCCACTGCCTCCCCTCCGTGCCCAGGCCGCCCCCAGGGTCCCCCACACCTCGCATCACCCCTGCTGCCATACCTGGGTGTAGCCGAGAGATGGTGGCCCGTAGTCACTCAGCAGCTGGCGGTACTGTGAGGACGTTGCCATGCTGGTGGAGGGCGGGTGGACACTCCCAGCTGTGGGGGATGAGACAGAAGTCAGTAATCCAGTAGCCTTGGCTAACTGTAGCCATTGCCAAGGTAAGGACTCTGAGTCCCCCTGCCCAGGACTCGTGCCGTCAACAATGGTCTTTTGTCTCCGAGGACAGAGAACCCTCCTCCCATCCTCCAGTTTGGTGGTGGCTGACACTTGGCCTAAAGGACTGACAGTAAAAAGGAGCTAACAGACCGCTGCCCTTCACACCCCCGACCCCAGCAGACATTGCTAATCAATCCCAGAGCTCCTTCCCACTCATGCCATCAAGGACTCGGAACAAAGAAGAAATCTGCTGCAATATCAGCCTAATCCTTTCAAGTCTCCTTTCCTGGGTCCTGCGCCTCAGAGGTTGACACCCTAGGGACCCATGGATGCCTCAAGAGCCCACCTACTACTAAGGCTGGTCCACACTCCGGCTAATACATCTCCTGTGTGCCCAGACTTCTGCTAGACTCTACAGTGAGGAAGACAGGGGAAGGTTTTAGAGTTCTGAGGCCCAACCCTGGCTGGGGACTGGTGTGTGTGTGTGCTCAGTCGTGTCTGAATCTTGGTGACCCCATGGACTGTAGCCCGCCAGACTCCTCTGTCCATAGGATTCTCCAGGCAAGAACACTGGAGTGGGTTGCCATGCTCTCCTCCAGGGGATCTTCCCGACCCAGGGACCAAACCCACATCTCCTGCATTGGTGGGGCTGAAGGTGGCGGGGGGGTGGTTCTTTTACCACTAGTGCCACCTGAGAAGCTCACTGGACACCAAGTCAGGAATCAGGAGCACATCACAGCCTGTGTATCCCTGGGCAAGTCCCTCAACCTCTCTGAGCTCCCGTCACTCCTCTCCAAAGAGGGAACCAGACTCTTGCCAGTCTGAATCTATGCTTGGATGGCTTATGCCCCCAGAGGGGAGGAGTAAGACCCGACTTATGGACTGTCACACTAGAAGATGCTGTCCCTCGGCGGAGGGACCACGTGGGGCCAGGGCCTGGCTCAGAATGAAGTCTCCTGGATGGGGGATGGGGAGGTCCGCAGCAAGGAATATTCCAGCTCCAGCTCAGGAGCTGGAAGCAAGCAGACCCATAATGGCGTCCAAGTGGCCATTAGCGGGTAAAGGATGTCCTGCGGAATTACAAACAGCGGTAACCATGGAGAATTTACCTAGCCCTCCTCAGCAGCGGCCCGCCTTCCTCCACGCCTGGCCTGGGAGCAGCTTCCCCTCTGCCTCCCGCCCCCAGAGCCAAACGGTCTCTCTCTCTTTCTCCCTCACGCACACAGCGGGCTCTGCAGACTTGGCCCCGGGGATGGACAGCTGGTGCCAGGCCGGCCAAACCGACCAGCTGCTCATCTGGTGTGGGTAAGGGGAGGGGCAGGAAAGGAAGGAAGTTCAGGGGCTCAGGCTGCTAGAGCTAAAGGGGCCCTGGAACCCCTCACTGCAGAGAGTGAAACACGGACCAGAGAGGGTGGGCACTGCCCCAAGGCCACACAGCACAGAAGAGGCTAACACCTCACACCTGTCCCTCTGTCCAGGAGCTGGGGACAGTTCTGTACCCAACCTGACTGGCCCTGGATTTCTCCACTGGGGCCCAGATTCATGCCCAAGCATGGGATGCCCAGACAGGAAACACAGATTCTGCCACCTCTAAGTTGGGGACTGAGCACAGCACCCAGCTGCCATGCCTCTAAAAAGGGCTGCTCACACACTTGTGCAAAGAGCTACACTCACGTCTCTAACACCATCCGAGGCAACCATGGGTGTGCAATGGCCAGAGCAAGGGAACGTAGCAGGTGCCCCCCCCCAGCTCCCCTCGCCACATCAGCCAAACCCCAATTTCCTGGCCTTCTGATGTGGGTGGTGAGTGTGGTCTGGGTAGCTCAGGCTTCACTGCCCCAGGCCAGGGTTCAAGTCCCAACGACTGCAAGTTCTTACACTTCTCTCTGTAAGGCTGGGATGCTAAAGGCAAGAGTGGGCGGGGGCGGGGGGGGGGGGGGGGGTGTCCATGGCACTGCTCAGCTCTTCAAGGCATCTAGAAGATTCCAGCTCCTGGGCAGGAGATGAGTGCATTCTCTGCCCCACCTCCTGCCCTCCTCCTCCTATTACTACATTCTGTATGTCTTGTCTTCCTGACCCATCCTCTCTCCTGCAGGCAAGGGTCTGGACTGGGAAACAGGCCAGCTGTGCCATACTGGGCTGCAGAACCTAAGACATGGCCCTTCTCTCTCTGGCCTCAGTTTCTCCATCTGTTGGAGGTAATAGTTCCCAACAGAATGTCTAAAGGCTCTAGAACCTGCTCCTCCACAGTGCTGGGGTTAGGCCCTGAGAGAGGGAGAAGGAATGGGTTTCGGGCGTGGGAGCGGTGTGGAAGAGAAGTCAGGCAAGAGCCCAGAGCTTGACTTTCCTACCACCTGGGTGATGAGGTAGGCGACCCGACTCTGAGCCAGTCCTTTGCTCAGTGTTCAGAGGGGGGTGTCTGTGGCCCTGGGAAGAGTTGGCAGAGGGGCCCCAAGTTCCACTCATGCCCACAGCTTCCTGCAGACACAGAGAGGGCCGGCAGTCCGGCTACCCAAGGCCAAGGAGAAAACCAGACAGGGCGTGAGCGCGGTCGTCTCAGAGCATCGCAGACAATGCGCGCAGTGTGCGGGGACCAGGGAGGGCCCTGAGCAGAGGGAGGGATTGGCAAAGGCCAGCAGCTCCTGGGGCCAGGCGCGGCTCCCCGCCCCCACGCCAGACAAAGAGCGGCCCGGGCCTGGGGAGCTGGCGGCCTTCCCGCCACTTGGGGCGCCTGGGGGGGCTCTCTGGCGGGGAGGCGGGGGCTTTGTCTAACTCCGCCACTGCCACCGCCGGCCAGGCCGCGGCTTGGCAACTCGCGAGCAGGAGGCAGGGCTGGAGGGCGTGAGGGATGATGACAAGGAAGCCGGAGGAGCGGCAGCGGAGAGTCCATCTTGGATGCAAATGGCACAGGGAGATGCGGGCTTTCTAAAGGGGTCCACGCGGAGGAGGGGCGGCCCCTCACCCGAACACCAGAGATCTGGAGACCTCAGCGCTCCTCCTGGAGTTCACCACAGGAGAAGGAAGACCATCTGGGCACAGGTGCTAGCCAGCCCAGAGTAGGGCTTCAGGGCGCCTAAGCGGGTGACTTGCTCCCTCTGGGACCCCAGTCCCCAAAGCGCCAGGTTCAGGGTCCCTGCCTCAACTGCACCAGGGCAGCCTGAGACTTCCCGCCGACTTGGGCCAGCAGCAAGACCCTCCACCCATCCCACCCCAGAGTCACATGAGGGAGGCAGTGAGAAACACTGGCTACAAAGCCTGCTTCTTAAGGTGTGCAGACCCCAGAGATGAGAACATTTCAGCTGAAAATAGGGGCCGTTTTCTCTTGGGGCTCAGACAGAGCCCACACTTGACCAACTCAACTATCTAACCCCACAGCCATCCACACCCTGAATCTTAACCCTTTCCAATCCCCAAATCTCTGTCTAAGAAGTTAAACATACACACCCCTATATACACCTATGTATAGGTATATACATACATGCATATACACTTAGAGCTTTTCTGGGGCGCCCTTCAGATTTTGGAGTTACCGAGTCAACATTAGGAGACAAGGCCCAAAACTTTCGGCCAACTGCCAGCGTGGCACTTCTGACCAGCGAGGCCCATTTCCTCCCTGCCAAGCCCCTGCTGCCACCCCCACCTCCATGCACCTCGCTTTTTTGGAAGTTTCCCACCAAGAGTCTAAAGGAGAACCTCTGTGAGAGGGGACCGAGTCAGTCACCTACGAACCCCACAAAATTTTACCACCAACCACACACACCCCGCGTGCCCCCTCCCACACACACACCCCGCCCCCGCCCTGGTCTCTGGGGCAAGACCCCCGGGCTCAGCCTAAAGCTGCCGGACAACTTATGCAGGAGTTTCCTGGGACCGCCCAGCTTCAGCCCCAGCACAGGGAGAGCACGGCTCCTGGAGGAGGCCCCTCTAAACCCAGACTTGGGGGCTCCAAGCCGGGACCCCAGCTGCAATGCCTCCCCCGCCCTCTGCCTGCAGGCAACTCCGAAGCCCCCGGTCTTCCCCAACTTCTCTCACTCCGCGCACGCCTGAGGGGACCTCCCGTGCGCCCCGTTTTGGGCACCTGCTCCCCCACGCCAGGCCGGGCGGGAGTCCACAGACCACCTCCCCTGCACCGCCGGTGACCCCAGTGGCCCCCCGCCCTCGGGAGCGGCTGCAACCTGGCGCTCTCGCAGCCCCGCAGCGCCGCCTGCGCGTGGCCCGGCCTTGCTCACGTGCACCCCTGCCGCCTGGACCCCCCGCCCGGGCCTGCCCCTCAGGTCCCCAAGGGCGGACCCGCGCCCCGCTCCCGGCGCCCCGCTCCCGGCGCGACCGGGCCGCTCCCGATTCCCGCCGGCAGGGGCCCTCGCCGAGCCGCCCAAAAGCCGGAGGAAAAAGGAGCCGAGAAAGCCTCCCCCGCCCTCGCTCGCCGCGCTCCCCACGAGCCCTCGGCCGCCGGCGTGGGGGGGACCGCGGCGGCCGCCCGCGACCCGGGCCCCGGCCCCGGCCCGACCCCAGGCCCGGCGTGGCGCGGGGCGCACCCGCGAACTTTGGCAGCGCGCGCGCCGGAATCATGGCGGCGGCCGCGCTGCCCCGGGCCGGGACCCGGTGCCCGCCGACCCCGGCCGCCGCGGGCCCCCGGGAGCCGGGGCCGGGGCCGGGCGCGCGAGCCCCCAACTTGGCTGCACTTGGGGCGCGGCGCGCGCGGCCCGCGGGGCGCACTCACTCACCGGCGTTGAGGGAGGCGGCGGGCATGTGCGTGGTCAAGTTCGGTTTGTAAGACATCCCCCCGAGCGGCGGGGTGCGCCGGGGCGCAGCGGGGCCCGGCCCGCGAGGGCGGCGGCGGCGGCGGCGGCGAGACCCGGCGACGGCGAGGCGGTCCCGGCGTCCGTGCGCCCGTCCGTGCGCCCGCCGAGCTCCCGCGCACTTTTTGTTGTTGACGGCTCGGGCCGCACCGGCAAATATGGCCGTCCCTCACCCTGACACCCGCTGCAGTATATCACCCATACATCGGGCGGGCGCGCGGGCGCAGGGGCGGCCGCAAACTTTGAGCGGAGCCAGCGGGGCCGGCCGGGGCCGGGAGGGGGCGGCCCGGCGCGCCGCGGCCGGGCGTCAGGGGGCGGTGCCGCCCGCGGCCGCGCCCCGCGCCTCCGGGCGCACTAGGCGCCCGCAACTTGGCAAAGTTTGGGGGGCTGGGGTCCTGGCAGCGCCCGAGGCCCACCTGGGTCCCTTTCTTCTGCTGCGCTGGCGGTGCCTGGAGATTTGTTGCTGTAGCGATTAATTTTTTCTTTTTTTCTCTAAAGCTAGGTAGGATTGCGGAATTACTTTTTCCCCCCCCTTTGACTGTGGGGGCAGGGATGGAAAATTACCTGGAGAAAATGGTGGCGAGTGGTATTTTTAAGCACATAGATCATTCCAGACGCCGAGGTCTGGCTACTCCCCAGAATAAGAACAACCAATTCTTAACATCGATTTCAAATAAATTTCACGTCCCTGTCGGTATTAAGTGATTGTTAACCCCTTGGCGGCCTAGACTCCTTTGACACTGGACAAAAGTCGGAGGCCTCCTCCCGCGAAAAACACACCGTCGCATCCACCTAATTTTGCATCTTAACTCGTTCAAATATTTAAGAAGCGACTGCTGTGTGGCGAGCACTGTTCTAGGCGCTAAGAAGACAAGAATAAACTTGACCAAGTTTCTTCTCTCCTGGAGTTTACGTTGCAATTTTTGACCCTCTTCCCACCCCACCACAGCCCACTCCTCAAATCTGACTGAACTGCAATCATGAAATGTATTTTACATCAGATGATGAAGCTTTTCAAGGTATTATTTCTTGGAGTTCTCCTTAAATAGTAAATCTTGTCAAAAGACACAAGATGCCCGCCCTTTTCTGCCATTTTTAATCGCCCTGCTTTGCAAATATCTTTTATTAGCTACAGACTTTCAGATACATCTGGATCTAGTAAGGATTCTTATTGCCCCAGAGGGATATACCCATTCCCTCCCTCCTTCATTTACTTTAGGAGTGAAGGTACAAGCGACACCCCTCTTCCCAGGACCCCTTGTGATCAGCTTTAGGCTGGTTCCGTCAAGGATGTTCAGCAAAGTGTTAGTTCAGGGGTAAATTAATATCATCCTTTTCCTACCGTGCTCCCAGGGGACCAGTACTCTATAGAGTAGCACTGTCCAATAGAAAAGTATTGCAAGCTACTATGTAGTTTAACAGTTTAAATAATCACATTTCAGAAAGTAAAAAGAACTGATGAAATTAATCTTTATTTTTTATTTAACATAATATATGATTTAAATATATAATGTATGAAATCAATATATAATAAATATAAAGCAATTATTAAAGATACTTTACATTCTTTTTATGATACTATCTTCAAAACCCACAGGGCATTTTACCCTTACAGCTCATCCTGATTGGGACTGGCCACATTTCAACAGCTTGGTAGCCACAATAGCCAATGGTTTACTTATTGGACCAATCCAGGGCAAGAAGCTATAAGCAGAGCATAGGCTGACAGACCCGGGTATTAATTCTGGCTCCATCATCTATTCACTGTTGGACTAAGCCTCCATGTCCTTGGGGCAAAAATCCAGGTCTCAGAGGTCTGCTTCAGTCCTTTCTACAGATGGTGTGGGCTCTTCTCTCCATATTGTATTTTTAGAATGATGTCCATCCTCACTGATCATAATTTTTAGGGGGGGGGCAATGCTGAGGGGTATGGGGGATCTTAGTTACTCTGCCAGAGATCAAACTCGTGTCACATGCAGTGGAAGCAGAGTCTTAACCACTGGACCACCAAGGAAGTCCCATCACTGATCATCATGGAAAAGTATTTTTCCTTTTGTTTTTTAGATCTATTCATTTAGTGTAAAATTCACCCTTTAAAAATACACAGTTCAGTGGGATTTAGTATAAGCACAAAGTTGTGCAGTCATCAGCACTATCTAATTCTAGAACATTTCCGCCATCCCAAAAGGAAACCCAACAATAGTCACTCCCCATTCTTCACTACCCATAGCTTTAGGCAGCTGCTAATCTGCTTTCTGTGTCTATGGATGTACCTATTCTGGACATTTCATAGGAATGGATTCAGTTAAAATATGTGTATGGCCTCTTTCGCTTAGTATAATACTTTCAAGGTCCATCCGTTTTGTAAGACGGATCAGGACTATGTTCCTCTTTATGACTGAATAATATTCCATTGTATAGATAGGCCATATTTTATTTATCCATTCATTAGCTGATGGACATTTTATTCATTTTCACTTTTTGACTATTATGAATAAAGCTGCTATGAACATTTGTGTTCAAGTTTTTGTGAAAATGTTTTAGTTCTTTGGGGTACATAACCAGGAGTGGAATTGCTGAGCTACCTAGTAACTCTGTGTTTAACTTTTTGAGGAACTGCTACACTATTTTCCATAGTGACTATCATTTATATTCCTATAAGCAATCTGTAATATTTATAATTTCTCCATATCCTCACCAACACTTTTATCATCTGGCTTTTTTATTTTAGGCATTCTAGTTGGTATGAACTGGAATCTCATGGTTTTGATTTCCTTTTTTGTGTTTTTTCGGCTGTGCTGGGCCTTCTTTCTGGTGGACAGGCTCTTTGTTCCAGCACTCAGGTTTAGTTGCCTGGTGGCACGTGGGATCTTAGTTCCCCACCAGGGACTGAACCTGCATCTGCATCCCCTGTATTAGAAGGCAGATTCTTAACCACCGGACCACCAGGGAAATCCCTGCATTTTTTCTTTTTGAATTTGGGTGAAGGGGCACTCGGGAGCTTTGATCTTTATTGTGGCGTGTGGTGAACCCGAGTCCCCTGAACTGGGAGCTCAGAGTCTTAGCCCCTGGTCCACCACAGAGGTCCCCCCCTTAACCTATTTTTTAATTTGAGTTTTTATGTTAAGTTGTATGAGATCTTTATTCTGGATACTTGTCCCTTCCCAGATTTATAGCTTGCAAATATTTTTTCCCATTCTGTGGGCTATCTCTTAATTTTGTTTCATTTCATTAATTATTTAGGCTGTGCTGGGTCTTCATTGTTGACCCTGGGCTTTCTCTAGTTGCAGAGAGCAGGGGCTACGCTCTTGTTTGCGGTTCCCAGGCTCTAGAGCACAGGCTCAACAGTAGTGGTGTATGGGCTTACTTGCTCCAAGGCATGTGGGGTCGTCTAGACCCAGGGATTGAACCAGGGTCTCCTCCACTGGCAGGTGGATTTTTTTTTAAAAAATGTTATGTATTTATTTATTTATTTATGGCTGTGCTGGGTCTCCATTGCTGGGCAGGCTTTCCTCTAGTTGCTGCAAGTGGGGCCACTCTAGTCACGGTGCAGGGGCTTCTCACTGCAGTGGCTCCTCTTGTTTCAGAGCATCGGCTCTAGGTGTGTGGGCTTCAGTAGTTGTTGCACATGGGCTTAGCTCTTGTGGCTCCCAGGCTGTAGAACACAGGCTCAGTAATTATGGCTCACAAGCTTAGTTACTTCAAGGCATGTAGGATAGTCCCAGACCAGAAATCGAACTCATGTCTCCTGCATTGGCAGGCAGATTCTTTACCATTGTGCCACCAGAGAAGCCCTCTTTTAATTTTCTTGATAGTTTTGGTACAAAAAGTTAAAGTCTCTCAGTCGTGCCCGACTCTTTGCGACCCCATGGCTTATACATGGAATTCTCCAGGCCAGAATAACTGGCCTTTCCCTTCTCCAGGGGATCTTCCCGACCAAGGAATTGATCCGGGGTCTCCTGCTTTGCAGGTGGATTCTTTACCAACTGAGCTATGAGGGAAGCCCACAGTTTTGGTATAGAAAAGGTTTTAATTCTACCCGCACTCCCCTCCAGCACCATGTGGTTTGTGGGATTTCAGGTCCCAAAGCAGGGATTGAACCGAGGCCCTTGACAATGAGAGCAAGAAGTCCTAACCACTGGACACCCAGGGAATGCTCCAGAAGTTTCTGATTTTGATGAAGTCCAACCTATTTTTAAATGTCTATTTGCTTGTGGTTTGGGTATCATATTTTGTCAAAGGTCATGAAAAATTTCACCTAAGTTTTCTTCAAATAGTTTTTCTACTTTTTGTTCTTATGTTTAGGCCTTTGACGGAGAAGGCGATGGCACCCCACTCCAGTACTCTTGCCTGGAAAATCCCATGGACGGAGGAGCCTGGAAGGCTGCAGTCCATGGGGTCGCTGAGGGTCGGACACGACTGAGCGACTTCACTTTCACTTTTCACTTTCCTGCATTGGAGAAGGAAATGGCAACCCACTCCAGTGTTCTTGCCTGGAGAATCCCAGGGACAGGGGAGCCTGGTGGGCTGCCGTCTGTGGGGTGGCACGAAGTCGGACACTGAAGCAACTTAGCAGTGGCAGCAGCAGCAGTTAGGCCTTTGATCCATTTTTAGGTAATGTTTGTGTTATGGATTTATACACAAAATTCATTCTCTGCATGTGAATACCCAGTCAGTTGTCTCAGTACCATTTGTTGGAAAGTCTATTCTTTCCCCACTACATGGTCTTGACACCCTTGTTGAAAATTAGTTGACGATGAGTGTGAGTTTACTTCCAAACTCTCAGTTCTATTCCCCGGATCTATGGAAGCTATCCTTGTGTCCCTACTACACTGTAGCTTTGGAGTAGGCTTTGAATTCAGGAAGTCTGAGTGCTCCAACTTTTTCAAGATTATTTTGGCTATTCTGGGTCTTTTGCATGTCCCTATGAATTTTAGGATCAGCTTGTCTTTTTTTTTTTTTAACAAAAAAATTTGGAATTTTGATACAGCTTGTATTAAGTTCATCAAGTTAGGGAGTATTGCAATTTTAATTTCAATGTTAACTCTTCCAATCCGTGACTACAAGATGTCTTTCCAATCATTTAGTTCTTTTTCTTTAATTTCAACAATTTTTTAATAGTTTTTAGTCTACAAGCCTCGTACTTCTTTGGTTAAATGTATTCCTAAGTATTTCATTATTTTTGATACATTTGTGGGGTTTTCTTAATTTTAGGGTTATCTTTAGTGTGTAGAAACACAACTTATTTTTCTACATTGTCTTCTATCCTGACACTTTCCTGAATTCACTTTTTAGCTATAATAGTTGTGTCTGCATGTAGATTCTTTAGGATACTCTCTATATAAGATCATGTTATCTGCAAATACAGAGTTTTCATTCTTCCTTTCCAAATGCAATGCATTTTCTTTTACTTGCCACATAGCTCTGCCTAAAACCTTGAGGACAGAACTGGACAGAAGCAGTAAGAGCAGACATCCTTGCCTTGTTCCTGATCTTAGGGGTAAAGCTTTTAGGTTTTCACCATTAAGTATGATGTTCACTGTGGCCTTTTCATAGATGCCTTTTATCAAGTTGAGAATGTTCCCTTCTCTTCCTAGTTTGTTGAGTGTTTTTATCATAAAAGAGTTGGATTTTGTCAAATGCTTTTTTAGAATTAGACTTCCTTTTTTTAAATTGTATTTTTGGCTGCGCTGGGTCTTTGTTGCTGCGCACGGGCTTTCTCCAGTTGCAGTGAGCAGGAGCTGTTCTCTAGTTGCGGTGCATGGGCTTCTCACTGCGGTGCTTCTCTTGTTGCGGAGCAAGGGCTCTAGGGTGCACAGGCTTTGGTAGTTGCAAAGCAAGGGCTTCCCAGCCCCAAGGCATGTGGGATCTTCCTGGACCAGGGATCAGACTGGTATCCTCTGCACTGCAAGGTGGATTCTGAACCACCGGACCACCAGGGAAACCCAAATGCTGTTTAAGTGATGTTTTATTTTTTTTGTTAGCATATAATTGCTTTACAATACTGTGTGAATTTCTGCTATACAACAAAGTGAATCAGCTATATATGTATATACACGCACACACACACACACACACGTGCGTGCTAAGTCGCTTCAGTCATATCCAACTCTAAGCGACCCCACGGACTGTAGCCCAACAGGCTCCTCTCTCCGTGGGATTCTCCAGGCAAGAATACTGGAGTGGGTTGCCGTGCCCTCCTCCAGGGGATCTTCCCAACCCAGGGATCGAACCTGCATCTCTTTCATCTCCTGCCCTGGCAGGCAGGTCCTTTACCACTAGCACCACCTGGGAAGCCCCAAATATACATATATCCCCTCTCATTTGAGCCTCTCTCCCACCTCATCCCAAATGCTTTTCCTACATCCATTGAGATCATGGTGGGAGGGGAGGATCTCCTTTATTCAACAAATATTAATAGTTATGAAGTGTTTACTACATCTCAGGCACTATTGCAGCAGCAGCAGCAGACCATCCCCATGTGGTGATGAAGCTTATCATTACAGGCATGGCTGCCGGGTTTAGCTGTCCCCTCACCCCACTACACTGGAGCCATTTCCTTACCCCTTGTCTCCCATGAGTTCTTCAGACCAGACTAGATTACGACCCTGGTGCTTGTTCATTCCCACATCAGAGCCTTCACCACACCAACTTGCCCTTGTGTTTCACTTGGCAAACTCCTCAAAGCCCAGCTCAATTATCCCACCTCTGAAAAGACTGCCCTGCTATCGCCCACTATTGCATTTGGCTGGTCGCCTTGAGTTTGAGCCACATATAGGAAAGACCTGCATCCTTGAATGTCTAGTCAAGGCATACAGAACATTCCATAAAGGGCCTCAGTGTGTTCCTAGAAATGAGGCAAAGCAAGATCAATTCTCATTTGCAGGTGGTTAACTCCTGTTCACAACCTTCTTCCTGCTCACAACTCACTTTCCATAACGGATGTGTTAGCTTCCTGGGGCTGCCATTATCTAGTCACCACTAACTGGTGGCTTAAAACAACAGACTTACTTGCTCTCAGTTCTGGGGGCCAGAAGTCTGAAACCAAGGTGTGGGCAGGGACAAGCTCCCTCTAAAGGCCCGAGGGAGGATCCTTTCCCTCTTCCAGCTTCCAGAATGGCTACACGCATTCTTTGGCTTGTGGTCACATCACTCCAGCCCTGCCTTCAGATGGCCTTCTTCTCTATGTGTCTTCTCCCTAGCTCTTCTAAGAACATGTTACTGAAGACCCACTTTAATTAATGCAGGATGATCTTATGTCAAGAACTTCAATTACACCTACAGAGACATTTTATCCCCAAAAAAGTCACATTTACAGATTCCAGTGGGTAAGACTCTGCACTCCCAATGTAGGGGACCCAGGTTCAATCCCTGCTTAGGGAACCAGATCCCACATGCCACAACTAAGACCTAGCACAGCCAAAAAAAAATCTGTATGAAACTCTCAAATAAGTCCCTTTAGCTTTATTATTATAATTTTAGCAAAGAAAGGTTTATTGCAGGGCCAAGCGAAGAGAACAGGTGGATGCTCAAACACCCTGAACTCAAGATGCTGCTACTGCTAAGTCACTTCAGTCGTGTCCGACTCTGTGCGACCCCATAGACAGCAGCCCACCAGGCTCCCCCGTCCCTGGGATTCTCCAGGCAAGAATACTGGAGTGGGTTGCCATTTCTTCTCCAATGCATGAAAGTGAAAAGTGAAAGTGAAGTTGCTCAGTCGTGTCCAACTCTTAGTGACCCCATGGACTGCAGCCTACCAGGCTCCTCCATCCATGGGGTTTTTCCAGGCAAGAGTACTGGAGTGGGGTGCCATTGCCTTCTCAAGATAGGTCCTTTTAAATGAGTGGTTTTAGAATGATCTAGAATGGACCCTTATTAGCTTAATGGGTATGTCACAGAGTGATTTGCCAGGGAACACAACAGATGAAGGAGAAAACAGAGTCCAGTGGAAAAGCCTCAGGGGATAAGCTTTAGCTCTGGATCCACTGTAAGCCAACTCTTTAGGCCTCAAATAACTTGTTTAACCTATCTGGGCCTTAGTTCATCTATAAGATTAGGGAGGTTTGATGGGATGAAGCTCCAAGAATTCTCAAAACTCTTAACATCCTAAGAAAGCAGTCAGACAACATATGTACCATTTTTTGCCTAAGGGAAAAGCATCAGAAAAGTCTTGAAATTGTTAGGAAACTTGATACCATTCTGGGGCCATCAGCTCCAAAGTGGAGTGAACCTGCCTCAGGTGGTAAGAAGGGGACTTGTAGGAGTTGAGGGTATATTTAACCTTCTATGTATGTGGGATTTACTGCATACATACTAGCACAGACGCACACACAGGACTTATAATTTAATAAATTAACAGTGGAAGTATACTCAGAAATGCTTACTAGAATACAGACAGGCTGTGGGTAAAGTATCATGATTAACTTCGCAGTGACTCCAGTGTGGTTTCTATCCTCTGGACAGTAAAACCATATCTGACATCAAGTTGGGTTTTGATCAGAAGTCTACAACCAAATTTATTAATTTTCAGTTACGTTTCTGCCATTATTTCTGTTTTATTGACCAGGAGTTGGCAAGCTTTCCCGAAAAGGGTCATATAGTCAATATTTTAAGCTTTGCAGGCCACATTCTCTCTCACTGTGCAAGTCTGCCATTATAGCATAGCCTTAGATGATACATCAGATGACGGGCATGTCTGGATTCCAAGACGACTTTGTAAACACCGATATTTGAATATCAGGTATTTTTCACATGGTACAAAATATTCTGGGACTTCCCTGGTAATCCAGTAGTTAAGAACCCACCTGCCAATGTGGGGAACATGGGTTTGATCCCTGGTTGGGAAGATTCCAATGCCAAGGGGCAATTAAGCCCACAAGCCTAGATAGAGCCCATGTTCCACAACGAGAGAAGCCACCACAGTGAAAAGCCTGCACACCACAATGAAAAGCAACCACCACTCGCCACAACTGAAGCCCACGTGCAGCAACGAAGATCCGATGCAGCCATAATATAAAACAAACAAAAAACCAAAAAAAATGTAGTTTTTCAAACATTTAAGAAAATAAAAACTATTCTTAGCTTCCAGGGTCATTCAAAAATAGGTGACAGTGCACTGGACAGACCCATGGACCGTGGTTTGCCAATCCCTGTGTCAGACCTCAGAAGTTTAAGTCTGGTCTGCAAACAGAAGAATCCTATTTGCATAGCAATACCTCTGAACAGGAAACACACATGTAAAAACATACACTGTGGAAATAGCTAAAGGGAAATCCAGTGTTAATGCAGACATTTAGAGGATTTTATAACTTATCTTGATCTAGAACTAGAGATGAAAAAGTACATTTTAGGGAACTCTTATGTCTCTAAACAGTGGGCATCTTCACACAACACTTGACTTTCTACCGAAGGTTCATGAATGTCTCTATTTTCTACAAGTAATAATTTATTCGTTTGCCTTTCTCCAGTAATTGCACATCCATCTTTGTGAGAATGAATCTTGCCTACCACCACAGATAAATAACAGAAGCTAGAGCATTTTTTGTGATACTCAAAAATTTACCCTCTCAAGTTGCCCAAGAAAGGATAGTGAAGAAACTGGCAAGAATGACTGCCGTGGAAAGGAGAACGAGGGCCAAGCGGGAGGAGCAGAGAGAATACTCAGTGTGCGTTCTCAGCCGCCTGTTGACTTGTCAGGTGCTGGTGTTAACATATTCAAGTCAACAACCAATCACAAACATAAAAATTAAGTATTCCAGACTAATTTGGCGTTCACCTAGCTGTCTTACCTTTGCACGCTACTGGTGGTGATTGCTAATGGGATGGTAGCTTGGAACCGGCAGCGTGGCACTCGCCTCTCCTAACCCAAAGATGCACTTGACGCCCAGAGTGGGCAGCTTTCGGAGGACAGAGCCAACTTGCTGAGAGTTGGGCTCTAAAAATAAACATTTTGCACATTTCTTTTAGCCTCCTTTCTCTCCATAAAGGCCTTCACAGATGGCTTCTTTACATCATGCTCTCAAATGACTAGCTGATAAATATTCATACTTATGGAAATCGTATTGTACATACTCCAAACCCCCTAGCCAGTTAACATTTGTATTTTCCATTCTCTCAAGGGTGTTGCCCCCTCGTTCACGGGCCTTGTCCTCTATAACACACCAATGTGCGTGCAGACACAGATCAGACACCAGCCTTGGCCTCTGTGTGACCGACTCGCTTAGAGGCAGTTTTTCCCGTCAAGAGGCCATGTCTGGAGACATTCTGGGTTTTCACTATCGGCAGGGTGCAGGGTATGCAATGTGTACAACTGGTGCTGCTCAACAACTGGTACAGCAAGGGTGCCGCTCACCACCACACAAGGCACAGGACAGCCCCCACCTCTCCCCACCCTCCACAAAGAACAGACGGGGCCCAAGGTGAATGGTGCGGAGGCCCCGGGGAGCACCATGTGAGGAGAACGCAGACCTGGATCACAGATGAGTCCCCGAAGGGAATAAAGTCAAAGCAAGCTGGAACATTAACAGGAAAACTCGGTGAGGACGGTGGAGGCTCTCCATGAAGTCAGGCTTCTTATTTCTTCTTATTCAGATTAATACTCCATGTATTAAGGTTATACATTTAGGAACAAGTTTTCTTTAAATCTTGATGCTCAATTTATAAATATTTTTGTGAGATTTCAGTTAAAATGTAAAACACTCCCTGTCACTTGTTCTTCAATTAATGCTCGGTTATCTCATGTGTTCGGCAGGCTAAATTCCCCTAAACATGAACACCATTTACAAATTGGATTAAATTCCCTTAAGCATTTCAAGCTACAAATTGAACATGATGCTCTCAAGCATTTCAAAGCCCACAAAGAGGACTCGCAAACAAGCCAGATTCTACATTTTTTTAAATGTTTTTTAAAAAATACCTTTGTCCACATCTAGAGAACAAGTTGGTCCAGACCACCCCTGCAGTTCCCCAACCTCTGTGCCCATCTCATCTGTGAAGTGAGTGCCAGCTCTCAGATGGCATGGAGGTGAAGAGAGGCAGGGAGGCTTACACACACACACACGACACAGGGATCTGTGCAGGACACTCTGGGTGTCCTGCAGTATCTTCTCTCCTGTTCACCCCCAAATTCTCTGGTTTCCCGAGCCCAGTGCAAGGATCTGACTGGATCTCTCGGCCAACCATTACTTCGCCATCCAAGAGCCCCAGAGCTCACCACCCTCCCTCTCTCTGTCCACCGCAGGCCCCACGAAGCAGTCTGGTGCCAGTGGATAGTGGCTCACCTCCTCCCCACTTTACCACAACCCCCGTACCCGGCATTCCTGATGTTTCCTTCCTAGCTCCCATGACCACCAGAACCTTAACCTAATCGCTTATTTGCTGTCTCTGACATGAGAATAACTACCCATGAAGAATCCCTACCAAAGAGAGCCATGCGACCCGATGCTAGACACACAGCAGTGGCTTATCAAATACTTAGTGAAGAAATATGAAATACAGGCACCAATTCCACAAGCCTTAGAAAAGCTTTTCATCTGAGAACCAGCAGAGGACTGAGGACTATGGGAAGCACCCACAGTGACTGGCACACGCTAAGCTGCCTGCAGTAGTTTCCGTTTTGCTTTTCATCAGCAGAGCTCCAATCTCAGACTCACGGATTGGATGGCTGTGCAGCAGCAGGAATGAATTTTCAATAGCAAGCCTCATAGTCCCAAGTCCTCCAACACTGCGGCACCTTGCAGAGGACACCTGTGATCTGAGCCCCCCGGCCCAGGCACCCAGTGCCAACTCACTGAAGCTCTACAGCGGTGCAGCCATTTTTTTGCTCTAACAAGCACTGGGCTGCTTTTTATCCTCATCGTAAGAAGTCTTCTAGAATTCTTTTTAAATATAAAGCCAATAAAAAGTCCAAGCCCCCAATGGAAAGAAGCGCTCTAGGTCAGCGTGGTGAGCCCTGACACAGCTGAAACAGGTACTCAAGAGCCCAGTCAAAGAAAACACACAGATAAAAGCAGCATATTAGCCAGTTTAATTTATTTAAGAATCTTACAAAAAAAGAAAAAAAAAAAAAAAGAGAGAGAAACAAAAATCAGAAAACACAACAACAAAAAACTAAATACAGAATTTTGTTACGCTTCATGGTTGATCGTTTTTACTTGCAAGGGCATAAACCTCGCTAAATGCAGCCAATACATTTTTTTATTGCATGAGAGCCAATTTTTTAAGTTACAAATCAAAATGGTTAGAACAATTGTTTCTGGACACTTGGTTCTGTATCACCAAAGAAGGCTGAAGAAGCAGTGCAGTATCATCAGAACAGTGCGTACCCTTCATACACTGACGGACATTCAAAACAGAGTAGCAATATAAAAAGAGAGACTGTAAAAAAGAACACAACAGAAACAACTGAAGGAGTTTTACATCCACCTTTGTTTCAAATTGTCTTTGGATTCCATCACATGTTGTCTCAAGGTGCACCATGTCAGATTAGTAAAGGAGGAAGATCTATGCCTAAGTACAAAAGTATCCTTTGCTCAGCGGGAGGTAGAACCTGGCAAAAGTTTTATTGCAGAGATACAGCGTACCTCTTCCCACCTCTCATGGTTGATGGTAGATACAAGTGGTTATTGAAAAATAATATCAGTAGTTTGCAAATTCAGTATAAACCATGAACAGGATGATTTTTTTTTTTTTCTGATGGCAGCAAGACTGCAATGTGCTACGTAGAAAATACAAGCTATCTGCCCCGCAAAGTGGAAGTCAGAAAGAAGGCTCAAGCTTCTTTACCCTCTTCAGTGCCACAAATACTGTCATAGCAAGAAAGGCCCTCAGGACAGGGGGATGGGTGGAAAAGCCAGGGAGTTCTCACTAAGGAGCCTGCGGACTGACCCTCAGCCCCAAGGAGGCCTGACCTGCAAGTATGGAAGACAGCCTACGTCCCAGGCGGCACCCCTTGCTCGACTCTGCACTACAAGGGTGTGGCCTCAGCCTGACGGCTGCTGCTGCAAACCGTGTGGTTCAACTGCTTCCTGGGAGTCAGAGAAGGAAAGCCTCTGAGAGAGGAGCTCACCTCTGACAGGCCCTCTTTCAAGACACACTAGGTTCCTAAGACTCACCTAAATACAGACAACCTCTAAAAGTCTACCAAGCTCAGAGCAACGAATGAAACGTGTACATGAATGAAACGCCCCAGAAATGCTCATGGTGTCTTTGCTGAAAGTTACGGAGGAATATTTTCTTAAAAGTGCAAAACCTGCAGACAGAAACACAGTGTTTGCCTGTTACCACAGTGGTGGCAATGATTCCCACCACGTCTGTGAGCCACTCCTGGGTGGGCCCTCCAGGCAACACTAATCCAATCGTTAAGAGTGCCTCCAGCCCTCTCAGCTCCTAGGTTTACAGCCCATCTAGTCAAGATCAACTCAACAGCTCGCTGGTGGTGGGACAGCTCAAGGGATCCCACCAGCCTGTCCCCTCCACAGGTAACACACAGCATCGGCCCTTGAGCCAGAGGCTCACGGGAGCCTGCACGAGCAGTTGTGCTGCTCTACTCAGGAGGACAACTGTCCCTGGAAGTACGTTCTCTAACCTGCCAGTACGGACACCAGCACGTACCGGGCCTGTCTCCGCCCCTTAACTGGTGGGACAGAAGCAGATCACCCATGCTCACTGGAAAGTAAGTTTTTGATTATTATTTGAAGGCTGAAAGGACAGATCAACTTCTTTAACAAACAGAAAATTTGCAGCAGCAGCAGCCCATACATCACTGTTCAGATCTACAAGATTTTGTGGTGCAGGCCTGAAAAACTGCAAGGGTAGAAACAAGTCAGGTTTACTGAAGAGTTGAGGTTAATCCCAAATGCACTGAAGAAGTTAGAGGAGCTTAAAGGAAGTCTTGGGAAGAAATTTTTTCAGGTGAAAACAGGCTCACTATAGCTTCCAAAGAGCAACATAAATGAGCATAACTAGTCATATAATGACAGTATCAGAAATTGCACTCAAGTACATTCCCCCAATACAATGCATTGCACACAGTAAAAAATTTGTAATAAAAATGCAAAACATAAATCAGGCATGTTGAAAAATATTAACACGAAACAGACACAGGAATTCTATAGTAAAGATGCAAAGCTGAATTCTAAAATACGTGACAAATTCAACTAAAGTTTTTCATACGTTTCTAGAGCAAAAAAGAAAAAAAAAATATTATAAGAAGCCCCCTATGGGAAACCAAGAAAAGAATAAATAGAATTGGAGGAGGGAAAAGAGACAAACAAGTGGGTGGAGTCCCAATTTACAAGAAATATTTACATTCAGAATTCAAAAGAACTCAACATATCTATATATACACATTATGTACATATATATAAGTACAGCGTAAGATTAGAAGGTGGGTTTTGGATTTCACCTCAAGTACTCAGAAAAAAATTACTAGCTAGCTAGAGCTGCAGGTATCTAAATGTGTTTCCTTCACGTATATGCCCTTAAAACGCACTGCCTCGTATTAGACAATTGGTATCCAACAAGGACTTTTTACAAATGGTTTTTGCTCGCAGCTGTAGCCACAACATGGACTGCCTACTGCATATTCCAGAGCAAGGCATGCACAGTGCACGCACCTGGGTGTGGTGTTAGCCAAGGAGACCTCAGATATAGGAAGGATAGTCAACCAATGCCACTACCACTGGGATGCCTGCATTCACCAAACGTCTGTTAGCTGGGTACCAGTTTCACAGAGACTCTATGTAACACCATTCGTAGAAACTGTCGAATGTCATTCAGGTACGTTTTTTTTAAGAGAGTAATTGGGTAGGGACTTTCCTCTTAACATCTTTTCAAGAAAAGGACCCAAGGGAAAAATACTTTTCCTCTGTTCCTACTTTCATCAATTGAGATCCATCAACCATTTCTAATCTATCGCCTTTCTTCCCCCTCCTTGGAAAGTGGAGGGGAATGAGGGAAAGGGTCCCATTATACAACTCTAAGTGCTGTCCTGGTACCCTTGCTTGTCATCCCTGTTAGAAGTTGTTCTGATAGCATCACATGGAGATTAGCAAATGAATGTCCCGGGGGGTACAGCCAGAAAATTATGCCTCCAAAATACTAATATTTCCCTGGAGTTTGATAATCTAGAACTTTTACCTTTACAGATGAAGCAAGATAAAACTAAAAGGTTTTACTGTTGCAACTCAAAAAGGTTTCTGAAGTGCTAACTGGATTGGAATAAATATATATACATACACACACTCCTACAATGCTTTGGATGCAGGTTCTTGCTAACTTATATACAGATGTGAAGAAAAGATACTGAAGAGTTTTATCGGCAATTTAGCAGCAGAAAGGGAAAATTGCTTAAGATAGTTACTTTTTCATCAAGTTGTGTTTAAAAATACCTTATTAATACTTTTAGGAATTTGTATCATTGATACATATCTGGATAATCCCACTAAACTGCAGCTAGAGACCTTGTGGTATGGAGGATGCTAGATCAGGGGAACACTAACCTCCCCCAATACCATCTGAGCAGCTCTGGACTGGGAAAGTGGTTTTCAGCACAATCGGTACTGTAAACTCTGAAAACACGAACATGATTCATAACCAGATCTTTGTGCTCAGAGCCATATTGCTAAAAAGGGAGAAAAGGCATTAGAGGCCAAATGGACTCACATACGGTTCAACAAGGTCCTTGGGTTCAGACATGGCATTCAGATCCTGAAATACAAGACCTGTTTTACAGAAGTTAGCTCTCGTTTGAGACTTGATTTTTTTTTTGACAGAGTAGGACGTTGAATGCTGGGTTTCCCATGTTGACCAACCTAAAACTTGCTGACTTGGATAAGGGCACAGTGTAAAGGTCGTATGTTCACCTCCAGAGAGGAGCATGGGCAGAGGCTCCGAGGGCTCACGTGACACCCCACCACCATGAGCGTGGGCAGCCGGCACCTCAGCGCCCCATCCGTTTACACGGCTGCCTTTCCGAGGTCTACTCTCAGAGTTTTCATAGGACTTATTTCTGGACCTTTTTTAAAAATGCAAAACAAAGCTGTTCTACAAAGAACAGGACATACACATCCCCCTCTGTAATAAGATAGCTATTCCAAGAGCAAACATTACATCGTGAATTGTGAGGGTCAACTAATTTCACGTTAAAGAATCCTCATACTGAAGCTGCTTGGAAAAAACCATAACCTGCTTAAAAAAAAAAAGATGCCCGCACACACAAAAAAAGCAAAGTTGGGCCAAGCCTATGAGAGTCTCTCTTCCACAACCCTGCCATTCTGTCTCACTGGAGGCAACAGGCTGGTTAGGCTTCCTCTCCACAGCTCTATCTCCCTTGGGGTGCTGATGGAAGCAGACTAGGCTCCTGATTTAAAAACAGAACTAAGTGGGAAGTTTTGGTGCAGGTGGACAACTCTGCTCTTGGCTGCCAGCTGGTCTAGTGGCCCTAACAAGGGACACTGGTTGATATTCACATGGATCACTGCCTGAGATATAAGGATAGACTGAGGATAAAAGTTGCATCCACTGGGCAAAATATGCCAAAGAACCGAAATTATTCTCAATTTGTTCTTTTAGGCATCAAGAATAAATACATCCAAAGAAAGAAAACTTACGGTGAACGTGACCTAACTAAACTCAGGCTTGTAAAAACACGAGAGGATGACAGCGCTAGCTTACCCATCACTGAACACATATCTCACCAGATCCTGCAAGAAGAAGGCAAACGGTTCAACTTGCAAAACATTTGAAAGCACTATTATTTCACCCCTTCCTCAACACCACTCTGATTCTGTGGGGTGGGTTTGAAGTCAAAATCTAAGGCTACCTGGAATGTTGAGCAACACGCCGAGCTCTGCAGCGTTTCCATCACAGGCTACTTCTGCAGGTGGTGAGGGCCTAAACAAGAGTCCACTTCGGGTTAGTATAATAACTTTTTATTTGACATCTACAAGACTGTGGTATCTTGCAGCTTTTGACCAGGTTTATACAATCTCAGTTTCTTAATAGTGCAACCTGTGCAAGCAAAAAAAGTAAAGGGGAAAAAAAAAGGAAACAAAAAGACCAATTGTCCCCTCACTTGTTTTTATAAACATCTATTATAGGCAAAACAAAACTTACCCATATTATAGATAAGTGTCTATTCACATTTGTACATTACCATTTTTAACAGCTTGAGATAAACTCTACAATGTCTTACAACACGTTAA
Organism: Bos indicus; assembly: GCF_029378745.1. NCBI lineage: Eukaryota > Metazoa > Chordata > Mammalia > Artiodactyla > Bovidae > Bos > Bos indicus. Next base: position 52,337,049 of record NC_091776.1, on the reverse strand, counting down.
ACAATATTCAAGTTACTGGGTAACAACAATAACAACAAGAAATAAACATACAGCAGAAGCCTCAAGTGTTTCCTCATTGTCTAGTTTACAACTCAAGTACAAAGTTTTCATTTTTAAGAGTGACAAAGCAAATTAAGATAATGAAGTTAAAAAAAAAAGATTGCTTGCAAGACAGAAGCCAATCCGTACTCCTTTCTACAACTATCTTTAAGTTAAGAAAGATGTAATTTTAAGAAAAAACAGGCTTGTAGCCTTTTTTGCAGCACACGTTAGGAATGCTATTAATACATTAAAATTAACTTTTAAGAGTTTTATCACCAAAAAAATGTGTGTACTCATTACCTTGACAAGAAACCTGGGGCAGGAAGAATGGGAGGAGGAGATTTTGCAGGGTTTGAAGCAATACCCAGGTATAAACACTATAAAAATGCAATAACCAATGCTGTACATCTACAAATGTTTCGCTCTGTTACTTGACTTCTGTGTTAATCTTGTTTACGCATGCTTTCAAAGACATGCACTGTCAGAACAAAAACTAGAAAAGAACCTGAATGCATGATATGCAACCTTTCATTTCATGCCTTAATAAACCTATTGTTTTAATAAGTTGGGAAAAGAAACCAATATATATTTTCTCTATTTATAGACTCAAAACACATGCATCTGGGGATAAGTCCCACAGCAATGGCATGGATGTACTGCGTTAACCCTGAGCACTGTATAACATAAAAGTAAAGCCAGTTTGGGAAGTTCCAAGCATTTTTAAACCAATTATGGTTCGCAGCTTTTAACAAACTCACAAACAAACAAACAGACTGACACATACACACACATACCCCTCTGCTCACCCAAAGTAAAAGCATACGGTAAGTACCATGGGAAAAGCACAAGGAAAGACAGATGTACCAGTCGGCACTGCTGATTTTCAGTTTTGCTATCTATTCCAGGTTTGTCCTTATTCCCAAGAAAATTAACTAGAGAGAGCACAACTGAAAAAAAAATTATAATTCTTTGGAAACTGTCCCTGATTTTTATGCAAATGATATGCTTCAACAGCATTTCAGATACATCCATGTTGAAACCTGTCTGTTCTTATGTGCTGCTCAAGCTGGCAATGCTCTGGGGGTGACGCTGCTGCCAGAGCTGTTTCTGCTGGACTGCAAGCTGTTGAGACTGGTCTGAAGTTGAAAGGAGATTTATAAGAGGAGACACACAATTTGCAGGAATGATCAAACCTGCAAGGAGAAAACAATTTATAAAGGTTGCATCCAGGAGAATTCATACTGTAGTTTACAGCTTCACAGAAAATTCCAAATGATGTTATAATATTTTTTTTTTGTTATAATACTAAGTTAATAAATAAACAAGATTCCATACACAAACTAAATGAATACTAAGTAACTGAACTGGCCCCTTCAGAAGCAGCCTGATCCCTCAGCAGTATTACCCACAAATGCCTGAGCACATTCACGTGTCTAGGGCAATACCACCTACCTGCTAAAGCAGGAGACAGCCAGATACAGGATCTTCCTAGCCACTATCTTTGCAGTCTAGAAATGCAGGCAAGCACCACCTTCTTTGATATGTACTAATGTACCAAAGAGACTTCAGATAGTGGCTACAAATTCAAATGCACACTGAAACACTAACTTCTAAGTGGAAGAGTGTGGAAGTCAGCAAACTGGACAGTGTATACATCCTGTATAAGGGAACCTGAACTTCGCTCATGTGGGAACAGGGGCTCAATGCTCCAGGCTTCTCTGTAGTGTAATCTTTTTTTAAAAAAATAAAAGAAGATAGAAATCCATTCCCTTGACTTTTAAAAAGTAGCAACTAATTCAACTGAAATCTGCAACCAAAAATACTTGAGGATCAAAAAAATGCTCATGGACTGACTCTGGCCCGCAGGCAACCCATGATATACAGAAAGGTTGTTGCACAAGAAACAGAGCACGTGACAAGGCAAGTACAGTAACTGGGTGGACTGCTGCAAAGTGAAGCCTGTCAAGGAGGGACTGTGGGGGCGGCCAGCCTGGTCTCCCTTGCTCCCTGCATAACTTCAGTCCAGCCTCTGTGCACAGTGGCTTTGAGTTCCATAGTTTCACGTGGCCCGAACACAAAGAGACAGACGTCAGAGAATCCCTCGTCTTCATACCAGAGAGCCCGCCCAGAGGTCAAGAGGGAGGGAAGGAGGGAGCAGAGCGCTGCGGGCAGCGCAGAAGCACATCAGAACCTCAGCCACAACCAACTACAGACATCCAAAAGCTCAACTTCCGTTCATCCTTTTAAGAACATCACAGAAAGGAAACTTTACCCCACCACTGGAAAAGACAGATTCTAAGATGTTATGAAGCAAATTAAGAAAAACAAGGATCTGATTTTCTTTATTCTCACAGCTCGAATCAAAAGAAAAAAAAAAGACTCACCTACAATCCGCTGTCCATCCTCTGTTCTTAGGCGAACTATCTGCATTTTCACATTTGTGCCACTGACAGACGCAAGAACACCCTCAACTTTTGTCCAGACACTCAGTACTGAGCCACATAATACATAGTATGTGCGACAACGAAGACCTATTTCACAAACTAATCCCAAGCTTGCTTTTTTGCAGTTGCCACGCCTAGGACAGATCAAAAAAAAAACAAACAAAAACATATATATGTGTATGAATATGCACACATACCAGGCTCACACCTACTGAATTTCAAATGGAAACTGCCCTATCATTTACCTTAAGTGACAGTTTCAGAGTCTGCAATTCTTTTCACATATTGGATTATCCTGTCCAATTTAAGGTATCATTACTGATTTTAAAATTACAGTTATTTCTGGGGTCTGGCTCCCTATAAAAGGGCTGATATATTGGTTTTGATAGCCATTCTGCATGTGTCATTTTAATATGTTTGTTTACTGGACTAATGCCAGTTTATAAGATAATTCTGTCATTTCTACAGTATTAAAGGACAAATATATGGTTCTAGATCAGGTAAGTGAAAAAGGCCTCAGCAAAACAAAACAAAAACTTGCTTATATCACAGCAAAGCTATCTACTTACACGTGTCTAAATAAAAACCTGGCTAAAATTCATCTATATCCTGAGTCCCTTTTCATAAAGTGGGCCAAGATATTCCATTTTCAATGCCATGAAATGAACATAATGACTTGACAACACCTCTGGCTAGCCTAGCAGCACAGCAGGATCAGTTCCAGGGCTCAACAGTCAAGTTTTCTACTGCTGTTAGGTACTTGAGGCATCTTTGTGGTTTCCTAGATGTTACTTAGCCTTAAAAATAAAACTGACTTGAGACTCCAATAAAATTTTGGCAGGGTGGGGGGAATTTAAGAACAAAAGGAAGGAAGGAAACGAAGAGAAATGTAGAAAGAAAAAGCTAAGTCTCAACCCCAAGCATGATAATTAAGTCCCTGCAGGCAGACGACAGTCAGTCGGAAGTAAGGAAGCATCTTTGAACAGCAAAGGGGAGAAGTAAACAGTGTGTGGTCAGAGACTTCCACTGTGTACCCCTGCCTGAAGAAACAATGAGCAACTGGTAACTGCCGATGTACTTACAGGGACAGACTGCCAAAGAGTAAAGAAGTATTTAAATTAAACCTTGACAAACAGAATAAATGGTGAGAAAAACAAAAATACTAACCAATAAGCATGAGTACAAGTATCTGCAGATGAATTATACTGATCTAACCAGTGGACCACGGCATCGTCTGAGACTACCTGTGAAAAGAAGATGAAAATTCCACTGAAACACACACACACTGGTTGCCTAATTTGATCTCTGAAGTCAATTTAAAATAATCTCTGCATAGAGAACCTGGCCCTTGCTACTGCTTGCATCTGAATGCTAAAGCTCTCCCATGAGGGCTTCCCTATGTAATGAATATTTCAAATAGCTAACAATTACAAACTGTTTTCAAGTGGAAAATGGCTAGGAATAACAGTAATATAAGGTAATGCTAACAACAAAATAATTACATAGTAAAGTTAGAAACAACAGGCATTCACTATTTTTCTCGAAATCACTGCAAAATGTAAACATAGCAGTTCACAATAAAAGCAAGAGTTGGTGGGAAGGTATTTTAGTCTTGTACATCTCCCTTTCACTTAAAAAATTCTAATTTTTGTAGTCAGCATTGTTAAAGCTTCCTTTTTTGACAACATAAGCTGCTTCAAATAATCATAATTTTCCTAATAGTTGATAACATTAAGACTGAAATATTAATTTAACAAGACTTTTTTAAAAGTTAAAACTTTTCCTGAAAGCCATATTCCAGCAACCAATAGGAAAACTGACAAAAAAATTTCACATATAAACATAAACATACTTTAAATACATTATGAGAAAGTATTCATATATAACATCATGTACAAATGGAAAAATACCTTCTTATATTTCTTTTTTAGATCAGCATAAATTTCTAATTTGAGTTGTTTCCCGGTATTTGGTCTATAAACTAAGAAAAGCTTCTTTTTAGGGTTTACTTCTTTAACTAAGATGGCAGTTTTCTTGTTGTTTCTTATCTATTAAAAAAAAAAATGGTGAGAAAATATATAGTCAACATTGTACGTTTTAAGACAGGCTTGCTTTTTGTACCATCACATCAGTAAATCTTATCCTTTGAAAGATTATAATGCCAAAGTGAAAGAAAGTGAAAGTGAAGTCGCTCAGTTGTGTCCGACTCTTTGCGATCCCATTGACTGCAGCCTACCAGGCTCCTCCGTCGATGGGATTTTCCAGGTGAGAGTACTGGAGTGGGCTGTTGTTTCCTTCTCCAGGGGATCTTCCCAACCCAGGGATCAAACCCACATCTCCTGCATTGCAGACAGATGCCTTACCCTCTGAGCCACCAGATAAGCCTATAGTGCCAAATGTGTAGGTAAATACAGAACTGTGAAGAAAAGATAAGACTGCTGTGTAATCGAGTTAAACAAGGTGAAGGCCTTAACTCTGAGGCAGGCTGAAGGTCAAGATATTTTTTAGAAAATTGTGTTAAGTAAGACTTAAAGCACAATACCCAATGGAGAAAATTTTGCTTCTTTTAGTCCATGACACTGGACTCACAGCCTGGACAGGCTCAGAGATGTGACAGAGGAATCTAAGTAGTGGGTAGGAAGAGTCTTCATGGGAAATTCTAAGGTATGTTACTCTCCTTCAAGTTACAATGAAATATAATCTTCAAGAAAACAATTTTGATCATTCACAGTCCTCTGAATTCATCTAATCCACCAGTGCTACAATTTTAAGCCTACAGTTTGTGAGGGTGAAATACCACATGAAATATCACAAATTGATCTGTAGACAGTAATGCTGTAATAGGAGAAAGCCAAATGTTGAACAAATAATACACAATATGAGGCAGAAGTGGAAGAAAAGGATACATTAGACAAACAATGGAACTTGGTGTTTCTGTTTTATTTTTTTAATTTTTAAAAGTTCAACTTTATGAGAGAAATCCTAAGACAAAGGAGTTGTAAAAACCACCATTTCACTCAAGGAAATATAAGGTTTGGAAATTAGTATCTGTTCTAAATAATGGTTAACAATTTCAAAGCAAGAGTCTCTGGAGCCAAATTGAAGGAAATGGAAAAGTCTGAAAGGTATCTTCCCAGCTCCTCTACAAAAAAGCCCTCCTCTACAGGGCTTCCCTGGTGGCTCAGACTATAAAGACTCTACCTGCAATGCAGGAAACCCATGTTCGATCCCTGGGTAGGGAAGATCCTCTGAAAAAGGGAATGTCAGCCCACTCCGGTGTTCTTGCCTGGAGAATTTCATAGACAGAGGAGCCTGGCAGGTTATAGTCCACTGGGTCACAAAGAGTCGGACACAGTTGAGAAACTAATACTTCCTTTTCTACAAAATAAATTGTTTGCTAAGCTACTAACTTTTTATATTAAGATAATTCTTAAATGGATAAAACAACTCAGTATTTTACCTTTTGTGGATATTAAAGATCCTTTGTTTTTTACTTGTTCACATGATTTGAAACACTGTTTATATAATTACTGTGAAGTCTATGAAACACTAGTTGAGTGAAAAATACATTTAAAAATCTTTTTATCAGCTGATGTGAAATACTCTAATTATACTTTAAGGCGATGTTTAAAGCATTTAACAATGTGATCTACCTTGACAGTGTTAATTATTATAGTTATAAAATAAGCATCACACTACAGAGGACGTGATTTTGTGGACTTTTCTGGTGGTACAGTAGATAGGAATCTGCCTGCCAATGCAGGGGATGTGGGTTCTATCCTTGGTCCAGGAAGATCCCATATGCTGAGGAACAACTAGGTCCTTCCACCAAATCTACTGCCTCAATGCCTAGAGCCTCTGCTCCTCAACGAAGAGTATCCCCTGCTCGCTACAACCAGAGAAAGCCCACAAGCAGCAATGAAGACCCAGCACAGCCAAAAATAAATAAACATTATTTTTAAAATTGTGTCAATGATTCTGACATGGCTTTCCTAATGTCAACACACATTAAACAAATTCTAAGTCATATGTGCTTAATGCTGAGGAGGTTCAAAGAAATAGGCTATGCCTTCCCGGAAGAACGCCTCCTCTTCAACTTTCTGGCTGCGCCCCAGTGTGCATGATCTTAGGTACCCTGACTAGGGATGGAATCCACGCCCCCTGCATTCAAAGTGTGGAATCTCAACCACTGACCACCAGGGAAATCCCAGATGTCTCTTTGGAGGTCCTCACTCCTCACATCCAGCTGTCTGAGCCCATGCAGACAGTAACAAAGGGCAACGTTACCACATCCTTTTTCACTCCAGGGAAACTGATAAGGATCAGCATTTTCAACAAAATCTACCAGTGCTTCAATTCAATAATTTCAAATGAAAGACAATAACCAATATCCTATATGGACCAATCAAAATCCTATCCAAGGCCTTAAGAGAAATTTGAATAAAATCTGGTGAACTGTATCAATATCTTCACTGTGATATTGTACTATAGTTGTATAAAATGCTACCACTGGGAAAACTCATGTACAAGAAATTCCTATGTATTACTCTGTATAACCTCACGAGGATCATAAGATTTACACACACACCCCTCCCTCCCCACCCCCCAGAACCAGATCCAGTTTGAGAGCTTTGCTACTGAGTTAGGGACCATAAACTAAGCTTATGGACAAAATCTGGCCTGATCTTATGCTTAACAACAGTTTAAGGAAGGGAGGGAGAAAGGATCTTAGAAAGGAAGGGGAAAAAATTCACAAAGAAAAGTCAGCAGAGATGATACACGCCCTGGCAAGATCTACGATACTGACTACCTGACCCCTCTCATAAAAAGTTCAGGATTCATGCTCTAGACAGCTTATTTACGGTTTTACCCTGCCTGCAGCATCATCATAATTGGTCTCATTTACACAGTTACTTCTTGAACCAAGTCTTCATTTACAGTTTGTCACTCCATAAATGTCTGCAAATAAGCAAAAAGTGCTATATACATACAATGGAGTTCAGTTCAGTTCAGTCGCTCAGTCGTGTCCGACTCTTTGCGACCCCATGAACCGCAGCACGCCAGGCCTCCCTGTCCATCATCAACTCTCGGAGTCCACCCAAACCCATGTCCATTGAGTCAGTGATGCCATCCAACCATTTCATCCTCTGTCGTCCCCTTCTCCTCCTGCCCTCAATCTTTCCCAGCATCAGGGTCTTTTCAAATGAGTCAGCTCTTCAAATCAGGTGGCCAAAGTAATGGAGTCTCAGCTTCAACATCAGTCCTTCCAATGAACACCCAGGACTGATCTCCTTTAGGCTGGGCTGGCTGGATCTCCTTACAGTCCAAGGGACTCTCAAGAGTCTTCTCCAACACCACAGTTCAAAAGTATCAATTCTTCTGCACACAGCTTTCTTTAGAGTCTAACCCTACTTATTTAACTTATATGCAGAGTACATCATGAGAAATGCTGGGCTGGAGGAAGTCCAAGCTGGAATCAAGACTGCTAGGAGAAATATCAATAACCTCAGATATGCAGATGACACCACCCTTATGGCAGAAAGTGAAGAAGAACTAAAGAGCCCCTTGATGAAAGTGAAAGAGAAAAGTGAAAAAGTTGGCTTAAAGCTCAACATTCAGAAAACTAAGATCATGGCATCCAGTCCCATCACTTCATGGCAAGTAGATGGGGAAACAGTGGAAACAGTGGCTGACTTTGTTTTTCTGGACTCCACGATCACTGCAGATGGTGATTGCAGCCATGAAATTTTAAGATGCTTACTCCTGGAAAGAAAGTTATGACCAACCTAAATAGCATATTCAAAAGCAGAGACATTACTTTGCCAACAAAGGTCCGTCTAGTCAAGGCTATGGTTTTTCCAGTGGTCATGTGTGGATGTGAGAGTTGGACTATTAGGAAAGCTGAGCGCAGAAGAATGGATGCTTTTGAACTATGGTGCTAGAGAAGACTCACAAAAAGGAATAAAGAACTGACACAGGTCACAACATGGATGAACCTTGAAAACAATATGCTGAGTCAAAGAAGCCACACACAAATGTCATATGTTGCATGAGTCCATTTATATGAGGTACCAAGATATGCAAATTTATAGACAGAAAAGAGATGAGAGGTTATCAGAGGCTGGGGGAGTTGTGTAATGGTGATGGCTGGACAGTACTGTGAATATAATCAATGCCACTAAATCGTACACTTTAAAATGGATAAAACGGCAAGTTTGTTATGTATTTTACCCTAACTTTAAAAAATTCTATAATATGCCAGAAATCATTAAATTATACACTTAAGTGAGTGAACTGTACAGTATGTGAATTATATCTCAATAAAGCTGTTAAAGAAAAAGAAATAAAGATTAAAAAGAATTCAAGAGAAAATAAATATAAAAGGCAAAGTAAAGATCTAAAGTGTGGTAAGAGGAGTCCTAGTAATGGAGAAATTCAAGAAAATACTAAAAATTTTACAAATACAAATAATTCAGAAACTTTCTAAAATAAAGATCTGAAACTACATATTAAAAGAGCATACCACCTGCCTGAGAATACTGACCAAGAATGACTAACAGAAGATAAACTCTAATAAAATTACCAAACTTTAAAGAATCCTTTATACATACAGGCACCAAAGAACAATTAAATACAAACAGGGAAAGGAAATTAGAACACTATCAAACTCTGACAGCAACTCTATCTCAGAAGAGTACATAGTACCATCTTTTAAGATATTCAAGAAAAGAAAATGTGAAATAATAGACTTCATGTCTGGTAAAACTGTCATTATCTATAGAACCAAGATTAATTAAGGGTTAAAAGAAGAGTATACTATATCATTGTCAGATGCCAACATGCAGAAATAGTGTAACTATTTTTAAAATAGAATGGGGGAAGGTATATGCAAACAAGTTATTTTTAAAAAGTATTTTCACGCCAGTCCAGGTTCGATGCACGATACTGGATGCTTGGGGCTGGTGCACTGGGACGACCCAGAGGGATGGTATGGGGAGGGAGGAGAGAGGAGGGTTCAGGATGGGGAACACGTGTATGCCTGTGGCAGATTCATTTCGATGTATGGCAGAACCAATACAATATTGTAAAGTTTAAAAATAAAATAAAATAAAATAAATAAAATAAAAAGTATTTTCAGGAATATTGGGGTAGAGTGCCCATAAGATTTTATCATCCTATGTGCCCTGAAGCACAAGGATTATTGGTGTGGAAGAAAGAAGACCAAAGTATCAGAGAAAAGGTGAAACTAAAATTCCACAGTTTTAATCAGGACAAATAAATATGCACTCGTCTGTGTGTGTATGTGTGTACGTCTGAATGTAAATTATGTACACCATATTCTCTCTCCCCTGAGCTTTGTCCACATGCAAGTACTAAACTAATGACAGTAGTTATTACATTAGCAACTGAAAACTGAATCCTGAAGACATAAAGCATTAGTATGACTAGAGAAGGTCACACTATACTATGGGGGGGGGGGAGTTCAATTTACTAAGAATATGCAATTTTGGGGGGCCATGCTGAGTGGTAAGGAGAATCTGTTTCTTGACCAAGGACAGAACCCATGCCCCCTGCAGTGGAAACATGGAGTCTTAACCACTGGACTGCCAGGGAAGTCCTCAAATATGTAATAATTTAAAACTTGCATTTAATAATACTCCTCAAAAACTATTAAAAATGTATCACGCTTACAATGATAAATTATCATAATAGAAAAAGCTAAATACAGGTGGAAAATCAGTACAAAGCAAACATAATTACAATGATGGCAATGAAAACACATTATCTTAACAATTAAGATTTAAAGGAAACAAGTCTTACTTGCAATGACAAATAAAAGCCATCATCTGGTCCTGTCAGCTCAGCCCAAATCTTGGTAGCTTCCTCCCAGGACATTCCCCTCTCCACACTTATCTGTAAAAAAAAATAGTAATGAAATTTAAATTAAACTCACTTCTTAGGATGTCTATCAGAAAAGCACACTATACTTGAATGTGCACATTTTACAGACGTACTGTGTATAATTCTACATGGCCAGATGTTGAATATCCTGGAGTCAGAAACTTCTTAACATCACTTTTCCTCACTTTTTCATCCCCAGAACCAAGATCTTGAATAAGAAAAAGCAACATATAAGTATAAAATAATTTTTCATCAGGAATACACATGACATTTTAAAAATTTCCCAACTTACCTAAGATTCCCATATCGTATCTTCCATTTTTTTTGGCATTTTGAACGACTGCAGTAAGTGTGTCTGCGAAATACTGAAATAGTGCATTCTGTTGATGCACTTCCATGCCCAAAATTCTGTTTAAGAATTTTCCTATGTTGTTATAATCTGCAATGACAAAATTTTATGAACGATTTAAGGCATTCAAATGGCAGTTTAACAAGTTTATTCATCTCAGCCTAGTTCAAGTCTCACTTTCGTCTCCAAAGTCTTCCCTCACAATTCTTGTACTGTTTCCAGAACAGGCCTATACTTTGACCGCTTCTATCTCTAGCTATTAGTACAGCTATACTGTGTGGTCAAAAGATGTTTGCCAAATTAGATTTTTGCATCTTCAACTTCACTTACTGAAAATATGAATACAATTTAGCACATAAGAATGCTTTCCAACATTAAGTCATAACTTGTAAAGTTATTAAGTGCCACAAGTCAGTGAAGCTCAACTTTTGCTGCACAAGTAGAATGCCCTAGAGCTCTGGAAAATGACCACTGCCTGAGCTCCTGGCCTGGCTTAAGTACTTTCAAAAAGCTCAACAGTTGCTCATACCTGCAACCTAGTTTGAGAACTGCTGATACAAGAGAGAGGAGAATAGAGGTCTAATTTTTTGAATAAACACAGTAGCAGGAATGCTTTGTGAACACTAAGTACTGAGAGACAGACCAACAGACTTGAAACTTCCCCTTCAAATTGACAAAAACAAACAACAAAATGGGCTGTAATGATACAGCAACAGTTATGTACATATATGAAACTCATATTATTACCTTTATCTAGAGTAAGAATTCCTGAACGATCTTCTACATTTATTAGACCAACTCCTATCAGTCCTTGTCGAACATCTAAAATAAAACAAATTTATAAAAAATGTTACAGCTCAAATGACTCAATGAGCTGTTACCTAACTAATTAAACCAGATCAAGTTTTAGCATACTTATCTTCCATAATTCCTATTAGCTGAATTAAAAGGAACGCACAGACCCTAAAGATCTTTAGGCACTTCAAAATCCTAGAACTCTAACTTCACATTATACATACTGTTTTCACTAAGATGTCTTATCTTTCCAACAACAATCTTTGGCAGTGGAGATTCTAGGCTACAAAGCTGCTCTGCTCACAGAATCAATTTTGAATTTTGAATACACAGCAGGATAGTGATTAAATAACTGTGTAAATAAGGAAATAATCATGTTTCCTTTCCAAACATTACCTATCAGTATTGACAAGGAGATGCAAAAGATAAGCAACAAGTGTAACGGTCAACATGTTCTGAATTATGTTACTAAGAGGATGATTTATAAAATTAAAAAAAAAAAAAATAATGGTCTCCAGGCTCCAACCCAGACTTACTGAATACGGGTTTAAGAAAGAGAAAAGGGAAATAAGAAACATAATTATATCCTATTTACATGTTTATTTAGTTAGCTAGACTGCTACATGCTTAAAATGTTTAGATTCTGCAAGTGACATGACAACTCTGTAGCCAAAGAGCTCAAATGCAAAAAGTCCTCATTTTAGGAACCCATTCTATGAAGAAATTCCATGAATAGAAGGAATTCTTCTGAACAGAAGAGTAGCCGTTATAATTCCAGCACTTTGTGATGCAAAAAAAATTAAAACTACTTGAATATCAATAAAGGAATAACTGAAGAACTGTTACATAAGCTAGATGGAGAATATTACACAATTGTTAAAAACGTGTTCATGCTATAGCTAATGACTTATGAGAGATGTATGTCTGTGATATACTGAGAAAAGTACGTTTCAAGTAGTATGTTTTTAAAAAGCTCTGTGTTTAGACAAACACGGACAAGGATTTGTTAGTCTGCTCCTGTTCAAACTGTCAACATTTGTAACCTTACCAGATGAGAGTGGAAGTGGGCAGGTAGTTAAACAGAGTATTGGCTCCTCATTATTTACTTTCGGATTAGTTTTCATTACTGACAATGAATAAATAACATGCACTATTTCAGAACTAGAACTAAATCGGTGAGTCGTTTTGACAATCCCTCCAATGACCAGACAAAAAGAAAAGAAGGAAAGGGAGAGGGAGAAAAAGAACAGGGCTAAGGTTTTATAGGTTTTTGTTTTGTTAAATGCCATCAATGGTTATAAACAGCCCTGCCAGCTGTGTCAATATGGACTACTACCAACAGTAAATACCAGTTCAACTGGAAAGGACTTCCTAGTAAAAAACGCTAACTTAATAATGACAATGTTTCAAGTATCTTACATCTATTTATTCTCCAAAATACTTTCAGTTTCCTGAACTACTGAAATCTCTCAGCCTACTAATATTAATGGGGTAAAATCTACACATCTAAGAATTTCTGTAGCACTATTTAGGACTTCTTTAATATAAAAATTTCCAAATATACACAAATGTAAAGAGAGAATATTCTATGAACCCACATGTACCCATTATCCAGTTTTAACAACTATTAATATATGGCCAATTTTATCAATATTTACATTCCCCACTAACCTTCACAGATTTACCCAGATACTTAAAATTAAATGCAAAAAGTTATTTGACATAGTCATCTTCAATTAATCTAACAAAACTATTTTTCCTCTAGTAATCTAAAGTTATACAACATGCAATAAACTCAAGAGTAAAGTCACTTTACCTGAATGAAATTTAGTAAATCTACTGCTTATTGTAAGAGGTCAATTTAGGTGTCTGATAACCATCAATTTCTAAATTTCATACATTTTATGTATGAAAGCAACAGCACCTCTTAGAATGGGTTTTAGTACCTTCTAAAAGGTGAGGCTTGTCAGTACTCATTTTCCTTTTTTATGATTATTTTTAAGAGTTACCTTTAAAGAATTCTCCAGGATAGTCTGGAGGTGGTGATACCATAGGAGAATCTAGGTTTACAATGGATTTCATGACAATTTCTAAAGCATTTCTTCCATACTGCAATAAAAAAGCAAAGACATTTAACCAGTTTCAGCATTTGGATACTCTTCAATTACATGACCAAATGAATGCTATAAAAACTACTATTGTATCAAACAGTAAAAAATAGCAGGACTCAATTACCTTTATGTAAACTTTACATAGCCTAGTGCCTCATTCACACCTTTGCACACAGCAGGCATTCAATAAATAAACAACTTTCTTTACTACTGGGAACTCCTACTTGATTCATCCACAAGTATTTCTTATAATCCTCTTTTCCCACAGCAAGAGATCATTATACAGCACATTTGATCACCGAAGACCTAATTGCTTTCCATCTTGCAGGAAGCCATGATTTTACAGCAAAATCGTAAGAGGAGGCAACTTAAAAGTTTTAAACAGTAACCACTTGACCTTTCTGTTCCTCATAGACACCATACACTGCCACAATTTCTCAGGGATACTGACAGCTGAAATGTACCTTATTATCGAAGTTGAACCGGCTCAGATCTCTAGATTCTGTTGCTCTTCTGTCTCCATGTGTAAGTGCGCCCTATCCAAACATAAAATTTCCAATCAAAGCAGAGAAGACAAGTAACATACACCATTTTTTACACACATCTATGTAACTAAAAAACTTACCAAACTCTCAAGTCTTTTAGCAACAATAGATGCAAATCTTTGTTCTCCTGCCAATTCAGAAATCAGAAAGACATATTCAGGAGCGGTAACTTGATTTGATCTATGAGTTCGTCCTGTAACGACATTAAAAAAAAAAATCACTGATTGTGTTTGCTCAGTACTAGTGTTATGAGATCTATTCCTAGCACTTAAGAGTAAGCTGGTATCCTGAAAAAGTAAAGAATGTAATCACCCCAGTTCCCCAAAAAGGAAAAAATTGCAAACAATGACTTGAACAACATTTGTATTCAGAGTAACACTCCTCATTGCAAGAGAACAAAAACTCCCATAAAACTGTTAAGTGATAATCGCTTAAGTGCTACCCCAGTTTGGATGACCACAATGTTGCTGATGCACAGCTGCTCTGGATTCTCAAAGAAAAATTTTTTTTAATTTTTCTTTTCTTTTTTTTTTTTAATTGCCAGGTCATGGGACATGAAGATGGAGGGGAAGGGAGGAGCAATGTGCCCTCACTCAAGCCACTGGGGGTTGAAAAGGACATCAAGTGGCAGCTGCTGACACAGGTAATATACATCCCCAGAGGTCTGCAAGAAGGATATTCCTAAGGAGCCCCATTCTTGAATATAAAGCCAGAAAGCCCTACTTCAGGTCTTTTACAGCTTTTATGACTAAGAAAATACATTCATGATGTACTCTATTCTTTAAGGTACATGCAATACCTAAGTATCTCTAAAACCGACACACGCGTCAAGTTTTACTATGTCCAATATTAAAGTATTTTCCCCAATGAAATGAAATTCAGTGCAGGATTTACCAAATTGCTGAATTGCTCTATCAGCACTCCATGGTAACTCCAGAGTCATATGAACTCTTCGCCTTTGATTTTTAGCCCTTCTATCCGCTTGTAATGAAATGCCTGAGCTGGCAGCTTCTGAGATGATAGCAATATTCTGTATCAAGAGTAAGGAGAAAAAATAAAAGATCACTTTTGCACAAAGACAAGCAGGAAAACATCCACCACTACGTATTCTCCATAAATTATAGAACCCTTCATTTTAGCTGTGCATGGTTACAAGAACACTCAAAATCAAGACTACATTTCCAGTCTCCCTTACAGCTAAGTGTGGGCACACTCAACCCAGCAGGTCACATGGACAATGTCCAGGAAATGTCCCTAATTGAAGATATGTCTTCCTCTTTTTTCCTCTCTGCTGGCTGAAACACATTCAGTAATGACTGAATGTGAAATAGCTGTCATGGAATATGGAGGTTAACCTGGAAATCCAAGTCTGCATATAAAGTATCAAGACAGAAGAGACCTAGTCTTCAAGGGGTCATGTCAGTGCTGACCTAACAAAATTTCTACATGTGAAAAATGAACTTCCACTTTAAGTCATTGTGATAGTGGGTTTTCTGTCACTTAACAGCCAAACGTGATCCCAACTAATACATAATTCCTAATGGATATGGGCCTAAATTACTAGTGAAACAAATAAATAAAATAATTGATACCTCTACCTACAATCTTTAAAATACGTAACAAGAGCTTTGCTGCTGCTGCTGCTAAGTCGTGTCAGATGCTGTGCGACCCCAAAGACGGCAACCCAACAGGCTCCTCTGTCCCTGGGATTTCCCTAGGCAAGAACACTAGAGTGGGTTGCCATTCCGTCTCCAGTGTATGAAAGCGAAAAGTGAAAATGAAGTCGCTCAGTCCTGTCAGACTCTTAGCGACCCCATGGACTGTAGCCTAACAGGCTCCTCCGTCCATGGGATTCTCCAGGCAAGAGTACTGGAGTGGGTTGCCATTGCCTTCTCCGGAACAAGAGCTTTAAATACACTTAAAAGATAACTTTGATAACGGTAATAACTATCATCTGTTTTCCACTTGCAGAAGTAAAAGAATTTTTTAAATACAGAGCAAAATGTGGATAAAGATATAAGATTTTATTCTACCCCTTTCAGATTAAAGAATGAGGCTGAAGTGTTACACCTACCTATTTTTTAGCAAACTCATCAGCAAACGCTTAATGAGCAATTCCAACTAGATGGAGGAAGAACTGATCTGAGACTCTTACAATTCATGAAGTTTACTTAACAATAAGAGCATACAGAAAGGGCCTCTGAAGGCAACCACAACCTCTGCAGTCATTAAATAACCAAGTGTACATTCATTCAGAGTAAATCATCCTAATAGAACACAGCAGAGCAGGATAAGAAACAGCAAAACTAAAGAATCCTAGTAATCTAGGCATGCTTAAATATATCTCTAGATTCAAGATTATACTGACACTCAAGTAAGCATTAGATATATGACCACTAATATGACCTGAAAGAACATATTAATATTCTGATTAAAGACTTTTAAAGGCCCCAAAAGAGCGGCATCTTATTCTGTGCATGACCCTTACTGCATTCAACTTACAAGAAAATAATGAAAACATGTAAAATGTTCAGTAATTACTATTAGTTTAAAAAAAAAAGAACATTCAACATACATGATTTTTATTAAAAGAAAAAAACCTAAAGATTAACTGAAATGTACGGGCATAATTCTTTTCACCAAAACGCATCCTAGAAAAACATACCTTATCTCCATCCATAAATCTTTGTTTTTCTGTAATATTTAGTATTTCCACAGGAACATCAAGTTCAGATCTTGACTCATAAGATATGCTTCCATCATCATTGCTTACGACCCTCCCCTTGCGGCCAGTCATCTGCAAAGTCAAACAATGTTGCTTACAGTTAAGGTATCTGAGTATGGTGCAGGAAGTTTAGGACTCCCACTAGAGAAACATGGTGGAGGTGAAAGGGAGAAGGAAGCCAACGTGCACTGTGCATCCTCTCCCGCACCAGGAGCCGGGCGGGGGAGATGAAACACTGCGACATAAAGCCTGGTTCTGAAAAGTCCAGATTCAGTGGAGAAAACCAACATGTGGCAATGACAACAAAGGCTGTGTGTGACAGGGGCAATAACACAGATCTGAGTCTTGGGGCAGATACTCAAGACACTAGGGGAAGGAACTCACTTGCTCTAGGATGACAACTAGAGTAGAACAGGGTTCTCAGATCTCAGAGAGGATGTTAGATAATTTTATGAGGAAACAATATATTATTCATTCTAAAGGGTTTGTAAGTGGCAAAAAAAAAAAAAAAATTACCTAGGACAGAATCAACGGTGTTCAAGTCATATTTACCTCAGCAACATTTTCAGGGCCACCAAGTTCATCAATAAGTTCATCCAGGGTATTAGGAGGGAGGTCTTCAGCTAATTTTTCTAGTTTATCAAGTAGGTCTTTCTTCATCTGTTGGGCCCTTTCCACGGCATCTTGACTTGTTATAAGGCTACTGTTGCTGTTGGTGTTACTGTTAGCTAGATAAAGTACATGTGTTAAAAATCAGTACACAGTTTAAATATTTGTTTTGTTTGAAAGTACATTTCACAGACAAAGCAAACATCCAGGTGGTTACCTGGTGCACTGTTAGGAGCAGGTGAAATAACTGGTGTAGAAGAAAAACTAGGTCGTTTTGATCCAAGACCTGACGCTAATAAGGCACTTTGAATAGAATCTGGATCTATACTTTTCCTTTTTTTTTTATCTTTGTTTTTCTTATGATCTTTTCTGATTAACCAGGGATCTGAAAGTTAAGGAAAGACATAAATCATCTGTTAACGCAGGTACGGAATTTTCAAAGGAAACCACCATTGAGTTTTTTTGTATTGTTGACCGACAACTTGTAAACCACCACCAACTATAGCAGTCCAGTACATCCATACACCATGAGGTAAATGCCATGGTTTGAGGTTAAACATAATTGAACAAAATTGACATCATGACCTTTCATAAATGAGCTCAACTGCCAGAAGACAGACAAGCTTGGAGCTCCCACAAAGCAAAGATTAGAATCTGTCTGATAATTTTTACAGGAAAAGAAAAGGTTTTAGTACAATATCCCATTTCAAATACACAGAATTAAGGACCCTTTAGTTTATATTTAAAATATTAAAGAACTTACCATCTTCATCATCCTCACTAGACTCATCTCTGAATGGGTTGAAATCATCATCATCTCCAGAACTCATGTTTTTAGAGCTCTCATAGTCACTTTCTTCATTATCAGAGGCATCAGATTCACTTCCACTATCATCAGAACTGCTACCAGTAAGGCCACCTATTTTTCGTGCTTTTTTGGCTTCTCGAGTTATTTCTTCACCTGCCCACAAAACCCAAACAAGAGAGTCAAAATGCACTGTGGTAAAAGTTAGGAAATTATATTTAGTTCATAAGTACAGTTAACTAATTCAAAAGAAAACTACAGAAGAAAAGTATTTGCATAAGTATATAAGAACAAGGAAGAGGGGAAGGCACACCATTCTACTACTCTTGCCTAGAGAATGCCATGGACAGAAGCCTGGCAGGCTGCAGTCCACAGGGTTGCACAGAGTCAAACATGACTGAATCAACCAAGCAGCAGCAGCAGCATACAAAAACAATGAACAAGTATAGCCTTTTGGACTCCTGTAAAAAATCAGGTTATATATAATTATTTTTAGGAGAAATTATGTACATAATAAATATTAACTCAAGACAGCCTTCAAACGCACAAGTTTTAAAATTCAGGACAACAAAGATGAAACAATCTCTGGCATTGTCAGAATGTGTGTATCAGGTTGAGAGACAAGGCCTAATAATTACAGGTTTTTAAACTACTTAAATACTTTATGGAATACTACCCCAAAAATCTACAAAACTGCACTTTTAAAAGTTAAACAAGGTGCTAATCTGAATTATCTTACTGGAAATTCATAGAAGATATCTAGAGTAAACTAATCAAAACTGAGAAGAACATTAAAAAGGTTCACATACCAACGAAATGGTGAGAAGATAATTTAGAAAAGGGAAACATGGCCATCCACTGACCACTCTAACAGGTCACTGACTCTAGGTCACAGCATTACTTTTTGTGTCACCAAAATAAAAAATAATGCCAGTTATAATACCCAACCTGCTTTCAGGCATATTAAAAATATAAGGGAAAAAGCATTTCTTGCAACAGATGAAAATTTAAAGTTAAAGTGTCAGGCACTGTATTTAGAACACACAGCATCATGTATGTTCTTATCAGCATTTTGGAGAGAGCCTGAGATGTTAACTTCTAAAAGGCAAAGAGCTTGCTAAGTCGCTTCAGTCATGTCCGACTCTGTGCAACCCCATAGACAGCAGCCCACCAGGCTCCCCCGTCCCTGGGATTCTCCAGGTAAGAACACTGGAGAGGGTTGCCATTTCCTTCTCCAATGCATGAAAAGTGAAAGTGAAGTTGCTCAGTCGTGTCCAACTCTTAGCAACCCCATGGACTGCAGCCTACCAGGCTCCTCCATCCATGGGATTTTCCAGGCAACAGTACTGGAGTGGGGTGCCACTGCCTTATCCAGGCAAAGAGTTTAGTAAGCACCTAAACACAAATCCAACTTTGCAATTTTTATAAAATGTCTAACAAACATAAATAAGTGTATGCCTAGTAATTCAGTAATAAACTAACAAAAGTCTCTTTAAAGAAGACTATATAAACACACAGGCTTCCCAGGTGGCTCAGTGGGTAAAGAATCTGCCTGCAATGCAGGAGACGTGGGTTTGATTCCTGGGTCAGGAAGATGCCCTGGAGGAAGGCATGGCAACCCACTCCAGTATTCCTGTCGGGAGAATCCCCATGGAAAGGGGAGCCTGGCAGGTTACAGTCCACAGGGTTGCAAAGAATCGGACACGACTGAAGAGACTGAGCACGCATGCATGCACACACATACTCTCACACACCCACACACACAGCATCAACAACAGAAAGGTCCAGATTTTGGTTCCCCATTTATCAACCAGTAGTGGTGTGAACCTAAGGATATCGCCTGACCTCTTTCTGTGCCTTAATTTCCTGTCTATTAAAACTGAAAAAATAAAGCCTTTCATATGGATCCCTTGCAGTTAAACAAGACTATGTGTGGGCAGTGCTCAACACAGTGCCTAGCACCAAACTATTAAAGCCCCAATATAAAATGGGGATTACTTGTGCATTCAAAATGACATGGGCCATGGGAATTCCCTGGTGGTCCACTGGTTAGGACTCCGTGCTTTTTGACCCCAGATTCAATCCCTGGTCAGGGAACTCAGATCCCACAAGACTCGCAGTCAAATAAATAAAAGACACTTCCTTTAAAAACAAACCAAACACTACATGATCCAATTTAAGGAAGGCAGTTCAGTTCAGTCGCTCAGTCATGTCTGAGTCTTTGGGACCCCATGAACCACAGCATGCCAGGCCTCCCTGTCCATCACCATGACTCAAAGTCATGTCCATTGCATCGGTGATGCCATCCAACCATCTCATTCTCTGTTGTCCCCTTCTCCTCCAGCCTTCAATCTTTCCCAGCATCAGGGTCTTTTCAAATGAGTCAGCTCTTCACATCAGGTGGTCAAAGTATTGGAGTTTCAGCTTCAGCATCAGTCCTTCCAATGAACACCTAGGACTGATCTCCTTTAGGATGGACTGGTTGGATCTCCTTGCAATCCAAGGGACTCTCAAGAGTCTTCTCCAACACCACAGTTCAAAAGCATCAATTCTTCAGCGCTCAGCTTTCTTTATAGTCCAACTCTCACATCCATACATGACCACTGGAAAAACCATAGCCTTGACTAGACGGAACTTTGCTGACAAAGTAATGTGTCTGCTTTTTAATATGCTGTCTAGGTTGGTCATAACTTTCCTTCCAAGGAGTAAGCGTCTTTTGAAGGCAGTACACACCCAAAATACAGCTTACATCAAAATGCTCAAGTTTATATTACTTCTAGCACCATTTAAAGGAAAGTACTCACCTTTCCGCTTCTTTGTTTTATTTTCCTTACAAGGACTATCTCTTGGTGAACTGCTGTTACTTGGAGCTGTCAAATCAATTCCCAGCAAACTATAAAGCTTTTTTCTATCCGGAGCAGGGAAGTGTTTTTCAATGAGTGACTGTAACACTCCTCTGTTCGTACGAGAGATAAAAAAGTGATAGTCAGTGGCTCAGTATGCAAAATTATTATATATAAAATATTACTGAAAGTATTTGCTTAAAATAAGTACACTTTATTAGCAGCATCTCCAAATTGGATACCACAAGTTGGTTAGCTTCACATAATAAAGCCAGCTTAGGAACTCAGCACCAATGGTTTCTTTTTCAGAAATGCTGCAGCACAGGAGGACTCCATGTGGAAAAACGGAACATAAGGGACTGAGTCAAAAGGTGACTCAGAACAGCTGGACTCTGAATATAAAGGACTTTAACAATCCTTTAACCAATTTATTTCACATGTATTTCCATTTTCAGGTATGTGAAAGAGTTAAAATAATTAAATCTATGTCTTACTGAAAAACAAAAACAAAAAAATAGTTTATTCAATCTTATAAGATACTGATAATCCAGGTCAGAAGAATTTCAGTATTCTAGGCAAGACTATCCAACTGAAATGTAATGCAAACCAAGCACAACTTTTACACTTTCTAGAAGCTGCATTAGGAGAAGGCAATGGCACCCCACTCCAGTACTCTTGCCTGGAAAATCCCATGGACAGAGGAGCCCGGTAGGCTGCAGTCCATGGGGTTGCTAAGAGTCTGGCACGACTGAGCGACTTCACTTTTCACTTTTATGCACTGGAGAAGGAAATGGCAACCCACTCCAGTATTCTTGCCTGGAGGATCCCAGGGACAGAGGAGCCTAGTGGGCTGCCGTCTATGGGGTCGCACAGAGTCGGACACGACTGAAGCGACTTAGCAAAGAAGCTGCATTAGGGCTTCCCTGATACCTCAGCTGGTAAAAAATCCGCCTGCAATGCAGGAGACCCCAGTTCGATTACTGGGTCAGGAAGATCCGCTGGAGAAGGGATAGGCTATCCACTCCAGTATTCGTGGGTTCCCTTCTTGGCTCAGCTGGCAAAGAATGTGCCTGCATGCCTGTACTGCAGGAGATCTGGGTTCGTTCCCTGGGTTGGGAAGATCCCCTGGAGAACAGAAAGGCTACCCACTCCAGTATTCCGGTCTAGAGAATTCCATGGACTGTACAGTCCATGGGGTCACAAAGAGTCGAACAGGACTGAGCGACTTTCACTTTCAGGAGCTACATTAAAAAGTTACAGAAAACAACCTGTCACTATAAAATGTCACAATGAAATGTTTTACATTCTATTTCCTTAAGTCTTTGAAACTTGGTGCATATTTCATACTTGACGGTCATCTCATACTGGAATAGCCATGTCAACTGCTGCACTAGCCATGTAGTACCTATCATCTCCGAGGCAGTACTAGGCAAGATACAGATTAGCAGGTGCATGCTCTGAATTTAAAGGAGTTTTAAATTATGTCTTAAAAGGAGCCACTTGCATGTATCCCCTAAGGCAAAAGATATCATGGTGGCAAAAGTTATTTTACTAGTTTTACTCCCAGAGTTGGAATTGTTTGGTTACACAAAGCAAAAAGTAACGTCTAAAGCCTTTCTTAAAATTCTTTTGACTTTTCAAGAATTATCTGCAATGCTGACATGAAAGCATAATAAACTGGGACAAACGAAACCATTATTATACAGCTTTGTGTATTTGTGCTTTCAAACACACAGAGCAAAGACAAAACTGAAACTTAAACCAAGCTGTCAGAATTCCAAGATGTACAAAACAGAAATCAAGCCCTTCCATTAGTCCAAACACTGGACATACAATGTTAAAATACTTAACATTTCAGTATTTCTATGTTACTGTTTTTCAATAGATATATTGCTATGGATACACAGGATTATGAAAACTCAGATCAGAAAAACTTAAATTTAAAAGGCAAAAATTTTGTCTCCAGGAAATGCTAACATTTAAACTAATCTTAGTAAAGACTCAAAACTATAAACATTACTTGGCAGTTGAAACAAAATCATTCAATTCTCCCCCGCCCTCTTCCAAGGCTTCTAATGTTCTAGCTTCTCCCGTAGACTGCAGACCAATTACAACACACTGGAGGAAAAAAAAGAATGTTATTAATTATAAATAAAAATATGTATGTGGTTTCTTACAACATATTTTACACATTTAGTTTTAAAAAAAGATTTCAAGGCTTCCCTGGTAGCTCAGTGGTAAAGAATCCACTTGACAATGTAGCAGACATGGGTTCTATCCCTGATCCGGGAGGATTCCACATGCCACAGAGCAACTAAGCCCTTGAGCCACAACTACTGAAACCCACATGCCCTAGAGTCCATGCTCCATAACAAGAGAAGTCACGGCAATGAGAAGCCCAAGTACTGCAATCAGAGAAAAGCCCATGCAGCAACAAACACACAGCATGGTCAAAAATAAATAAATTAAAAAAGATTTCAAACAAGAATTACCCATTTTGTACATGTGTACCAATGTCTTTATTTTGCATATTTGAAATGCGCTATATGTAAAACACTTAGCCAGGTGATAGTATTACAGCAGTGAACACTACTGAAGCCCCTGCTCCAGTTTTTTGTGCTTTAAGTAGATATATATTCGCCAAAAACGAAAAACCTTTGCAGTATTACATATCCATGATATCAGTGGTTACATCTATGGACAGCCAAGTTATAGTGATGTTTATTTGTTTATACCACCTTTTTGAGCTATCCAAATTCTTTATAAATACATATTGCTTTTATTGTCGTAAAAATGTATTTTTTAAAGTCTCACTGTTAATACTCTTACAACTATCCTTTAGAAACAAAGGCTTTTATAAGTAGAAAACCTCAACACCCAAAAGACTAAAACACAAAACCAAAGACACATCTGTTAATGCATTCTCCAACTTACTTTTCCATTCTTGATTTCTTCTCGAGCTAGTTGCACAACTCTTTTAACTTTGGACGCTATGCACAAGTATTTGAAAAATCTCTGGTGAGCAGACCAGAACTGACCCCACATGGATTTCTTCATTCTCTGCTCAGCATCAATCAGATCTGCAGCTTGCTGAAACCGCTCTCGAGCAATGACCCACTGAAGGCACACAATCAACAGATATTTCAATCTTCGAGTGTGAA
Organism: Bos indicus; assembly: GCF_029378745.1. Lineage (NCBI taxonomy): Eukaryota > Metazoa > Chordata > Mammalia > Artiodactyla > Bovidae > Bos > Bos indicus. Next base: position 52,312,718 of record NC_091776.1, on the reverse strand, counting down.
TTACTTCAATATGACTAATTCAATCAAAAGAATGTGTAAGACACCATTTAACATTAATTCAATGAAGCATTTTCAGTAACTTGGGAACCTCTAAACAAATGTTTTTTAGGACACTCACACAGAGCTGTCTCAAAATTCCTATTAACTAATACAGTAATTTTAGGAAACAGTTACGTTGATTTTTAAAGCTACGCATGCTCTGCTATAAAGGGTTATTTAAGTTACTGTAACAGAGAAAACTGGGAAAATAAGGATCCAGTAATTTATCTTGTTATTTTACGGCAGAAATATACTGTGAGCTGACAGACATTACACTGGACAAAACTAACAAAAACATCATCGGGTACATTAAAAATACTAGGAGTTAAGGAAAAAAGGCTTACCAGTTTGACTGCTTTGTTATACATTTTAACATAGCTCTGAGAAAGAAGAACTTCCTCAATTTTGAAGGTCACTCCAGTAAAGCTCAGCTGTCGAGCAATGTACATTCCTCTAAGCTTCATATCCATAGCAACTATTTCCATGGCACCAACACCTCTGAATAAAATTAAAACACACAGTAACTATCATTAAATATAGTAGAGCTTTAACATACATGGAAGAGATTTTAGCAAAATACCTCTTTTAGATTGCTACTGAGAACAAATAATGTACACTGTAAATTCCATTACCTCCGTTCTACTGCCTGAATAAAGTCACTGAATTCTCTAAATGGAGTTCCCTCACCCCATATTCCAAGACGGTTCATATAGGCCATATTTCGTGGTTCAGAAGCACCTGAAAAACCCCCCAAAAAAACATATTACAGCTGAAAAACTAACATGTAAAAAGATACCTGTATCTTTTAAATAAATACTCACCAGTGGCACTAGCATAGACAACTCTAGCTTTTGGCAATTTGTTCTGAAGTTCTAAAACTGCTAAGCCTGTCTTGGTTGGCTTTGAAGAACCAACAGGACATAAGTTTTTTGCTTTATGACATTCATCAAAAACTATCTGTAAAGAATAAATTAAGGAACATGTCACTTTAGTACCAAGTGTCTCTAATCTCAGAAAGACTTAACTTTTATTTCCCTGAGGCCTGGGGAAACATGCAAGAGTCCTAAAGAGTAAACAAACAAACAAAAAACAGAAAAACAATTCTGGAGTGAAAATAAATCAGGATTATCATGGGGAGGGATGCTGTTGGTAACAAGCCCCTGCACATGAATTTTTTGTTTTTTTTTACTAACACCCATACACCTATCATCTGGTTTCATCAAACCTTAACATTTTACTGTTATCTGCTGCAGCCTGTTTCCTTTTTTAAAGTTACAAATATAAACAAAGCCCTCTATGTGATTCTTCTCCTTGATTTTTGCCCCTGTGCTAGCCACAGAGGCATTCACTGAATTTGGCACTAATCTTAACTAGATATTTAAATCTTCTTCTAGATACAAAAAAAAAGTTACTACTGTGGAAAATGAAGACTGCTTAAATCAAATGGGGGGTTGGAGAGGGCCTGTGGTTTTTCTTTTTGATTAACTGCTGTTATACTGTCCTTCAGGTGGCTGAAAGGAGTTTCGTAACTTCTTCAGACATCACTAGGTGCCAAAGCTCTCACAGGACAACTTTGATGCTGTATGAATTCTGCCATTTTGCTAGCACTGATACAGTTCTTGGGTCCACCACTCCATTAGAACCATTGGCTCCAATCATATTAATCTGTTATAAATCTTACAAAGCTGGGTACTTCTGGGTATTTAGGTCCACATTCTATTTTAAGGCTGCATATTCAGCATGTCCCATACCTATTAACATTTTCCTAAAGCAGGAACTAAACAGTGGCCTCATATATGACAGCTACAAAACAGAATCAACTATCTGACTCCCTTGCAAGCTATGTAATCATTAAAGCTCTCATTCCAGCAATCTTTTTACTTAACTTCAGAATTCCCATATATTACATTAACTTTCATGTCATTAAAAAATATAAAATTTGTTGGAAAGGATACCACTCCATCGAAGTCATCACCGCACCAATGTAGAAGTTGTTTTAACCTCGTTTTATATTTACCACCAGACTGACTTTCACCAATAAGGGAAGAATAGGTAGCAAAAATAACACCCTTCTTCACACTCCCATTATGTTTGGAAGAAATTTTTCCATATTTAAACTGAAAAAGAAAAGGGAAGAACTTAATACACTTCTGTCTCTGAAATATTTATCCCACCCAAATTTATACAGCAGGGAAATGATGATACCAATACACTTTTGTCTCTGAAGTATTTATCCCACCCAAATCTATACAGCAGGGAAATGATGGTACCATGATGGGCTTTAGGAAAGTCAAAGGACCTCTTTATCATACACAAAATTTCTCACACACAAGTACATACACACATACACACACATGTGTGTATGTATATAAAATTATAAGGATCCAGTTTTCAAAGTCTATCCTCAAAAAACATTACAAACCAAACTCTCCCCAAGAAAAAGGCACAATATTCATTCTACCAATATTTACTATGTATTTTCTATATGCAAAACACTGTAATTAAGATCTGAGGGATATATAAGAATTATGATCAATAGTCACTGCAGCCCTCCTCAATTATACTGACTCAGAAATTAAAAATATTGCTAGATGCCCATTACATGTTTTAGTTTTGAACTGTTGGTAATTATCTAAGACATAATACTTTTACCTACCAACCCATTCAGTAAATCTCATCCCCAAAAAAGTCACTGATGGGCAGAGCAACACTGAAGCAACTTAGGACTAGTCTGTACATTTACTCACTTAGGACTAGATGCACATTTACTCACTGTCAAAGGCCTGCAGAGAAGTGCCTACAGGAATTAGGTTTGTTAGCCTAGGCAAACTAGGCTCCAGGAATTGGTGCCTAGTAGAAGGCCAATAAAAACTTGCTAAATGAACATTAAACTGTGCTTCTGGAAAGTGAAACTTTTCTTCCAAATGACAGAACTGTTTTAACATTAACACAGGTACAGGTATACAAGTTCATTGAATATACAAATATCTAAACCAGTCTCCAAACCACAATTCATGATGCAACGGACATACTATACTACTTGTCCATACAGCTCTATTACACTGCACTCTTACACTCAGTGTATTAGTTTCATCCATAAATAGTAGTTTTATAAGCAGAAACAATAAATGAAAAAAAACCCTGAAGGTTGAGAGAATAAACTCCATAAAAAGAGAAAATGCCTATTTTACTTGCCACTACATAACCCTACCTGGCACATTATCTAAACCAAAAATCAACAGTTGTGGCTACCACTCACTATACTTTTTGTGAAATAACTCATTTAATCCTCTTAACAACCCTACAAAGTGGAAACTATCATTCTTGTCTCACAGATATTTACTGAATGACCAACTGAATAGAAGACTTTCATACCTTATTCAATGAATGGACCAAAATGTTTTTTGCTCCAATATCCCTCAAATCTCTTTCAGCATCATACTTTAAATCATTTGAAACACTGAACCTATAAAAAAGAAAGGGAAAAAAAAAATACACAAATTAAATGCAAATCCTATCATTCTAGCAGTATTCAGGAATAAATAAAATCAGGCCTTGACACTTCTAAAAAAATACATCTACTCATTAAGACCCATCCCCATATGCTGGTCATTTGCAAATGAAAGTTCCCACAGACAGTCTTTAGCACTTACCACAAAGCCCTTTTTCTACTCAACAAATAATTTTCATAGATGATTCCTGCTATTGTCCTTCCTTTTCCTACACCAGCACCATCGCCTATTAAGAAGCCAGCACGATCTCCATTAGGTAGGAACGTTTCATGTTGCTGAAAATGAAAATGCTGATAATTAATCTATTCCTTTAGATATTTTGGTGATCGGTTTCTCATATTATTTTAGCAATATATTAACATTGTCTATTTTTATACAAATGACATACAGTTAGCTTAGTGTGGAAACTATATTTACTATACAGGAATACTTTGTTTCATTTTGCTGCATGCACTGTTAACTGCACTTCTGGGAAACAGCATTTTTTTTTTTTTAACGAATTGACAGAAATGCTGTATCAAGCAATTTTATTGGTGCCATTTTTCCAAAAGCATTTGTTCACTTCATGTCTGTATCACATTTTGGTAATTCTCATAATACTTCAAACTTTTTTTATTATTATTATGTTTGTTACTATGATCTGTGATGAGTGATCTTTGATGTTACTATTGTAATTGTTTCAGGGTGCCATGAACTTTGTCCATAATTAATAAACATTGTGTGTACTGTGACTGCTTCACTCACTGACCATTTCCCCCATCTCTTTCTCTTTTGGCCTATTTCCTGAGACACAACAGTATTGAAATTAGACCAATTAATAACTCTACTTAATGGATTCTTTAAGCATTCAAGTAGAAGGAAGGGCTACCATGTCTCTCACTTTAAATCAACAGCTAGAAATGATTATTTTAAGGCCAGGCTGCAGGGCATGTGGAATCTTCGTTCTTTGATCAGGGATGGAACCCACACCCTGTGTATTGTAAGTACAGAGATTTAACCACTGGGCAGCCAGGGATCTTCCCTAGAAATGATTATAATATAAGGAAGGCGTGTTGAAAGCCACAATAGGCTGAACACTAGGACTCTTGCTCCAAACAGCCAAGTTGTGAAAAGAAAAAGGTCTTAAAGCAAACTAAAAGTGCTACTTCAGTGAACAAACAATAAGAAAGAAAACCAGCCTTATTACCGATATTAAACTTTTAGTGGTTGAGATAGAAAACCAAACCAGCCATAACATTCCCTTCAGCCAAAGCCTCATCCAGAGCAGGGCCTGGATTCTCTAATTCTATGAAGAGAGCCAGGTGAGAGCTGCAGAAGAAGCTAATAGAGGCTGGATCATGAGGTTTAAGGAGTCTTCTCCATAACATAAGCACAAGGAGAAACAGCAAGTGCTGATGTAGAAGCTAAACCAAGTTATCCAGAAGATAATAGGGTAAAAGTGTCAACATTAAACAACAGATTTCCAATGCAGATGAAATAGCCTTCTATTTGAAGAAGATGCCATCTAGGGTATTCACAGCTTAAGAGAAGTCAATGCCTGGCTTCAAAGCTTCAGAGGACAGGCTGACTTATGAGGGGTTAATGTAGCTGGTGACCTAAAGCTGAAGCCAATGCTCATTTACCATTCCAAAAATCCTAGGGCCCTTAAGAATTATGCTCAATCTATGTTGCCTGTGGTCTACAAATGGAACAACAGAGCAGTACATCTGTTTACAACATGGTTTACTGAATATACGAAAGCCACTGTTGAGACCTACTATTGCTCAGAATAAAAGATTCCTTTCAAATACTGCTCACTGATGATGTACCCAAGAGCTCCGATGGAGACACACAATGATATCAATGTCACTTTCATGCCCACTTTATAACACAACAGCCATTCTATAATCCATGAACCCAAGAGTAATTTCAACTTTCAAGTCTTACTCGTTAAGAAACACATTTTGTAAGGCTGTAACTGCCAGAAATAGTGACTCTTCTAATGGATCTGGACAAAATCAATTGAAAACTTCCTGAAAAAGGAATCACCATTCTAGATGCCAGGAAGAACATTCGTGATTCATGGGAAGAGGTCAAACTATCAACATTAACAGGAGTTTGGAAGATGACCCCAATCCTCATGAATGACTCTGAGGAGTTCAAGACTTCAGTGGAGAAAGATTCTTGACATGGAATCTACTCCTGATGAAAATGCTGTGAAGATTGTTGAAATGACAACAAAGGATCTAGACTATCACGTAAACTTAGTTGATAAAGCAGTGGCACAGTTTGAGGACTGACTCCAATTCTGAAAGAAGTTCCAGTGTGGGTAAAATGTCATCAAACGGCACTGCGTGCTACAGAGAAATGATTAGTGAAAAGAAGAGGGAATCAATGAGGCAAATTTCATTGCAATCTCATTTTAAAAACCTGCCATAGCCACTCCAACCTTCAGCAGCGACCATTCTGATCAGTCAGCAGCCATTAACACCAACACTAAGACCTTGCACTACCAAAAAGATTACAATTTGCTGAAGGCCCAAGTGATGATTAGCATTTTTTAGCATTATTTCTAAATTAAGGTATATATATTTTTTTGGGGGGGACATAATGCTATTGTTATCTTCTCCACTGCCTATTGGAGAAGGCAATGGCACCCCACTCCAGTACTCTTGCCTGGAAAATCCCATGGACGGAGGAGCCTGGTAGGCTTCAGTCCATGGGGTCGGGAAGAGTCAGACATGACTGAGCGACTTCACTTTTACTTTTCACTCTCATGCACTGGAACTTTTCACTTTCATGCACTGGAGAAGGAAATGGCAACCCACTCCAGTGTTCTTGCCTGGAGAATCCCAGGGACAGTGGGGCCTGGTGAGCTGCCGTCTATGGGGTCGCACAGAGTCGGACGCGACTGAAGCGACTTAGCAGCAGTGCTTCTGTACACTTAGCAGACATCATAGTGTAAACACTAAGTTTTACATGCACTGGGAGACAAAAAAGTTCATGTGGCTCATTTTATACAATGTTTGCTGTACTGTGGTGGTCGGGAACCAAGTCTGCCCTATCTTCAAAGTCTGACTTTGTTTTTTTCCCTTGCTACCCTCGCGTGCAGCAGGTAACTAAAGCTAACAAACTGGTGAGCATTCTTCCATAATTTTTCAATGACTATACAATCAAATACAAACCTTTTTATAACACATAAATATAGTGGATGGTTGCATATTTATTTTACAAAAATGGAGTATATCAGAAATCCTCTCAAAGACAACTGGCATAAGATAAAAGCTAGTACAACACCCATATGGTAATACCAAAGTTTATTCAATCACTCCCCAAGGGTGTGAGCTTTCAAATCTAGTCTAGCTTTCAGTCTCTAGGGGAAAAAAGCTGCAACAAATAGCCTGATACATATGTTCTTATCTAATAGTTCCATGAAAGAGACTCCCAGTTCCAGTAACCGAACTGTTAGGTCAAAGGATATACACATTTTTAATTTTAATACATGTTCCCAGTGAGTCCCAGAAAGGCTATGACAATTTATCATTTCCACTCTAAATGCAGTCACCAAATCCATGCTATTCTTTTCATTTCATAAAACTATCTATTTCATAAATCCTATCCATTTCATAAAACTAAAAAAAATCACATTCACAAGGTTTTCATTCAAGGAAAACTTTGAATTAAAACTAGTATATAATGTGAACTAAGATTAAAGATAAAAACTGTACCTAGTTAAAAAATATTATGGCTTACCTGGGCTGCATAAGTAATTGCTTCAAGCTGTAATGCTGATAACCAGCCATTATCAATGGTTTCTTCAGAAATAGATGTCTTGTACCAAACATCAGGAGGAGTAACACTGGATAAAGAACTAGTCTCAACTACGGCATCTGGGTGACGTAGGCCAATTTTTACTAAACAAAGGTTTAAAAATACTTCATTTTAATTATTCTGAGTAATAACACTTCCACTCTTATCATAAAATATTATAGCATTTCTCCTCTGACAGAGAAATGTAAGTAACCCTGGGATCCTATATAAAGTCACCGAATGATGTAAAGTACTGTTAAACTTAACTAACGTGATCTAATTACCAACTACCTATGGTTTAAACAGAGACTTGTGAGGGTTGGGGGAGGCTCAACAGGGAGGGGATTCATAGAGACATGGCTGATTCGGGCTTCCCTGGTGGCTCACACAGTAAAGCAACCACCTGCGATGCAGGAGACCTGGGTTCGATCCCTGAGTTGGGAAGAACCCCTGGAGGAGGGGATGGCAACCCACTCCAGTATTCTTGCCTGGAGAATCCCCATGAACAGAGGGGCCTGGTGGGCTACAGTCCATACGGCTGCAAAGAATCGGAGATGACTGAGCGATTAAGCATAGCATGGCTGATTCATGTTATACGGCAGAAACCAACACAACATTGTAAAGTAATTATCCTCCAGTTAAAATAAATAAATTTATAGAAAGAGACTCGCTGATTAAAAAGATCTAGGAAAATACAATCTCAATTCATACCACGAGGTTCTCCACAGTAGCAGAGCACACTCCTAGGTTACGTTCATTTTAAATGATCTACAAAGTAGGGAACTAGAATCCATATACAGTTGGTAAACAGATTTTTAGTTTAAGTGGTCTTATTAGTGACGTTTTATAGAAACCCAGAGTGTATGAGAAACAAATTCTAGCCATACATTTTCCCATTTTATTACCCTCAGAAAATGAAAACGTGAAAAAATTTATATATAAACTAAAAATTACTAATTTTCAACTTAATATACTGGCCACTTCAAAAAAAACAAAACAAAAACTGAATCACGGTCCTTGTGGGGAAAAGAGGAAGAAATGGTGTTAATTTAAGCCACTGAATTCAAATAGCACATTTTATTTTAAGATTCCCATGCTTTTATAGCTTGTTTTAGATAAGCTGTATAAACTATAACGCTAAGATATATGTTTACATCTCTGTAATTTACTCTGATTTTATAATCACCGCTGATATGAGCAAAATTAACTTGAAAGGAATAAGCTTTTTTACTCTTGGTTTTAAGACTTCATTCCAAAACAAAGTTCTAAATTTGTGTAGGGAAATTAAAACTCACAGTAGAATTTTCATGTAGCTATTTTAAAACATATTCATACACAGCTCATACTTATCAAATCCTGAGGTACCCAACATGGACAGATCCTAATAGGTAACAATGTGTGGGGAAAAGTTTTTAAGTTTGAAAGGAACCCAGAGGTTTTTCATTATTTTAACAAATCTCAAAGACATACATTTTATTGGCATATACTCTGCATAGGTTTCCGCATGACCCATTTCTTCTTCGTCTTCTTCTTCTGGTTCATCTTCCTCTTTCACAACAGGGACCTTCTGTAACACAGAGAGAGCAAAATCAAGTAAGTCAACAGAATGGAGGCCCAACCAACACACACAAATCCTCTTCTGCAGGAATACCCACTACCTTCATCTTGGAAGCAGGACATGCCATTCTATAGTTCCTAAAATCTAGGTCATACTCTATGGCTTCCCTGCTTCTCTAATGATGAGCACAATCTGTGATGTGATATCATCACAAACACACACATGGGATCACCACAGGGCTCCACCACCTTCTCAAACCAGTTTCCCTTTCAACACTGCCCACCAGCCTCCCTGATGCCCAGATGTCTCTCTAACCTTCAGTCCTCACTCTCCATTCCAAGAACAGAAAGAACAAGAGGTTTGGAGAAAAATGGTGGCTGAGCCCCAGCAGCACATTCTACAACCTCATTGGCAGGGACTCTCTGTAAGTCTCACTCCCAGTCTCTTTTCACTTCAACCTCCATCTGTTTTCTTTCCCTCGGGTCCTAAAACCAAAACCCCAGAAAACTCGGGAGTTTAAATGTTCTTCTGAAACACAGAATTTATTTCAGACGTCTGTGTCTCCACAGACACAAAAACAATACCACATCATCTACTCTCCAAACACTGGCACATCTCAGAGTAAAATGATGAGTTATTAGTAACTACACCAGGAGAACAGCAGACCAGGAGAAGCCCAGACAGTCCTGGGCAAAGTGAGTGAATGGCCACTATAGCCATACCTTGTATTCCTCTACAGAATCTTAAAGGGGTAGAGACAGGGAGAAATAGGGGAGAGGAAGCCCCAAAAAAGCTTCTTTTCACTACCAGCAAACTATAAAGGGAAGCTCTTTATGAATGAGGGCTTAATCAAGGAAGAATGTAGGGAGAAGCTGTGAGACCAGAGAAATAGAAAGAGAAAACCCAGTTAGGATCTACATGTAATGCCAAGGATAAAATAGTATTAAAAGGTAATATCAGGCTTCTGTTTCATTTTTACTTATTTTTACTTAATCTAGAGCAGAATATGATGACACACAGATACTCAACAAATGTGGGAAGGAATAGGGAGATGACAGATAAACATTCAGCCAACATCAATCCATGAAGTCCTTTAGGAAAAAAAAAAAAAAAAAACTCTGAATATTCTCAGGAAGTATACTAAAATGAAACCCAGTTTCAGAAATGAGACCAAATGCGGCTGGCCGAAGCAACAGACACAAACCCCAATTCTGTTGAATTTGTGTAGCCTTGGGCAAATCACTACATCCTCAGTCCTCCCTACCCCCTCTTTGGACCTCTTCTTCACCTATAAAACAGAAATATATACTATACTAAATGACCAGCCTCCCTTCTCCCTTTACCTTAAAAAATTTTTTTTTACCACAGATATAATAGGAGGATTAGCTGGTCACAAAATTCAGGGACCAGACAAGTAATATTTCTAAGCCAGCTGGATAGAAAAGTGGCAACTGACACCAAGCTTAGGGTGAAGGAGCAAAATGAAGGGGAGGGAAACTGTGGCACATGGGGAACATGTGACTAACACACAGTAGATGCTCACTACAACTCTAGGTATTTTTGTGTGTTAGCGACACAGTCAAGATTTTTCAAAATAATGTGGAGGCCAAACAAAACACATGTCAAGTGGTTCTGGTCCACAAGCTACCAGTTTGCACTGTTAGATGTCACTTAACTACTAGGACAATATAGAACTTTTGACATGTTATGGGTAACATGGGCTGGACTAGAAACTTGAACACTAAAATCTTTAAGAAAAATATATTCTTATTTTCAAAAAATCAACTTTCAAGTAAGCTGTTGGCACACAATCACTAAGTAAACTGATACTGCCAGGACTTATTCTCCTGGTCCCCGTTCAAAACCTCAGGCACAAGTTGCTCTGCTGTCCCTCCAAGTCCAAATTCCATTCCCAGTCTTACCAATCCTCTGGTATCGTTATATACAGTCACCTCTTATTTTTTTATTTTTTTTCTTTCCCCTTACCGTTTCCAATCACCTCTGAAATTCCCCAAGTTTAGTTCCTTGTTACTTCCTTTCTGGATTACCTGACAACCACCTAATCTGTTTCCTCCCAATCCATCCTGAGTCACTAACCAGTCCCTCTACTTCCATCCAGTCGCCCTCACTGGGGCTGCTCCAAGTCCCAAGTCTAACAAACTCAAGACCTTCCACAGAGCCCCCAATCAACCATTCCAATTTCTTCCTGCAAGCCAAGTATCCTAAGCACATAGCTACCACCTTCTTTATGCCTATTGATGCTGTAGCTCCCTTCCTAATATGCCCTCTCAGATTCTCCATACTCAACACCCCAACTCCATGACACCTCCTCCATAAACTGAACTCCTACCAGGCCACCTGAGTCTCATTTTCCTCCAGACTCATAATCCTTATTGCGAGCATCACAACACACCTCTTGCTGTACCTTCTATTACTACTTAAACCACGTGGTGTTAAATTATGTTTATTAAAAGGGGGAACCAGAAATCACCTCACAGAGGCAGGGTTAAACACTGTGCAATTATTAAATACAGGTATAGAATCAATTTTTTGCCTTTTCATACAAAGGTCTGTCTAGACAAGGCTATAGTTTTTCCAGTAGTCATGTATGGACGTGAGAGTTGGACTATAAAGAAAGCTGAGTGCCGAAGAATTGATGCTTTTGAACTGTAGTGTTGGAGAAGACTCCTCAGAGTCCCTTGGACTGCAAGGAGATCCAACCAGTCCATCCTAAAGGAAATCAGTCATCAATATTCATTGGAATGACTGATGTTGAAGCTGAAACTCCAATACTTTGGCCACCTGATGCGAAGAGCTGACTCATCTGAAAAGACCCTGATGCTGGGAAAGATTGAAGGCGGGAGGAGAAGGGGACAACAGAGGATGAGATGGTTGGATGGCATCACCGACTCAATGGGCATGAGTTTGAGTAAACTCTTGGGAGTTGGTGATGGACAGGGAGGCCTGGCGTGCTGCAGTCCACGGGGTCGCAAAGAGTTGCACACGACTGAGGACTGAGCTGATAGTATCAATTTACCTGAAGCATATAGCACTTTCAAAATGTAATAAAAAAAAAAAAAGTTATTATATAGGGTGGGAGGTTGAGGGAGGTTCAAGAGAGAGGGGAGATACATGTACCTATGGCTGAGTCATGTTGATGTACGGCAGAAACCAACACAACATTGTAAAGCAATTATCCTACAATTAAAAATAAATTTTAAAAAAGTTATCATGTAATTGCTTACAATTAAACCATTATATATCTGACAGTTCATAACTAGCTATATAATAAGGCTCAATCCTAAAATGACTATAACTATGAAATACTTTTGGTTAGCCCCACACTGTCTTTTTTACTTATCAGACAAGATTTACAATAAAAAAGGTGTTAGTATTTTATGTAATACTCTATCAAATATGCAAGTTACAATCACCTTGTTTAGAACACATTAGTTTATTCCAGTGAGGTTTAATGCTTAGTTTATGTGGCTAAGACACTCTCCTTCACCTAAAAAAATACACTTAGCCAAGGGTAGAGCCAAGTATATCTTCATACCACACAAAAACAGAGATACAATTTTTGAAACTCACCATGGTTGGGGAAAAACTCCTCATTTTCATGTCATTTATCCATATTCTTGCTACTTCTTTATTAGAAGACTCTTTCTTTACTGTGCCATTGCTTACATCAGCTGATGAGGAGAGACAACTTACATTTTAGAACAAGACATTGTTCAAACAAACGTTTTTCCTACAGTTTAAAAAAAAATTCAGTAAAGTTTACCCACTTCACAAACCAAAGAATACAAATCTGCTTATTTCCAATTAAGCGTTAGGATAAAAATATTCAAAGCTACATGTCATTATGCAGATAAGAATTGAAAACAAAAAGAAATGTGTGTACAGGAAATTTGAAAACTATTTATTAAAAAGACACCTCAACCAGAACACTATTTGGCAGTTTATTTCAAAACAATTACCAAAGGCTAGCATTATTCTGAGACACTTCACTTAGTTCATTAAAAAAAAAAAACAAACCCAACACCTGGTGTTATCACAGAGACAGTCAATCTCACTTGATCTGGAGGTAATTATTAACTTTCAGACAAAATAATTATTTCTTTTAATTAGGGAGAAAAAAATTTTAAAAAATCAAGGAACTCTGGTCTTCCTTCCCTCAGAATAAAGATCCAAACAAAGAACCTGGGCTTCTTAGTGGTTTACACACTTTTTTTAAACATTAAAAACAGAACCTCTCAATCAAAGCAGAACTGCTTGACTGAGAAACCCAGAACCCCTGTAACCAGCCTCCAGCCATCCCTGAAGCATTCCCAGTACTGGTATTCTTGAGATCAGTGTGGAAATCGCATCAGGAGAATGCATCAGCATCTTGTTTATGTACTCTATCAAAAGATGGGAAGTACTTTGGTGGCCTGTCACTTTGGACTACACAATGACTAGGATTAAAGCGTTAGAAAGATAAAGAAGCTGGTACAGAAATAATAAATTTAAGCTTGGGGACACAGATTTGTTTCACATCAAAGAGCCAGTGAACAGTTTCATAGAAAGGACTGGAGCTCAACTGAGAGACCAGAATCCAAAGAGAAACCCAAAGGGCTAAGGACTGCAAAAGGGGCAATATCCACACAGATAGAAGAGAACAGGCACGGAATTCCCTGGTGGTCCTGTGGTTAGGACTCCATGCTTTCACTGCTTAGGGCCTGGGTTCAGTCCCTGGCCATGGAACTAGGATCCCACAAGCCAGACAGGGCAGCCAAAAACAAAAGACAAGAGAGACAGAGAACATGCAAAACCTTGCTCTTTGTTATTTCATTGTTTATCTTTCTTCCCTTTCAATAAAAAAATGACCCTCTCCTACAACACAGAAGTTAGTTTATCTTCAGCATTCATTTATCATGTTTCTTTTTCGTCCCTCCTCCAGTATGACAATTTCTCAGGCTTCCACACAAGGATGGCCTTGACTTGCAGTCATCTGTCTTTTAAAAACTGTTACATTGGATGTAGATGTTATTGTACTAGATATTACTTGGTCAACTTCAAATCTACCCTGTTTTGCTCTCTAAACTCTTTCCTCACAATGACACAGCAGTAGTCTTTCTCCTCATTAAACCCAGACTTTAATGAAAACCAGCTTCCACTAACTGCTGACCAGCCCTAAGTCTCCCAAGAGCCATTTCAGATCAGATGCATGGTCCTGCTCTCCATGACAAAGGTTGGAAATCAGTCCTAAGATAGTTAAAACGATTTCTCAATGAGCATCAAGTTGCCAGGCTCCAGTTAGTTCAAGACAGTAACCTTGAGAGTAAAACTACAGCCATAAAGCACAACAGTATGGACTCAAACGGAAAGGTTAGATTATCTGATATTTTTTTTATTACATTTGTCACTGGAGACAATGTTAGTTCTGCATCACTCTACAAACACTCCTTGCCCATTCCTTCAGAATGCCCCAGCCCTCTACTTCATAAATGCAAGGACATTAGAACTTCCAAGCAATCAATTCTGCTGCAAAATTACATACAGTCTGCATCAGATGTTAAAACATTATCTCCCACAGCTGGAAATAAAGCAGTTGTGTGGAAGGAGGAACTCTCTACTCAGTATCTATAACCTCATTCCAAGGGCCGAATGGAATGTTACATATTAGTATACATCACCAGGCAGGCAGGCAAATACTATTTAACTCAATAGAAAAAGGAAAGAAAGACTATCCTTCTCAAGAGTTCACATTTTGAGAATTCCTTAGCAGTCCAGTGGTAGAACTCCATGCTTTCACTGCCAAGGGCACAGGTTTGATCCCTGGTCAGGGAGTTAAGATCCAGCAAGCCACCCAATTCAGCCAAAAATAAACAAACAAATTATCTCTTAAATAACTGAGGAATAAATAAGCCACTCTATAAAGAAAAACTAACTGTAAAATTTACATTCTTTACACACAAATGAATTTCTAAAAAAAGTGATCAAACCACTGTTGAGCTTTTTCTCTTTAGATCTAAACCTACACTTAAAATATTAGATTACCTAGTGGTAATTGAACAATTCTTGTGAATATACTAAAATCCACTGACTTGTACCCCTTTAGAAGGTACAATGGTATGTGAATTACCTCAATAAAGCTATTATTTAAAAAGCATTATGAGTGCTCACTTAGAAGAAAATATAGTGAATTAGTTTACAATAAAAGTTTATTTTAAAAAAAATTTACTAAAAACACAACTACCAACAAGCAATGAAGCTAATGACAGGTAAGATCATAAAACTGTAGGAATTAGAGCAAAGCATCAGCCCGTTACCTTAAGCATGGTCCAAAGACCACCAGTAACAGCAACTCTAAAAAGTTCGTTAGAAACGCAGAATCTTGGGCCCCACCCCAGACCTATTGAATCTGATTCTGTTTTTTAACAAGACTCCCATGTAAAGACTTCCCTGATAGTCCAGTGGTTAAGAATCAGGCTGCCAATGCAGGGGACATGGGTTAGATTCCTGGTCTGGGCAGATTCCACATGCCATGGGCAACCAAGCCCATGCACCACAGCTACTGAGTCCATACCCTAGAGTCTGAGAGCCACACTACTGAAGCCCAAGCACCCTAGAGTGTGTGCTCCACAACAAGAGAAGTGACTCCAATGAGAAGCCTAAGCACAGCAGCTAGAGAGGAGTCCCTGCTCGTCACTACCAGAGAAAGCCAATAAGTAACAAAGACGACTCAGAGCAGCCAAAATAAATAATTTTTTTTAAATAAAAAGATCCCCAGGTGACTCACAGGTATAAAGTTTGAGAAGCAATGATTTAAAGGACTGAGAAATATGTCAGCCAGCTATTCACAATATACAAAACTTGAGATCTCATGGTGTTAATGTAGCTTCTCAATTCCACACATTATCTCAAAGCTTAAAGCTTTTAAATGTTTGCTCCCTTGAAGGAGAGTCATGCAGACGTCATCTTTCATGCTCAGTTCTTTCAAGACCTAAGTACACCCCTGAAAACACACTGACATATCTTAACAAAGGCAGCAAGTTGACACTACTGAAAACAAAGACTTACTAGCTGCTGTTGCAACTGGCTGAGCAATATTAGCAGGTGGCTTCAGTTTCATGAGTTCATTCAGACTATTATTTTTTAGCAGGTCCTTCAGTTGAACTTGGTCTTTTGAAGGTGCGGAAGTCATGGCATTTCGTACTGCTGGTGCTGAGACTGAAGGGCGTGTGTTTGCAGTAGTCTGAATGAACTTCGTTAAAGTGATGGTTTGCCTATTCGTGGTTACAGGTGGTGTCTTAGTCATTACAATTGTAGATCCCAAGGTTGGAAGCTGATTTATTTGATTCAGCACAAATGTTGTAGTAGATGGAGGCTGCTGCTAGAAAAGAAAACCATATACATCACACCTGTGAAAAATTCTTTACTCTCTATTGCTATTGCTAAGTCACTTCAGTCGTGCCCGACTCTGTGTGACCCCATAGACGGCAGCCCACCAGGCTCCCCCGTCCCTGGGATTCTCCAGGCAAGAACACTGGAGTGGGTTGCCATTTCCTTCTCCAATGCATGAAAGCGAAAAGTGAAAGGGAAATCGCTCAGTCATGTCCAACCCTCAGCGACCCCATGGACTGCAGCCTTCCAGGCTCCTCCATCCATCCATCTTACCAGGCAAGAGTACTGGAGTGGGGTGCCATTGCCTTCTCCGCTTTACTCTCTAGTGCAACTCATATCCATAAACAGAGGAGGCCATTTAAAAATCTAAAACTGACTTAAGAATCTTAGCTAACCACTGGCACTTCATTTCTAATAATCATTAGCTATAAACTACCTAGTTAAAGGGCTTCCCTGGTGGCTCAGTGGTAAAGAATCCACCAGCCAATACAGGAGGTGCTGGTTTCATCTCTGGGTTGGGAAGATCCCCTGAAGAATGAAATGGCAACCCACTCCAGTATTCCTGCTTGGGAAATCCCATGGAGAGGAGTCTGAAGGGCTACAGTCCACGCGGTGGCAAAGAGTCGGACATGACCTAGCAACTAAACTACAGCCAAGTTAAAATACACCACTTTAAGGTAAAGAAGGTATAGCAGTAATGCTGAGGGCAGCAAGCATAAAATGAGAGTATCCTAAGTAAGCTGTGATGTACAGCAACCCTACATAACACAAGGACTAGGAACATAATTTCTAATCCCAGCACCGCTTCAACTAATAAGATAACCCTAGGCAAATCACTGAGGATCATTTTTCATGTCTAACATTCTATGATTCCTATAGAGTGTTTTTTGTCTACTGCACAGACTATACTGATGTTTAATTTACTAAGATAAAGCCACCAAGCAGAGTTTTAAGTTCCTATGACATATGAAAAATCCACCCAGGTAAATTACAAATATTAGTGATAATATGGATTCTTCCTTTGAGTCTAAGACAAAGCTATATAGCATTTTATCTTTTTTAGTTGGGAATGGGAGTTAGGAACTGGACAAAAATTTTTTAAAAAGTCAAGATCTGAGGATAACAGTATGTCTATGACTTCTACAACTAAAGTACAACTAAGATATTTTTATAAATTTAAATCTATTTCTACTTTCTGCCCTCTTCAAAGTATCTGTTATTTCTCCATGGCTTTTCTAACAAGAATCTTCTAGATTACAATTTATCAATTTTAAATGTAACTTTCAATAATACTTTATCACAAAGTCATCAAATTTTAACCTAACAGTTTATCTAATAATTTATACCACTAGGGCTCTTAAATAAGTAATTTCTATGTTTAGGGAGTTCCCTGATGCCCTGGTGGTTAGGATTCCAGGCTTTCACTGCCAGGGCCAGGGTTCAATTCTTGATAGGGGAAGCTGAGACCCCATAAGGCATAGCTGCCAACAACAAAACCGCTATGTTTAAAGCAAGAGGAGGAACTCTACATTTAAAGCATAGTAATTATTATATGTGCCAAGGGACCAAACTGATTAAAATGAAAAATGTAATGGGATAATGTGTAGTTCATCTTTACTTCATGAATTCTTGATCATTTTCAATAAACAAACTAAAAAAATGTTTTTTTCCTATCTTTTGATCAACATAACAGAAGAGTGAAAGAAATGTTTTATAAAATTCAGTTCAGTCCTCAGTCGTGAAAGTAGGTGAGAGTAAATATTGGGAAAGCAGCAAAAAGCAGAACTAGTAAAATAAACTATTTTATAATAAAGGTTATTTTATGACTATAATCCTAAACTATTTTCATAGCAATGCCAAATCTAAATAATTCTTACCCTAACATTTAAAAGTGCTGGAGTAGGTACCGTCTCTGGTTCTTGTTTAACAGGAACTGCTGCTTCAGTCTCCAAACCTAGTTCTAATGCACTAAGTGGCACTGACTGGAGAGAAAACATCAGAGAAAGAAACAAAGAATGATGGCAGTGAATTCTGTTTCAAGAACAAGAGATGTATTTATTTCATTAAAATTAAAAAAAAAAAAAAAAATCCAAGCTTTACATTCAAATGGAATGTAAAACCACTGATACCAGGTACAAAATAACAATATTTATAAGCATAATATCTTCATTAAACTACACTAACACCAGAATCTTATTTTTGCTTTCAGAGAATGTGTATCGTAAAACCTACACAAAAAATGAAAAATGTGTGAAATCTCAGAAAAATGTTCCTATAAAGTACAAAGACAAGTATTGAGATTAGTGGTCCTCCCATAATAACTCTAAGCAATTCATCTCTTGCTTTTATATCACCATATATCAAAGCAGAAAACATCTTGATTTGCACTACAAGTTACTTTCCACCTTGTGAATGAACACTAACACTCAACATAAAAATAATGTTCACATGCATATTTAAAATTAACTTATTAATACCTATTTCTATAACAGAAAATAAAACTAAGAAAAAATTCATTTTTTTTTTTTTTTAAATTCATTTTTTACAGATGCTTTGGAAAACTCTTACCTGCTGTATGGGAGGGGTAGGTGTTGGAGTTGCAAGCCCCGCATCTCCACCATCAATATCAAAGAGGTCATTTGGACTAATTCCACTCTCGCTCAAAGCAGCAAGCAGTAAATCTTGCCCTGGTTCCACCATCTTTAGAACAAAATATTAAATATTAACATAAAAAATTTAGGATGACAACTAACACTCTTCTAAATATAAACCAGTATTTTCTACCAAATCCATTTATTCAGTATTTATGAAAAATCTTCTACATAGCAGGCAAAAACAGATGAAAATAGTCTCTTATCCAAAGAAATTCACATTAAGATGGAAAGGACAAGGGACTTCCCTGGTGGTCCAGTGGCTAAGACTCTGCGCTCCCAGTGCAAGGGGCCCAGGTTCAATCCCTAGTCAGGGAACTAGATTCCACATACCACAATGAAGAGTTCACAACCAAATAAAATATTTTTTAAAAAGAAAGAAAAGCCACACTATGTAATTCAAAAATAAAGTGGATGATTAAAAAAGGTGGAATGGACAAAGAAGTATGTAAATCACAGCAAGAGTCTATGTCTACAAAATGCTGTGGGAACAGAGAAGGAAATGGTGAATTAACCTGGAGAGAGAGGTTACAAAGATGACAATGCAAGCAAGTCCCAGGTAAGAAATTGCCAGGCAGACGAGGATCTTCTGGATAGTGCATTCAAACTCATGGCAGCACAAAGATACTGGCACTCCAGAAAAGATGGCTACAGTAATTCACCATGTTCACCGTGGGTATGGAAGCTCAGAACAGAAATATGAGGTTCGCAAAAGTGATGGAGAGAGACAGGAGATTATCACTACAGCCTGTTCACTATGCGCTGGAGCACATTTAATCTTAAGGGCAACAGCAGTTACTAAAGGGTTTTCAGATAGAGAATCGCATGATGTAGTCAGATCTGTGGCTTAGAAAAATTACTCCATAGCGGTGTGGAAGCAAACTGAGAATGGGTAGAGTAAGACCAAAGCAGGGAGACATCTTAGGAAACTGCTACAGCAGACCAGGAAAAAGATAATACGGTGTTAAGAGCAGAGTACAGAGATAAAGAAGCGGGAATGGATTCCAGGATATTTACGAAGGAGAATCCATAAGTTTAAATAAAAGCTCAAAATGAAAGAGGGAACATGAAATACACATAGAGTATAAAAGTTGGTAAAGGATTAGAATTAAGCCATGAGAAAATGGGCTGGGGGGGAGGTTGAGCCCAGGAGACCTAAAGATACATGGAGTTCGGTGGAGGGGGGGTGGGGGGATGCCTATTTCGAGTAGGCAGACACATTTTCAGTTGAAGTTTCCCAAGCCAGATCAAAGTATTCTACCACTAAGATGGATTTTTATCTATTTTGTAAGGAAAAATAAAGTTTAACAGAGCTTTCTCAATTTTAACTTTTCTCATTAATTTATCTAAAATAACCAATTTATACATACAAACATACTTATGGGCAATCTGACCGCTTGGTTTTTCTCAGAGAACTAATTTCATGCTACATAAATAATATTCTAATTTCAGTTAGTCCACTTGTTTTCAGACTTTGCAATAGAATTAAATGTTTCATTATGTCCTACCAAACAAAAAAAAAACGTTGTTAGCCAAGAATACCACGACTTCCCAACATACAAGACCTACTCTTCTAGATGAAATCAGGACATTTTAACAGAGAAATTCTCTACTAGATAAATCTATGTCATCTGTACATCATTTAGAAAGATGTTCTAAAGGAAGTATGAATGAGTTTCAGGTGGAAACCACAGACATTGAGAAACAAACTAAGGGGAGACCTGCTGTTTAAAAAAGAAAAGAGCCCAAAGAAGATCTCCCCAAAATTTTTCAGAGAAATGAAGTCTAAGGAAGAAAGCATTTTGAGCAGACAGGAGGAAGGGAACTGACAGTGATTAATTGTCTTTTGAGCTTCCCTGAAAGTTCAGTTGGTAAAGAATCAGACTGCAATGCAGGAGGCCCCGGTTCAATTCCTGGGTTGGGAAGATCTGCTGGAGAAGAATACTGAAGCCCACTCCAGTATTCTTGGGCTTCCCTGGTGGCTCAGCTGGTAAAGAATCAACCTGCAATGTGGGAGATCTGGGTTTGATCCCTGGGTTGGGAAGCTACCTTGGATAAAGTAAATGCTACCCCTCCAGTATTGTGGCCTGGAAAATTCTATGGACCGTATAGTCCATGGGGTTGCAGAGAGTAGGACACAACTGAGCGACTTTCACTATTTTTCACAAGCCTTGCGGCGTACTTAGCTCTTCATGTACATCACTAGTCCATGACAACCCTTAGCAAGATAGGTACTACAATCCTAGACATGAAACTAAGGCTCAAAAAGTTTAAATTACCCACCCAAGGCCACACCTAGATCTAGACTTCTCTAACTCCCAAAGTCATGCCATCTCTTTCCAATCAGTAGATAAAGAAGTCAATGTTGGTGTGGAGTTTTAATACTTAACTTCAGAATAAATGCCTGTCTGAACTGTAATGGGGAGTGTTGATATTACACAGCAAGATGGAAATAGTATGAAAGAACCAGATGCCAGAGGAGACAAGGAGAAATATCCCAACATGGATTTAATATAAAATTGACAAACTACTCCAATAAGGAAGTAATAAATAATAGTTGACCATACTTTACAAATTACTATTCTAGTACATAGTACATATGTACCAAGAGTGCTAAATTAATGCTTAAAAAAATACATTTTCAATTATAAAATACTTCACTAGGACCAATGACCTAATTATACTCAAAAGTACACAAATATCATTAATTTATTTCAACAAAAAATCATTTAAGTGTTACTGAATTCATGAGCTTTTTGAAATATATTTTCCGAACAACTACAATTAAAAGTACAAAAATATTACAGAAGAGAGGAATCTGGGGAAGAAACTTGTTGGCATTCACACGAGAGATAACAGCAACACTTGTAAGTAACATTATCAGTGATCTCTTCAAAGTTCATAGGGATCACAATTTGAGACCCTCTGATCTGAGGAGTGACCAAGCGGAGACAATACTGTAAGAGACATTGTCTTTCACAAACTATTAGTGAAAAAGATTTTAATTTTATACACATCTTATATACAAATAAAACCTAGAGCCTTTCTCTCAAGCCAATTGGGCAAAAATTTCCTATTTGTACTTTTTTTTTGCAATGAGAAGCAGGGAAGGGGATATAGAGAAAACATCTATGCCAGTGTGTAACTTTATTAAGCAAAAACCCTTAATATTTAATCATATTCCTATTCTGAAACTATTACAGACTTACAGAATTTCAGTGCTCAAGCTAACAGAGCCCCTAAAAGGTTATATTATGCAACCTTCTCCACATTTTACAAACAAGTAAGATATATTCCTGAGAGGGAAAACAACATTCTCATTTTGAAAGTATATAATGTAAACGCAAATACCATTATGTGCAAAAGAACTGTCACAGTGTCTACAAAGATTTCACAGACCTCCGGTGACATTTAATATGTAGTAGCAACCTAACAACGGAGAAGGCAATGGCAACCCACTCCAGTACTCTTGCCTGGAAAATCCCATGGACGGAGGAGCCTGGTAGGCTGTAGTCCCTGGGGTTGCTAAGAGTCGGACATGACTGAGCGACTTCACTTTCACTTTTCACTTTCACGCATTGGAGGAGGAAATGGCAACCCACTCCAGTGTTCTTGCCTGGAGAATCCCAGGGATGGGGGAGCCTGGTGGGCTTCCGTCTATGGGGTCGCACAGAGTCGGACATGACTGTATTGACTTAGCAGCAGCAACCTAACAAATACTTTGGCCACCTGATGCAAAGAACTGACTCATCTGAAAAGACCCTGACGCTGGGAAAGATTGAAGGCGGGAGGAGGAGATGACAGAGGATGAGATGGCTGGATGGCATCACAGACTCAATGGACATGAGTCTGAGTAAACTCTGGGAGTTGGTGATGGACAAGGAGGCCTGGCGTGCTGCAGTCCATGGGGTCGCAGAGAGTCGGACATGACTGAGCGACTGAACTGAACCTAACAAACCTAAAAGTTACTAACCATAGAGTGATTCTATTTCAAACAATGAACAACAAAAAGGTTCTATTTTGTCATAAATACTTTCAAAAATATCACCTGTTCAAACAGTACATCTATCAAAATATCAATGATAAATAACAAATAATAAATAAAACAGTAGTAAAGAGAAACTAAGAAATATCCTTGGCAGGAAAAGAATCCTGAGAAACAACAGCCAATCAGAAGAATGAAAGGATACAGTTCCCACCGAGAATACCAACACTGAAACCTATCAACAAAGACAAGGTTCCTCTTGTTGAGACCAAAGCAGATCCTTCACAGCTCTGGAAAGACACGAGGGATGTATCTGCAGTGGCAGCAGCACACCACAGAGGTTGAAGTGGGAGTCAAACAGAACACATGGCTTAGCATACTGCCAGTAGTATGAGAAAGTCAAGTAACAACGACTCAGTTTCCTCATCTTCACATGGGAATAAAATGAGAACCTATTTTATAGGATTGCTGTGTTGATTAAATGTTATGCTGCTGCTGCTGCTAAGTCGCTTCAGTTGTGTCCGACTCTGTGCGACCCCTTAGACAGCAGCCCACCAGGCCCAGCAGTCCCTGGGATTCTCCAGGCAAGAACACTGGAGTGGGTTGCCATTTTCTCCTCCAATAATTAAATGTTATACTACTTGGGATAAATATTAGCTGCTGCTAAGTCGCTTCAGTGGTGTCCGACTCTGTGCGACCCCACAGACAGCAGCCCACCAGGCTCCCCCATCCCTGACATTCTCTAGGCAAGAACACTGGAGTGGGTTGCAATTCTAGCTATTAACTATCATACTGATAAACATTACTTCAAAGTTCAAAAAATGTTTTTCTTCAAATTGCTGATGCAACACCTTATTTCCAGAATATAAACTTTACCTGTTCGCATTTTAATTCAATAATTAACTTCCATATTAGCTCTATAAAATACCAGCTCTTTTTTACTCAGGTCATACTTTCAATTTGTCCAGTTAACCAGCGTATCTAGAGGAAAGTGGCAGACACCTTCAGATGTGTACACACAGTATCATTTTTAAGAAGTATCTTTAAAAAAAATTATCTTAGGGAGGGGCCATACGTATACTTGTGGCTGATTCATGTTGCTATATGGCAGTGTGTTTGTCGCTCAGTTGTGTCTCTTATGACTCCACGGATATATGGCAAAGGCCAACATAATACTGTAAAGCAACTATCCTCAAAAAAAAAAAAAATCTTTGCCTGAAAAGGATTTTTCTCATTATTTAGTAGTGCTAAGCACATCTGATTTTTGACCCAACTTTTGTTTTTACCCAGCCGGGATATCTGATGACTGACATTTAGCTTAAGAATCTGAAGGATAATGATCCACTTTGAATTTAACTGGTAAGTCCATCAACAAGTATTCATTAAGTGTCTACCGGGCACTGGTTCCTTAAGACTATTAGGTAGAAGGGAACGTAGATATAAACAAGTTTGCTAAAGAAAATTTTCTTTACCTAAAAAGGTATAATCTGTGTTTTTTAACACCTACTTCCCCAAGCAGCAATTGCTCATTGACATGCCCCTCCCCTCACTCTGACTGCAAAATCTATAGAAAGAATGGAATCACAAAGGAATGTGCAGATTATATACAAGTTCCAAAAATGTTTTGAAAAAGCACCATGAGAAAGAACGGGGGAGGAGGGTGAAACTACGTTCTTAATCACAACATGAAAATCAGATGGCTAGTGTCTTCCCAACATTCACTGGATGGTTGGACTTTTTTTCTCTTAACTCTCAAAATAATCCATAAGTAAAAATTACCTGTTATCCCCTTGTTGGAGATGAGATACTGAGGCTTAGAGAGATGAACCGTAACAAGTTAACAACAAAGCAAGCTTGGAGCAGAGTTACAAACCTAGGAGGGCTGATACCACACCTCCCAGATCCTGTGCTTTGAATCCCATACCAGTATGTTTCAAACTGCTAGTCACAACACAACAAGTTGTCAAGTAATTTACGTTATGACCGGTATTTTTTAAATGTTTCAAATACAGACTATTCAAATATGTTAAATACAGAACATAGTGCAGCACACAGTAAAAAGTAAACGTTGTTATATAAAACTCAGTTCTACACATGTATTAATGTGCTAGAGTTCACAATATAAAACACATTTCTTACTATGGAATACAGTAAAAAGGTTTGAAAATCACTGCTCTGTGCTACATACTGTCTGCTAAGAAGTAAATAACCAAATTAATTTGATGGGTTTTGTACCATATATATATTTTTTGTTCATAAGAGAGTTCCTGCTCTTCAAGAGCCTATCCTTTCCATCTACAGAAAATTTCAGTGGTATCCCAAGGCTGTCCTTAATACTCAGTTCAGCCACATCAAAGTGGATCTGTCAATTAGCATAAAAAAAGACAAGAGCAAAAACTTAAGGATTACATCATTTTGGTTACTAATTGGGTATTTAACGGAAAACAATTCCTCTCAGAAAGTATCTTTCTTTACTTCAATGTTCAAAAACCCACAGAGCCTCAAGTTACCTGAAAAGTCAGGTAACTTGTGAAGACCAGCCCTCAGACCTGCCTGCTTTCTTACTTCACAGGCAGGTCAGCAAATCTCAAATCAAAGCTCAATTTAGAGACTAAGAAAGGCCAAAATGTTATCTGTACCTAAAGTCTTCGCGGGGTGGGGGGTGGGGGGGTGGGGTGGGGGGGAGCGGCACGAGGACGACTTTAAAAATCTGTGGTAAAAAAAAAAAAAAATGGTAATCTCAGTAACGCCCTTAAAACCTGTAAAACTGCCTGAAACATAAAAGCACTCAATGGACGAATGACTGGATGAATGAATTTATCAACTATAAGTCACTCACTAAACCTCCCTTTTTAACACTTATCCAGCAACTGAAGTAAAATTTACTTAAATTTCTGAAGAACTGTAAGGAATAAATTTAGACTGGAAATAGACTGGGAGATAAAAAGCAGAAGCCAGAGGAAAACAGTAAACATGTCTTCTCTGGTAAGGTAAACACTGGAAACAACTTCTTTAAACATGAAAATAAAATGTCCCCTTGCTTGCAAAACTAATGTCCTACCAGCAGTAAATTCTACATTTTACCCTAGAAATTCTGTACAGACTATCTTTTGTGCAATGATGAAGGCTTTCCCCATTGCTTACAAAAATCAGTTCTGACTGCCGTAAATAACCGGGAAAATATGGGATCCCTTCGCACTGTTAGCTGGTTTAAGTGACTGCAACTGTTAGGAGGAATAGCGATAGAGAGCAACTAAGGATTTGACAGCTTTCTGGGCCCTCCTTGGCCGACACTTTAGAACCCCATTCCGTCTCTAATTCTGGTTACATTGAGAATATGAAATATTTAACTCAACATAAATTGCTAATAATCAACTTCAAAGGTCAAAGGGGACCCAGCTTTTAACCTTCTCTCATCAACACGTGTTCAGTACAAACTTCCGGGTGCAGTTACAATTGGCTGCGCAATTCAATGGATAAAAACGTTGCTTTCTTTGACTCTCATTTTCTCTCCCGTTCTTTTCCCACGTTTCTCAACCAGCGACTCCCCAAAACAAAAGCCTCCCACAGTAAACCGAGCACGCACATAAAAAAGAGCTTCTCCGTGCGAGGATCAAGTTAGTGGTCCGCAAACATTAACCAAACAGAAGCACAAAGCCGGGGTGGAAAGGGGAGGAGCTGGATGCCAGGGTCAGGAAAGAAACAATCACAAGGGTTCAGGAACATCCAAATCTCCTCAGCGGTTAAACCGACTTCAAACCACTACTGGGAAACCACCAGCATACACTGGTTTGGGGAACTTTAGATGCTCGTTACGCCAAACACTCTCAAAGCAAGCAAATCCCCAACCGACTAGCCCCTCCACAGATGCCTGCTTAGCGTCTAGGAGGCGGGCGAGCCAGCTTGGGGCAAAATTAACCTCATCACTGGGTGAAGCGTGAAGGTGGCCCCACGTGTCCCACGTACCGTCCCCACCACCCCGACAGCGAGGTGACCAGCAAATTGTAGGTGCGGTGTCCCGTCGCTCCCCGCACTCTCGCCCTGAACCGGAGCAATGCCTGGGTACGAGGACTTTTGAAGGACTGCGGAGCTCACTTTTCTGCGGGTCCCGGGACCTCACAGACCCTGGTCTAGCCGCGGAACCAAAGGGGGCGACCCAAGCAGAGCCGGAGCCGGCGTCCGCAGACGCTGACTCCTCGCTTAAACGAGGTGTCTCCAACCCCGGACAGCGCGCCCTCGGGGCCCGAGAGCCCCACGCGCGGCGACCGCAGGGCCCGGCGCTGACGGGCGGAGGAAGCGAGCGCGGCGGGGCCGCCGCCGGGACCGTGCCCCCGAAGACCCCGGGGCGCGCAGCGGAGGGGGCGGCGAGGGAGGCCCCAAGCCAGGGTGAGGTGGCGGCCTCCCCCCACCCCCCCCGAGCCCGGCCCCGCACGGCCCCCCGAAGAGGGTGGGAGTGGGAGGCTGTCCGGGAGAAGGAGTGTGGAGGCAGAAAACGGATAAGGGGTGGACTTACTTTCCCCGCCGGATCCGACACCGGAACAGATTCTCTCAGGTGACGACAGCTTGAAGAACCAGAGGCGACGGGAGCGGAGGCGGCGGTGGCGGCGGCAGCAGCGGCGTCCGGCTCTGCCTACCTCCCCGCCGCCATCTTGACGCCCCTCCCCCAACCCCCCCGCCCCACGGGGAGGGGGTGGGGCGACGGATGAGGCGCCGCGCGCACGCAGCGCGCGCCGCGCGACCCACGTGACTTCCTCCCTCCCCCCAACACCCTACTCCCTAGCACTCCTCTCCGCCCCGCCTCCGTCCTAGGTGAAGGAAGATGATTTCCACCCCCCCATGACTGCCCCCTGCCTTCGCCGCCAAGCACGAACTCCGTTGCTCCCGCCGACCGGGTACCAGTGGTTGGATCCAAGGGAATTCCGGAACCCAAACGGTCCATTACCGCGGCTCCCGGGTGGGCGAGGGGTGAGGGGGCCGGGTTTCCGAGAAGGGGGAGGGGGGGAAGGCGAAGGCCGCCTAGGAGAGTCACGTGTCTACTGCTTCCGCCGGGGCTCGAAAGACGTCGCGAGAGTTCCGTTCCTCCGCCCTTTCGCCCCCGCGGGCTGTCGGGAAGAAGGTCGGTGCTTTGACTTGCCACGAGGAGGTCAGCTGGTGGGCCGGGCGCATGCGTGCCACACCTGCTTTCAAAGTCGCTAGGAGGGGCCTGAAGCTGTTTTCAAACGTTTTTGGTGTGTGGCTTTGGCCCAGGAGGTTATCTAATAGTGTCTCTGTCACTTTGAAACGCTTGTTACCTTAATGAATTCTAGAAAAAAATATTCGCCTACTTATTGCTTCTTAGGCTTGCTCAAAGCACTTTATTTAATGTGAAACCGCAAGTAACTGGAGCCCCTCGGCTGTTCTATTACCATAATCAAATCCTAAGGAGTGAGAGCGCGGTTAGCCCCTCTTTCTCTTTTTCTCGCGCACACCCACTAACCGGAACAAACTGTTGCTCTCAATTAATGATTGCTGCAGGTCTGTTGCTACCTCCTCTCTCTTCCTTATTTTTGTATTCTCCGTTATGATTATTGTTACTGGTACTACTACTAAATGACCTGACCCAGAATAAACAAATTAACTTGGTAACCCTTTTGTAAAGTCATCCTGAGAATGCTGTTTGAACCCGTTGCTTAGGTAATGGGCACGCTGGGTGATTCTTGCCCCCTACCGGTGGCGCGTCGAACTCGCCTTGTGCTCCAAGCAAATTTAGTGGTTTGGTTAACTTCGAGGTAAAAGCGTGAGCTCTTCTAGAGACAGTATGGGGCTAGGGGAGAGGGGGAAAAAATTACGGCAAGAATAGAGTCTTCCAACGTAGTGTCTATATACATAAATATGTATTGTTCAGTTCAGTCGCTCAGTCGTGTCCCACTCTTTGCAACCCCGTGGACACAGACCAGGCTTCCCTGTCCATCACCAACTCCCAGAGCTTGCTCAAACTCATGTCCATCCCATCAGTGATGCCATCCAACCATCTCGTCCTCTGTCGTCCCCTTCTCCTCCTTCCTTCAATCTTTCCCAGCATCAGGGTCTTTTCTAATGAGTCAGTTTGTCACATCAGGTGCCCAAAGTATTGGAGTATTGCAGCTTGAGCATCAGTCCTTCAATGAATAGTCAGGACTGATTTCCTTTAGAATGGACTAGTTTGATCTCCTTGCAGTCCAAGGGA
Source organism: Bos indicus (assembly GCF_029378745.1). Taxonomy (NCBI): domain Eukaryota; kingdom Metazoa; phylum Chordata; class Mammalia; order Artiodactyla; family Bovidae; genus Bos; species Bos indicus. The sequence continues at coordinate 52,283,590 of NC_091776.1, read as the reverse complement.
TGCTCAAGAGTCTTCTCAAACACCACAGTTCAAAAGCATCAATTCCTTTGTATTATATATGTGTACATATAAATATTTTAAAGTATGTTAGTGGCTCAGTCGTGTCAGACTCTTTGCGACCCCCATGGACTGTAGCCTGCGAGGCTCCTCTGTTCATGAAATTCTCCAGGCAAGAATACTGGAGTGGGTAGTCGGTCCCTTCTTCAGGAGACCTTCCCCACCCAGGGATTGAACGCAGGTCTCCTGCATTGCAGGCAGATTCTTTACTGTCTGAGCCACCAGGGAAGTCCAGGCATTTTAAATTGAAGGTTAATTACTTTGCTGATCACTTCTGTTATTTCATTTACTGCATACACACACCTATAAAGATATCAATAATAAAAACAGTTCCATAAGAACAATGCCTTGGAGGAACTTCCCTGGCAGTCCAGTGGTTAAGACTGTGCCCTTCCAATGCAGGGCTCAGGTTAGACCCCTCATGGGGGGAACTAAGATCCCACTTGCCCCAGAGCAAGAGGCTGAAAAAAAAAAAACCATTGGAAAGCAAAGTCATTCATCTGTCTTGTTCACTACTTTCCAGTAGACTAGTTTATGATCTAGTACAGTTGACAGCAAACAAGCAATTGTCATATTATGAAAGAATGCAGTAAAGAAATCTAAGAGAATGTAGTTAATGCATCACTGTCTTTGAAACTTGGTTGGAGCAATTCAGTTTCCAAGTGGCCCCCAAACTCTAGCTGTACACTGGGACTAGACGCACCTTTTTGGTACTTTCTGAGCATCTAAGCCAGATTCTAGGGACTTCCCTAGCAGTCCAGCAGTTAAGACGCAGTGCTTCCAGTGCATGGGGCGAGGGTTCAATCACTGATTGGGGAACTAAGATATCGCATGTTGTGTGGCTCGGGCAAAAAAACAACACCCAGATCCTTGCTGCCATCTCTGCACCATCTCTTTATCCTGAACCAAAGTAAAAGATGGAGTTTCGGGGCATATTTATACAACTGCACATATGCACAGAAATGTTATGCACAAAGTTATTCATGGCAGTAGCAATTTGCAGAAGCAAAAGATGGGAAACAACCTTAATGTCTTTGAAGAAAAGATGAACTGACTATACTATGGTACTTTCCTACAGTGAAACAGTTGTTAACAAGAAGGAAGCACTTCTGTCTATGAGAATACATAATATATTTTGATTGAATGTACACTCGGGGCATCTCAGAATGACAACACAAGTAGTGGTTGTATCAGGGGATAGAAACTGAGATACTGAGGGTCAGAGGCAGAAGGAAAACTTACTGGAAACATCCAGAATAGAGATACTGCTGGAAGCAGATAATTCAGAAAAATTCCCTATTTAGTCATGGTGTCGACTCCGACTCCCCTGTGGCTATTTATATTTACACTGTACTTCTCATTTCATTCAAAAAATATTTATTGAGTCATATGTTAGAGGTATTGTGTTAGGGACACAAGTTTAAGAAAAACAAATCAAGGGGAGGGAGAGTCGGGGATGGTCCCCTTACAAAGTAGTAGGCATTAATCCACAAAGCAAAAAATGTTAACTTGTAACTGTGACAATGCAACATAAAAGCTAACAGAACCTATTAGAGTAATTTGATCTCATCAGGGAAATCAAAGAAGGCTTCCTTGAGAGAGTGATAACCTCTGTAAGATTTGAAAAGTAGGTGTTAACTCCTGGAAGTGAACAGGGAACTTCAAGAAGAGGAAACATGTTTCTGTAACAAATGTTCTGTGTAACAGACAGGAGCAAAGCTGAGACAACAGACAGTAACAAAGCAAGTGAACCAGTTATTAAGACATGGCTTTTCTGAACGTTCCTGGTGGTCCAGCGGCTAAGACTCCATATTCCCAATGCAGGGGGCCTGGGTTCAATCTTTGGCCAGGGAACTAAATCCCACATGCCACAACTAAGAGTTTTCATGCCATAAGTAAAGGTCCTGCATGCTGCCAACGAAGATCCTGAGTGTCTCAACTAAGACCTGGTGCAGTCAAATTCATTAAAAAAAAAAAAAAAGTTCTCAGCTCCAAACTCAAGCATCTGTGCTCTCCTTTGTGATTCACTGCAAAACTACACTGCTGCTTTGCCAGCTGTTTCAGCGTTACACTCTGCAAGCCTAGAGGGAGGCTGCTAGGCTGGAGGAGGAAAAAGTTTCCTGTGAACTTCATCCCAGCAACACCTCTTCACCCTGGCACATGCCTTTCCTTCCTACAGCAAGAGCTGTATCCATTTTGCAGTTTTTTCCCACACTTTACTGGTAGAGCTGGCCTCATCACACCAAACTCTCCTTCCAGACAGGAGGACCAGTGAGAGCATCCACAAGGTCACTCTCTAAGCTCAGAGACACCAGCTGAGCAGAACCCCCTCCTGGGAGTTTGGGTATCAGCAACATGGGGCCCCTCCTTTATTTTTTAACTTTCTTTCAACCTTTACTTTTTTATTTTTTACAATTTTTTGACAATTTTGAAATTACCAGGAAGACCACTTGGTTTTTATTTTATATTTATTTTTATTTATTTGGCCAAACTGGGTCTTAATTGCGGCATGTGGGATCTAGTTACCAGACCAGGGATCTGACCTGGGCCCTTGGCAGTGAGAATCCTAACCACTGGATCACCAGGGAATTCTAGGGAGAATTTCTGCTTGCATTTTCACCCTATGCATTTAATGTATTTATAATGAATGCCCTGCTATTCATTTTTATAAACTTTCCCTTAAAAACACCATATTTAAATTATTAACTTAAAAGGATAACTATGGGATACAAAGGGTTATGGGTTGAACTGTGTCCTCCCCGAATTCATATGTTGGAGACCTGACATAAACCTCAGAATGTGACCTTATTTGGAGATAGGGTCTTTACAGATTTAATCAAGTTAAAATGAGATCCTTGAGGTGGGCGCTACTCTGACATGACTGTGTCCTTATAAAGGGAATTTGGAGATAGACATGCAAAAGAGGAGAACAGCATGTGAAAATGAAGCCAGAGGTCGGGGTGATGCTTCAACAAGTCAAGAAAGCCAGCCTGCCGCCAGGAGTTAGGAGAAAAACATGGAAGAGAATCTTCCAAACAGTTCCTCAGCAGGAACCAACCCTGCCAGGACCTTGGTTTTGGACTTCCAGCCTCTAGAACCATGAGGTGATACATTTTTGTTACTCAAGTTGCTTAGCTTATAGGGCTTTGTTAACAACAGTCCAAGCAAACTAATGCAACTATTAAGAACAAGTCTCACAGGAATTCCCTGGGTCTAGAGGAGAAGGCAATGGCACCCCACTCCAGTACTCTTGCCTGGAAAATCCCAAGGACAGAGGAGCCTGGTAGGCTGCAGTCCATGGGGTCGCTAAGAGTCGGACACGACTGAGCGACTTCACTTTCACTTTTCACTTTCAAGCATCGGAGAAGGAAAAGGCAACCCACTCCAGTGTTCTTGCCTGGAGAATCCCAGGGACGGGGGAGACTGGTGGGCTACCGTCTATGGGGTCGCACAGAGTCAGACACAACTAAAGCGACTTAGCAGCAGTGGTTAAGAATTTGCCTTCCAATGTAAGGGGTAGGGGTTCGATCCCTGGTCAGTGTGGGAACTGAGATTCCCACATGCCAAGGAGCTACTAGAGAAAACCTGGGTACTGCAAATAAGACCCAATGTGGCCAAATATATATATATATTTTTTTAAAGATTAATATGTTTACTGAAAAAAAAAAGCCCACACAAAAAAATGTGAGAAAAATCCCATTCTAAATTGAACAGCCTGAGCTGTGCTGCTAAACCATCTCTAAACTGACTTTCAAAACAAACAAAAAACTACCCTTGCTCATCAATGAATACATTTTCCATGTGCTTTTTCAATAAAATTATGATTTTTAAAACTGTAATGAATTCCCAATCAATTGAACAACTAGCTTGTAATACCTTTTCTTAAAGACAGAAGTGGCAGTAGGGAAGGGGGGACCGGGAGAAGGGGAGGGCAGTGGGCAGGGGGGCAGACTTTCCTGGCTGTCCAGTGGTTAAGACTCTGCACTTCCACTTTAGGAGGTGCTGGTTCAATCCCTGGTTGAAGAACTAAGATTGCACATGGCATGCAGCAGTGGCAAAAAAATTTTTTAAATAATTTAAAAAGAGATACAGGGAGAAAAAATAGACCTGTTTATTTACAACAGATTAAAAAAAAAAGGCTCATCAAACATAAAAGTCATTCGCTATTTTTCATCCTATGCCAAATTTTTCACAGCATTGGCTATTTCTTATCCTATGCCAGATTTTGGGCTTCCCAGGTGGCCTAGTGGTAAAGGATCAGCCTGCCAATGCAGGAGACACAGGAGACTCAGGTTCAATCCCTGGGTGGGGAAGATCCCCTGGAGGAGGAAGTGGCAACCCACTCCAGTATTCTTGCCTGGAGAATCCCATGGCCTGTAGCCTGCCTGGCTCCTCACAGAGGGGTTGGACATGACTGAGCACTGAGCACACACTTGCCACATTCTATACTCTTGATACCATTTTTGTGTTCATTCAAGTTTGGTCTCCCTTCTAGAGAACCAAAGAAAAGAAAGAGAAGAAAGTGTTAATAACTCCAAATTACAACAACTCATTAAGATGCAATTTTGCAACTTTATTTAGAAGTTAATTGCTAAATTTCTACATCCCCATGCATTTTATTTTTGTCATTTAATTCTTTATTTTTGGCTGCACTGTAGCTTGCAGGATCTTAATTCCCCAACCAGGGACTGAACCTGCACTCTTCGCAGTGAAAGTGTGGAGTCCTAACCATTGGACCTCCAAGAAATTCCCCTCTCTCATTGAATTCTATCAATAAACCTATGAGGTAGGGAGAGTATTGTTTTACTCTTATTTGCTTGAGTTCCAAGTATATATGTACTAAATATATATAGTACATATTAACATATATGTGTATATTTACATATGGGGAATTTTATACATCTGTGCACATCCATCCATATTACACATATATACACACACATATAATGGGAAAATGTATGTATATTATATATTTTGTTGTTCAGTTGCTAAGTCATGTCCAACTGTTTGCAACCCCATGAACTGCAGCATGCCAGGCTTCCCTGTCCTTCACTATCTCCTGGAGTTGGCTCAAATTCACGTCCATTGATTCAGTTATGCTATCCAACCATCTCATTCTCTGTCACTGCCATCTCCTACTGCCCTTGGTCTTTCCCAGCGCTCACAGATGAAGGGAGTTAGTAGATTACAGTAGCCATGATTGTGGAACACATAACCCTATTTGGTAGAACCTTATAAGAACTCATGCCAATGAAAAAGTGTTTAGGACTTCTCTGGTGGTCCAGTGGTTGAGAATCTGCCCACCAATGCAGGGGACACGGGTTGGATCCCTGATCTGGGAAGATTCTATGTGCCGAGGGGCAACTAAGCCTGAGTCACAACTACTGAGCCTGGGAGTCTAGAGCCAGCGCTCTGCAAGAAGAGAAGCCCCCACAATGAGAAGCCTCTGCTCACTGCAATTAGAGAAAGTACACAGCAACAAAGACCCAGTGCAACCAAAAAATAAATAAATGAATAAATAAATTTTTTAAAGTATTTAACAACAGCAAAAGCCTGGAGCAAATATTCATGTAAAATAACAGTAGAGTAAGGAAAATCATCTCTGCTGCTGCTGCGTCACTTCAGTCGTGTCCGACTCTGTGTGACCCCATAGACGGCAGCCCACCAGGCTCCCCCATCCCTGGGATTCTCCAGGCAAGAACACTGGAGTGGGTTGCCATTTCCTTCTCCAATGCGTGAAAGTGAAAAGTGAAAGTGAAGTCGCTCAGTCGTGTCCTACTCTTCGAGACCCCATGGACTGCAGCCTACCAGGCTCCTCTGTCCCTGGGATTCTCCAGGCAAGAGTACTGGAGTGGGGTGCCGTTGCCTTCTCCGAAAATCATCTCAGCACTGGAGTGATTACACCCACATGGTATGGCCCTCTTAGGAAAATGGAGATCATTAAATAGACATTCCTAAAGCATGTCACGTTACTTCAAGATTCCAGGTCTCAGTGCAGATTACTGTCACTTAAGTAGCTATCTGCAGTCCTTCTGTTTGCGTAACTGTTTGCAAAATTACTCTTTAGATTCACAAATCTATCCATCTACCCTTGGCTTAAAATCATGTAGTGGAGACTTCCCTGGTGGTCCAGTAGCTAAGAATCTGCCTTGCAATGCAGAGGACGCAGGTTCACATCCCCGACAGGGAACTAAGATCCCACGTGCTGCAGAGCAACTAAGCCCAAGAGCCACAACTTGAGAGTCAGTTCATAGCAACAAAAGATCCCTCATGATGCAATGAAAATCCTGTGTGCAGAAACTAAGCCTCAGCATAGCCAAATAAATACTAAACAATCAGAAAATCATGCAGTAGTTTCTTATCAGACTTGCAATAAAAATCTCAGTCCTTATTAATGGCTTTTGGGTCCATCAGGGTCTGGTCAGGAAAACAGAATTTAAAATAGGCAATTCATTAAACAGGTGGCAGAGGATTGAACAAGCAAAAAGGGAACATTGAAGTAATTTAATCATAACAGCAGGAAGCAGTTCCTACTTCTAGGGCCGGAGAACAAAGAGAGCAGTTGGGGTTAGCAGAGCAAGAAGAATCAGAAGAGGATTCCTGGAGGGCTGGTTCTTATGCCTCTGGGAAAGGGGCACCATGATGTTGGTGCTGGTCCTTCAAGAGCCTCCCCTTGGCAGGGGAGGGGCCCTGCCAAGCTGGGGCTCAGAACTCTGAAAAGGGGCTGTTGCTGGCACTTCTGAGGTAGCGCACTGAACGCTATTTCTGGAACGAACCTGGAGAGTGAACCAAATGCCCTGTCAGAAGCAAAATGTCATTACTTACCATGATAGGAATAGCAAGTAAAAGGGCATGCACGAGTGAGTCCCTCCCTCTGCCTTCCAGTCTCCTCTCCTATCGACAGAACCTAAAACTAGCTGACAAAGGTGCAATACAGTTTGCAGGATGGATACTGCTGGGCAGGGTATAGAAGAGTGCATCTGCAGCTGAGAGACCAGCACAGCCTTCAGTGGCCTATTCGATCTAGCCCCTACCTACTTTCCCAGCCTGATCCCCTCCATTCTCCCCAAAAGTGAAAGTCGCTCAGTTGTGTCTGGCTCTTTGCAACCTCAAGGACTACAGTCCATGGAATTCTCCAGGCCAGAATACTAGAGTGGGTAGCCTTTCCCTTCTCCAGAGGATCTTCCTGATCCAGCAATTGAACCAGGGTCTCCTATACTGCAGGTGGATTCTTCACCAACTGAGCTATCAGGGAAGCCCCATCCATTCTCCCCATGATATACTCAATTCCAACCACATTGGGTTTCTTTTTCTTTCCTAAAACAACCAAAGCTAATCCCCAATTCTGGGGATTTGCTTTCACTATTTCTTCTACCTGCGAGTATCTTCTCCCTTGGGGTTTACTTATTCAGGGTACAACCTAAAGTCACGAACTCAAAGAGGATTTCTCAACTTCACCAATCTATAGAAGCAGCCATCTCCCCACACACGCTCTGTAAAATTCCCTATTTTCATTTTACCCACAGCATTAATCACTATTCAGTATTATCTTTAAATTTGTTTAAATTTTTTTTGGCTGCTCCCCATGGCATTTGGGATCTTAGTTCCCTGACCACGGATCAAACCTGTGCCCCCTGCATTGGAAGTGAAAATCTAAACCACTGGATTGCCAGAGAAGCCCCTTAATACTACCTTTAAAAAGTGGTTTCTTATTTCTTTCCTAAAAAATTTAGGCATCTGTCTTATTTGCCACTGCGTCCTTGGGGAATCGGACAGAGCCAATAAACAGCTCAATAAATGTTGAATTAATGCATTTTAGTGAAAGTAAAAACCTCTGTGTATCTATGGAAGCTGGAAGGAATCTGGCAGATCACAGATGACTCCATCATTTGACAGCTGGATAAGCTGAGGACCAGAGAGCTGAAATGATATACCAAAAAGCACAGTGAGTGACAAGTGTTGCTTCCTACTTTCCCCAGTGCTTTCACATATATCACCTTGTTTTGCTCTTCTACTTTCCTGGTGCAAATGATAGGGTCCTTGGGCAATGGTGGGGATTCCAAAATCATCTCGGGAACCAAAGAGAGAGAATGGACCTCTGCTCCTATCTCCAGGAAGGATCCCCAGCGAAGAGCTGTAACTGAACACCTCATCTGTGTTCAAAGCAAAGAATACCTAGGATACCTGTGCTTCTCAGGGACTTAACCGACCGAGGCTCCTCTGGGTGGGGAAAGGCGCAGGCTTGTTTCCCTGGGGTGAGGGAAGCCCTCTAGTGGACTAGGACTCAAAAGACTGATCCAGGACCCAGAAATAAACTGTTCCGTGACGTTGGGCAGCAAGTGAGTTACCTGTTCCTTCTGATCCTCTGTTTCCCCATCTGTAAAACAGTTGGGGTATGTTGGGCTAGGATCGCCCTGGTTCGGGGAGGCTGATTCAAGTCAGTTTAAGAACTCTGCCCGCGGGTTTTGTATACTGGAAGAATAGACTCCATAAACCTTGCAAGGTAGGAATGAATGGATTAAACTGCTGAAAAGGTAAAGGTGGTTCGGATGTTAAACTGCTGGGGGCTAAGCTTCCCATAAGGGGGGGTCGAGGGGTCAAAGGTCGGGTTCCGGTCAAACCCGAGAAAAACCGGAAGTCCCCTGTGGTTCTACACCGAGCCGGGGCCGCCAGCCGCGTGACTAAATCTCCCCGGGGCGGAGCTTCAGCACCGCCAGAGGGAGGAGTTTGGAGCCCCCCAATGGCAGGGCAGCTCCCCTTCCAGCACAGCCAATCAACGCGGAGAGACGGTAAAATTTAAACCCCCTCCCTCCTCCTCCGCTGAGACCTGTTCCGAAAGCGTTTGTAGAAAGTGCGGACGCTCGCCCCGCCCCCGCTGGGGAGGCGGGGAAAAGGGCGGGCTTTCCCTCCAGAGTTTGCCTATCACGGCGGGCAGCCTGAGAAGAGACGGGCAGCGGCGCCAATCAGGGCAGCAGCCGGGACCCGGCGGAGCAGTTGGCTACAGTTGTTGCAACTTTTTTCGAAAGCTGCGTTTCCCGGGAGATCCTAGGCGGTGACAGAGCAGGGTCATGGCTAGAGGTATTGGCCCCGGTGGCCAGCGCCGGGGCTGCTGGGTTGGGGGGTCGCGCTGCAGGCGACACCGAAGTGACGGGAGCGGCGGGAAGGCGCTGTCCCGCCGGCTGCTCGGAAGGCGCGCGGGGACTAGTAGGGTTGCGGGGGGAGGGGCTGCGGAACCTTTCTCACCTCTTCCCCACCCTCGCTCCAGAAGCCCCCAGAAACCCCTCCCACTCCCGTGCTTCGGTTTCCCCTTTTTAAAGAGTGGACACTTGGTGACCTGCCTCTCGAGAGGCAGCGGGGCCATATGTCAAAGATGTTTGGAAACTAAAGCGACTAGCGCCTCAAGGGAATGGTTGTCATTGATACAAATGAGGGGGAGGGCGAGGCTTCGCTTGCTTTGCGGCTCTCTCTGGTTTGGAAAGGAGGTGATCCCGAGGCGAGGGCATAGATCGGTACCCTACTTGGTGGGGAGCGCGACCGAGTGGACACCGCGGCAGGCGCTTTCCTTTCCCTCTCCACTCTCTGAGTCAGCTCTGCGCCGCCGGGGCGGGGACGGGCCCCGCTGGCCCACTTGGGGGGGGAAACAGGTCCCCTGGCACCTCCCGGCGCGGCCCTTCGCGCCGCAGCTGATCAGGGCTCCTGCCCACGGGAGATGGCTTGGGTGGGGTTATGCTGCCGCGAGGGAGTCGATGTCTCTGCCTGAAGTTCTTCGCACAGTTAGTTTGCTGTCAGGACAGACCCACGTTATGCGGCAAAGTGATCGCTAACCGCTTGGTCGTTTCCAGCCGCTGTGTCTCCATGCAAAAACTTGAGCGTGACGGTTCACTTGAATTATTATGTAAAAGAAATAAGTCGAGGTTTTATATTTTTCTCAAAATTCCTGGGGTATTACACGTTAGTAGGAATTTGCCTTAATGCAGTATGCAGACAGGTCTTTACCGTATTAGCCACTAGGGAAGCCCAGGCTCCCCATGGCGATCATAATGAACAAAATAAGGATTCATTCAGCAGATATTTATTGGGCTTCTTTGTTTTCAGCCCCTGCACCCAGTTGCATCATTTATTCTCGTAGCATCCCTTTAGGGTCTTTGGGAACAAGACTTAGCTAGATTTTGATTAAGAAATAAGGCATAGTGAACTTCAAGTTAAAGAGCTTCATAATCTAGTCCACAGAGAAAAGTAAGATGCCTCAAATATTCTTCTTCAGGAAAGTGTTAAGCATCTAAAAGTATATTTAATAATATCTGGCTAATTTATCTGACAACTCTGAATAAAATTATGAAAGTGAAAGTAACTCAGTCATGTCTGACTCTTTGTGGCCCCTTGGACTGTAGCCCACCAGGCTCCTCTGTCCATGGAATTCTCCAGGCAAGAATACTGGAATGGGTTGCCATTCTCTTCTCCAGGGGATCTGCCCAAACCAGGGATTGAACCTTCGTCTCCGGCATTGCATGAATTCTTTACCCGCTGAGTCACCAGGGAAGCGAGCTACTGAATGTTTCCAGGCTGTAACCCTCCTAACCCTTTATGAGAAGATACTATTCCATTTCACAGATGTAGAAACTGAGGCTTGGGGAAGATAAATCATTTGCCTAAGAGTTATGTGACTAAGATACTGATAAATATGAAGATGCTTTAGCATAAAAAATGTATACTGCTGTCCTCAAACTCAAGACACTAAAATATTAATTCATTCATTTGACAAGCATTTATTCATTACCTACTGTGTTCCAGGCCCTTTGCTAAAGACACAACAATGAACACAGACAGAGAGCACAGTGAGGCCAGAGGGGTGGGAAGGCTGCTATAGGCCACAGTGAGGACTGTGGATTTCATCCTAAAAGCAAAAGGGTATGGTTAGGGATGGGAGGAGTGGTAAGAAGCACATGATGAAAATCTGTGTTCTTGGGGACCACTCTAGCGCCAATAAACTGGAGACGGTCACAATAGAAAGAGGGAGACCAAGTAGGAGGCCGACTGATAGAAGGACAGATCCTACCCAAATGAATACTCTTGAGGCTGTAAATATTTACATGATTGTAAAATTTCTAAACCAGAGAGGAGTTGCCAGATATCTGAACATTATGTTCATGTGACTTAGCAGGGCTCTCAAAGTGAGGTACAAGCTGTGAACAAAGACTGCTTTTCTAGAAGAAAAAGACTGACCCGTCATTTGAAATACTGTAAATAATTCAATATCTGATTACACTAAATGCCCAATTTAATGATTTGCAAGAATAATGAAGCCTAAGAAATAAATAACTACAAATGGGGTGGGGGGGGGAGGTCAAGTGACTCAGTGAGAATTACTGACCATACATTACAAAGGTGATTCCTAAGCCTGTTATGCTAGAAGCTGGGAACTCTCCTCTTCACTTTGGCTAAATAAGAGAGGTAGAGGGACTTGCCTGGTGGCCCAGTGCAGGGGGTGAGGGTTCCATCCCTGGCCAGGGGAGCTAAGATCCCATATGCCTCCAGGCCAAAAAAAATCAAACCATAAAACAGAAGCAACACTGTAACAAATTCAACAAAAACTAAAAATGGTCCACATCAAAAAAAATAATAAAATAAAAAAAAATGAGGTAAAGTGGAACAAGCAGAGAGACAGAATGGCTAGAGTATGTCCAGTGACTTTGGCCTTCAGCTTCCACCTCTGAAAAAGGAAAATAACAGTTTGTAAAGATTAACTGACATAATAAAGTACCTGGCTCTCGGTGATAATTATTATTAACCCTTATTAAGTATTTATTTCAATGGCCAAAAGGTTCACTTTGTTTCCCCCTACAGATTAATTTAAGCAAACTATTTTTTAAATGCACTACTACTAAAATAGTAATTTAAATGATTTTGGTGTGATGGGAAAAATGAAAGGGGCTTCCCTGGTGGCTCAGCGGGTAGAGTCTGCTTGCAATGTGGGAAACCATGGGGTCTCAAAGAGTAAGACACGACTGAGTGACTAACACTTTCAAATATTCAGTAAATGTTAGAGATTAGTATCATTGGTGATGAATTCTATTTCTGTGAGATCCTGGGCACCATTATGAGTTTTTATTTCTGTGACTGGGTATATGTATTTGTTATGCCCATAGGAACCTCATGACAGAGACAAGAAACTGTTCTACAACTTTACTGAATGATTGGTACTACATTTTCTAGCTACTAGAGCTGCAGAGTTGAGAGGAATGGGTGCTAGACTTGTATTTTAGTGTATCCTCTGCATCTGTGCACTAAAATAGAGGAAGATATAGCCATGGGTATGTGTATGGGGTGGGGGAGTGAAAATTCGTGTGAGAAATGGACAAGATGACTTGAGCAACTGTTTCCTGCCTCCAAACCAAGATCCCCCTGATTGTTTGGCAACAAACTACAAACCCTCTCTGCCAGGCAGAGGTAACAGACACTGTTTCAAATGGCTCAACCTGAATGTCCCTTTGGAATCCTAAGTCTCTGCATAGTCTCTTGGATATTCAAGTGGGCAGAGTACCCTACCCTGCTGGAATTAGTGGTTGGGTGGGGATGGAGGGACTTCCCCAGCCCTGTGAAGGATTCTAAAGCATGAGCTGATTTGGGAGGCTGTGTCCTGAGCAGTGTCTTACCATTTAATCCACAGTCTAATCCCTTCTAAGAGGAGGAGGAGGCAGCTACTTACAGTGATAACCATTTGTTTATGTGGGTGTTGGAAGGTGCCCTCGGTAAGTTGTGGAATTCATTGATCTTGGTTTTTTATCCATGAGGATGCTGCAGCCCAGGCTGGGGAAGAGACTTGGCCTTTGTCACAAAGCACCTCTGGAGCAGATGCAGGGAGAGATACCCAATCTTTGCCTCCCAGGCCATAACCGAAGGCTGGATGCCCTGAGGTGTCTGTTTGCATCTATGACTTTGCACAAATGCAGGGACTCTTTGTTGGCTGTGAGCCCTCAAACCCTAATGGCTACAGCACAGTGGTTCAGGGCAGTAATCTATGCCGAGATACCACAGTGCCTGGAACCACTGCCTCCTAGGACATTTCTCATGGGGGGACAGGACACTTGGGTGACCTGCTAATAAGCCTTCTGCAACACCATTAGCTCCTCCCTACCTGTTTCTATAACTGGTAAGTTAGTGGCTGGGAGTGTAGGCTCTGGGGTCTGTTGGCCTGGAAATCTAGTTCTAGTTCTGAGAACTTGGCCAAGCTCCTCACTTCTCTGAGGTGGTTTTCCCTGTCTGTGGAAGAGAAAATAATAAGGTTTCTACCTTCAAAGGGCTGCTGAGAGGTTTGAATGACAAGGTATACAAGAGAAGCGCCCAGCAAACATGTTATTATAATTCCCGGCTCCATCTCCCCAGGGACCGCACGGATCTGGTGCAGCCCGCCTGGGTTTGACATCTGACCTGATCACTTTCTAGTTCTGTGGCTCTGGGCAAGCCCCTGCATCTCCCTGAAGCCTCAGCATCCCCATCATAAACGGGTTACCCGCAGGACCTGGCTCCTAGGGGCTTGCCGGGAAGGTTAAATGCCCATGAAAACGCTCCGTGGGCACAGACTCAGGCACACAGGAGGGCTTTCGTTCACCGCTGCCCGCTGCGCCTGGCACGGACGGGTCTCCCGAAATATCCGTGGAGCCAGCGAGAGTGGGAGCCCGGCCGGCCGAGAGCCCGGGCTGTCATTATCATGTTTCCCACCCCTTCCTACCCGAGTGGCTGAGGACGCGCGAGAGGGGGCGCGCCCGAGTTGGGATTCGTCGCGGCCGCGGGCCCGCCCTCCTTCGCTCCCTCCCTCCCTCCGGAGGAGCTTCTCAACTCCGCCCCTGCCAGCCCCCTCCCCGGCCGGGAGCGGACGGTGGGCGGCGGCGGCGGCGAGCGGGCGGGCCGCGGAGGACGCGCCGCCAGCGCCTCCCTCCCTGCGTCCTCGGTCCCGGGCCGGCCGGGGCTGCCGCGGCGCGTGGGTGCCGGGCCCTGCCTCGCAGGCTATGGGGGAAGGGGGCGCCGTGGGGCGCCGCCGGCCCTTCCCCGGGGCGCCGCGGCGGCGCTGGTGGCGGCGGCAGCAGCAGCAGCAGCGGCAGCGACAGCGCTGGTGGCCGGGCCGCGGCGGCGAGGGCGAGGGGCGCGCCGCCATGGGCCTGGCCGGGCTGCAGGTGGGTGTGGCGGGCCCGGCCGCGCGGGGGGCGGGCGGCGCGCGGGGCCCGGCCGGGCCGGGAGGCGGGAGGGCGACGCGGGCCCCGGCCCGGCCCGGCCCGGCCGGCCGGCCCACCGCCGCCGGGCCCTCGGAACATGGCTGCGGCGGGAGGCGCCGCCGCGGCGCCCGGCCCGGGCGGCCCCGCTCCCCGCCCCGCCGCGCCCTGAGCGCCCCCTCCCCCGCTTCCCCCGGGTCCCCCTCTCCAGGCAGGAAGATGTCCAAGCCCCGCGCGGTGGAGGCGGCGGCGGCGGCGGCGGCGGTGGCAGCGACGGCCCCGGGCCCGGAGATGGTGGAGCGGAGGGGCCCGGGGAGGCCCCGCACCAACGGGGTAAGCAGGCACCCTTCCCGCACTCGCTCGGCGCGCTCCCAGGGGCCGTGCGGCCGGGCGCCCCCGCGGGCCCAGCTCCGAGAGCACGTGGGCGCGCCCGCGGCCCTGGGGCGGGGGTGCGGGCGGGGCGCCCGGCCGGGCAGCTTCCTTTTCTGCTGCCTGCCTGGGAGTGGCGTCCCCACTCGCTCCGCCATGACCCTGGCAAGCTCCGACCTCGGAAAAGTTTGTGTCTTTATGGCATTTCCACACCCCGAGACCCGGCCATCCCGGTGGCGGCTGCGCCTTCCCAGAGTGTGCGGGGCCTGCCCGGGGCCCTCGAGGAGGTCACAGGTCTTCGCTGACTTGGTGAATGGCTCACCAGGCAGAAAGGCCCAGCAGTGTTTCTGGGAAAGCCCTCCTCCCGTCTGTGCTTACTCAGAGGAGAGGCCCCACACCCAGAGACACCAGCGGTGACCCGTACCGCCCCACCGGCCTGCCCACCGCAGTAGAGTAACCGCCCTAAATGCCTTGGTCTCCTGAGCTCCGCACCCGCCTAGTTAGCCTGAGAGAATTCCCCAGCCGCAGCCCAGTCCCGCAGTCCTAGGACTGCACGATTTGAGAGGGGCCGGGCTTGGGCTCATAGAAGGCTCAGACAGTCTTGGCAAGTCCTACCAGCTAGCTGACCTCAGGTCCAAGAAGTGGTTATTCAGGTTCCCTGAGGCCTGTCTGTGCTGGAGTTCCTGCAGCTCCTGCCAGGGCAGTCAGCTGCTGCTCAGAGGCCAGCCCTTCCAATTCTGGCCTCGTTTGCCCTGGTCACTCTAACCTTCTTATTACTGGTAGGTTGCCTCCTTCTTCTATGGATCTTAGTGGACAGCTGGTTCTCTTCGCTGGCCAGATGTTCCCCCTGCCCTCCTTAACAGACTGGAATTAGAGACCAACTTGGACCTGGGGGATTCTAAACCTTCCACTACTAGGCTTCCCCTAGTAACCCAGTTTTTGAACCATGTTTTTCTCCTTTTTTTTGTCTTTTGGATTCCGGTTGCCCCTTCTCCGTCTAAATGTTGTAAGATCTTCTTCTTCAAGCCTCTTTCAGAATATGCATTTGTCGTTTTAGGAGAATGTATTTACCGGGCAATCAAAGATCTATACCTACATGAGCCCGAACAAATGCTCTGGAATGCGTTCCCCCCTTCAGGAAGAGAACTCAGTTGCACAATACGAAGTCAAATGCCAGGGGAAGCCATTAGCCGGAATCTACAGGAAACGCGACGGTAAGCCTCTGAAATGGCCCTGCTCTATTCACCGCTGACCGGGTTGCATCCTCAGTAATAATGTCTGTATGCTAGGTTTCCTTATCCAATCTTTTCAAGCCAAAGCTTGCAAAGTTTGAATCATGTCCTGTCTTGCTGCTAAGAAACATAGACATGGGGGGAATAGAGCCGCGTGTTCCAGGGCGTGTGTGTGCCCTATTGGTCTAACAGGTTTTCCCTGTTTTTACAAGAGTTAGCATGTCCTTCAAGCTTGGTTTTCTTGCCAAGCTGCCAAAATAAGGCAGCTGGCATGTCGTTAGAGAGGTTTACAGGCGCTAAAAGTACAGAAATGATGAGTCTGGGTTGTCCAGACCAGGCACTTGTACTGCAGCTGAGTCATGTGAACCTAAGGAACTGACTTCCTTCTCTTTTCTGAGCTGGCCTTGATCTCAGTTCTAAAGGTTCTTTCCACTCAAGTGTTCAGTGCTACTCTGAAGCCGCGTACGCCAGAATGAGATTTAGAGTTAAAATGCTGAGCAAGAAAATACTTACTGAAAGTTCTGTCTGGCCTTGCAAAACATGCCGAAACCTGTTGGAAATTTTGCTGTAACCCAAATATTCCCTTTTAAAGTGGCGGTGGTAGGGGTGAGGGTGGGGATGGGGGCTAGTGGTGAACTTTCCCCAGTTACTGTGCTCTAAAACTTGCCTTAAAGAAACAGCAGCTACCAGCTGCTCCAGCAGCTCTGTACAAGGAAGCTTTGTATTTGTTAACAGAAAGTGCCATAAAGGGATGGGGTAGCCCAACCTCTGGTCCAGATCTGAGAACCAGGGGCAGGAGCCAACCCTTGGCCTGATTCCCCCTGGTGATGTTATTTCAAATGGACTTAGGTTCTAATCCTAGCTCTGCCGTTTATGAAAGGAAGGGTCACAGGCAGGTTGCTACGTTTTTTTGAGCCTCAGTTTTTCATCAGTGGGAGAGAGGAGTCCTGCCTGAAGACCAGTTAAAGCATGGGTGCAAAAGGCCTTTGTGAGCAAGTTCTCTGGTGGTCCATTGGTTAGGATTCTGTGCTTTTACTGTCAGGGGAGAAGGTTCAATCCCTGGTCTGGGAACTAGGATCCTACAAGCCTCATGGCACAGCCAAAAGAAAAGGGAGGGGGACTTTGTGAGCGCTCCATACTGTCAGCCCATTTTCCACTGGACCGGAAGCATCACAGCCTGCCCCTCCCTGCATCCCTGCTTCCGCAGCACTTAGGCCAGCACTAACCACACTGAGACTTGGGAAGGGCCTCTCTCTAGATGCCGTAAGCCAGCCTCACAGCCCTTCTGGGATGGGGCGGGATGTGGATTGTCCTGAATGGTGACATGGGGCACAAGTTAGCTTATTTGACTCGAAGTGTTACTACATGGTGCCAATTTAAATGGGGGGCTGGATGAACACTGGAGGAGACCCCCATAGACTGGGCGTCTATCCATGATTCTCATCCTTTTTCCTGCCTTGACACAGACTCACGTGACAGCTAATGTTCATGAATACCACCCACTCCTAAGCTTATGCCTGACGTCTTGGCCTTAACCCCCTCTTATTCCACTCAAGACAGTGTGTCAGGGAGCACTGTCTGTCTGTGTCAGGGAGACAGTGTATCTGGACCACCTGGAGAACGGTCCGGATGGCTGCTGATGTATTTATTTTTTTCTTTTGTTTGTTGAACTATTATTCAGATATCCTGACGTTCACCATTTTAAAGGGTACAATTCACTGGTTTTAGGTATACGCACAGATTTGTGCAGCCATCACCTCTGTCAAACTCCAGTACATTTCCATCACCCCAAAAAGAAACCCTGTACCTACTCACAGTCATTCCCCATTCCTACTTTCTCCCAGCCCTAGGCAACCACTGATCTGTTTTCCATCTCTGGATTTGCCCGACCTCGACATTTCGTATACGTGAAGTTATAAAATATGTGACCTTTTGTGTCTGGTCTCGTGTACATTATGATGTTTTCAAGGTTCATACATGTTGTAGGCTGTGTCAGTACTTCATTCCTTTCTGTGGCTGAATAATATTCCATCGTGTGGATAGACCACATTTTGTCAGTTGATGGACATTAGAGTTTTCACTTTTTAGCTCTTCTGAATAAGCTTCTGCGGGCATTCGTGTATAGGTTTTTATGTAGACATATGTTTTTAATTCTCTTGATAGATGCCTAGAACTAGAACTGCTGAGTCAGGTGATAACTCTCTAACATTTTGAAGACTGCCAGACTTTTTTTGCAAAGTGACTGCACCATTTTGCATTCCCACCAGCAATGTAATATTTATTTTTAAAAAGTAAAAAAATTTTATGGAAAAAAAAAAAAAACAGTCCAATACTGGTGCTCCATGAGTATTTTTAGTAACAAGTCATTGGCGACGGCCCACACGACACACTGAACCGGTATTGGGGCACCATGCTGAGAACCACTGTGAATGCCACGCTTCGACCCTGTTAGAAGAGGGATTTAAAAAAAGAATCTGAAATGAATCATGCCAGGGAGCTAGCCTTCGGGGAAGAGGTCTTTGCTGGGGAGAGGTTCTGCTTTATCACCTTACTTCCGTCTACCAATGCTGCCCCACCCTGTGGGGATTGTGCTCCCCCCGCCCCGGAGCCCATTTCCTCAAAAGCCATCGATGGAGCCCTCACGCCAGTGTTGCTGGCTGTGACACTTCTGCTTCAAAGGCTCTTCCCTCAAGCTGCAGACGACCTGATGGGTTGATTAATCACAAGAACGGAATCCAATCACAATATATATATATCAACTTACCGTGGTCTAACACTTCAAATATGTTGTAATTGTATTGATCAATCATACCTCAGCAAAGCTGGAAAAGAGGGGGCGGAAAAAATGATGCAGAGACCAAAAGCTCTGCCTAGTGTCTGGGTCAAAAAGTAAAGCCAGATCTTTTCCCCAAGATGCTGGTTAGTGGACACCAGGCTTAACAGCCCAAGGGCACTACTGCCCAACACGCCCCCACCCCCGCTATCTCCTCCCCGAGCCTGCCTTAGCAAGCAGCCGAGGGCTGGAAAGTGGGAGGTGTCAGGTCCAGAGTCAGCCTGTCTCTCCCCACCCTCTGCCCACAGAGAAAAGAAACTCTGGGAATGCAATACGAAGCTCCATGAAGGCCGAGGAACAGAAGATCAAAGACGCCAGGAGAGGTCCCCTGGCACCTTTTCCAAACCAAAAATCTGAAGCTGCAGAACCTCCCAAAACCCCGACCTCGTCTTGTGATACTCCCAATGCAGCCGCTGCCAAGCAGGGCCTGAAAAAGCCTGTGAGGGGCAAACAGGCCCCCAGGAAAAAGTAAGTGCTCCCTGGAGCCACTTCTCACGCAGGGCGACCTGTTGGGTACCAGCTGGGGGGAGGCCGTCCACCCTCTCAGGCCCTTGAGCTATTAAGGCTCAGATTCCCGAGACAGCACCAGGGATACCATTACTTGCCGCGTCCTGGTCTGCCTAGGGTCCAGAGCCCCCACCCTGCTGAGAGTAGGCAGCCTGCCTTTGGCGCTCTTTCTGAGGCTGCTGTGGGCAGGCGAGCTGAAGTGACCCCGGGCCACAGTGGACAAAGGTGTTTTACGTGACCCGATTTCCAAGGAGCCTGCTCCTAAAGGCTCGCGTGCCTCCTGGCTGTGAACATGGTTTCAGAGCTAACGCTTGGTTCCTCCTCTTCCTTTCCCACCCCAGAGCTCAAGGAAAAACACAGCAGAATCGCAAGCTCACAGATTTCTACCCTGTGCGAAGGAGCTCCAGGAAGAGCAAGGCTGAGCTGCAGGTAGGGTCACGTGTTTCAAATCGGCTCTCAAAGGGGCGGGGTGGCCCAGTGGGCAGTGCTCACTGCGCACCACCTGAGCTCTCTTTGCATTGTCACGGGAAAAGTCTCTTGGCCTCCGCGGCCCTGATGTTCTCCTGGGTCTAGTGGGGGTCGTCATAACTCCCTTGGGTCACTGCGGTGCTTAGTTAAGATGCTTCTGTGAAGGAGCCTTTTCGCCTGTAGTGTGGGGCATGGAAAGTCAGGACCTCCAAGGAAAGTGGCTTTGGCAGGGCCATCAGAGCCTGAGACTGGGGTGGGCTGCGTGGTTTCTTAGAGGTGTGTTTGTCTGCTGTCCAGAGGTTTTATGTTTCGAGATGATGAAGAGCACTGGCTTGGAAACTACTTTCTGGTTGTGTGACCTCAGGGCTTAACCGCTCTCTGCCGTGTCGTCTGTGAAATGGGATGATGTAGTCGAGCCCTGTCTGGTGGTTGGGAGGGTCACGCACGTTAGTGGACGCACATGGAACACTTAGAACCGTGCCTGGGATGCAGTGAGGACCTATTAACCCTTGTCACCGTTGCTTCCCCTGTGTTGTCCTTTCCCGGGGCTCCTCTCTGGCCTTCCCCATGCAGCCACAGAACCTGTGAAAACCAGGCAGGAAGGCCAACTGGGCTGTAAGGCCCCCGCCCGCCGTATTTGCAGAGTGCTGAGCTGTGCACAGTCGATCAATATTTGATGCAGTGAGGTGTGGTTATTGCCTTTCTGTTAGGGAAACTCAGGGTGTGGCCTGGCCCTGCAGCCCCCAGCTGCTTCCATCCCCCCCTCCCACCCAGGGGCAGCAGAGCAACCTCTAGGCTTGGGAGGAGCTCTCAGGACTGCCGCCCCCACCAGGGAGGTGGGGGACCCCAGCCTCTCAACCCTCAGACTCTTCTGCATTTGGACGTTGAATCTGTAGCTGTACAGACGGTGAGGCAGCATCTCTGTGTCTCCTTCTTTGAATTGACAAGACTTCATTTTTTAAAAAGGGGGGAGGGTGTCATTTTTCTCCCCTCAGAGAGAAGCTCTGGCTGTATTTCCTTAGAAAGGCAGTGTCTTTCAGCCAAGAACAAGCTGTTACAAGCTGTTTGCCTGCAGTGGGAGGCTGTGCGAGGTCAGCCTAGAGACAGCACTGCAGAGGGCGAGGCGGTGCCAGCCCCCAGCACCCGGGACACCTCCCAGCCGCGGTCGGGAGCTACAGAGCCCACTCAGGGAACCTGGGGGTCCACCCAGCGCCGCTGTGGGCTGCAGGGTCGGGGAAGCCTGAGTTGGCCTTTTTTAATTAAAAAAGAAAACAAAAACCAGGGGCTTTTCTTTCTGGAGGAGTGGAAGCTGCAGTGGGTGTGTGGCCAGAGTGCTGAATTCTACCGCAGGCGAGCGGAAGGCAGCTGGCAGTGGCTCCCCAAAGCTTGGTCTGCAGGCGATCAGGCCCACTCTGTGGCTGGATGGAGAGCCAGAGGCCAGGGAGAGCCACACTCTGCCCACCACCGTTTGTGTTGGCTTTGTCGAGTGGGCACCCTGGCCAGGTGGTGGCTGGCCAGGCTGGTGGGGCTGCGGCTGGCAGAGGTGAGGCCCGAAGGCAGGGCAGCCGGGTCTCCTCTCGGGTGAGGCTGGTCCAGACCTGACTGCCCTTCTGGGCCAACCAAAGCCGAAGTGGACACAGCATTAGGGAAGGGTGTGGGTAGGTGGGCGAAACAAACAGAGCCCCGAAGACTCCTCGTTGTGGCTGAAGACAGAGCAGGCGGGGCTCAGTCCAAGGTCCAAGTCCAGGGCAGGAGGGTGGAAACAGGGCCCTGGAGAGATGCCCTGAACCCCTCGTTGCTTTGCTGTGGGAGCCCCTTCTCTGGTTGGCCCAGCGTTGGGTGGATGACAGCCTGCACTGGGCAGGGACTGCAGTGTTGGCAGTGCCCTGGCCGCGTCATCACCAGCCCAGCCCAGCCCAGCCCCGGGCCTGGCATGCAGAGCAGCCTGCTGACTCCGGCTGGGCACGTCTCGAGTCCTTCCTGCCTTCACCCTGGTTCACACCTTGCTCCCTTTCCAGGCCCTCAGTCCCCCAAGGACCAACTACTGCTGCCTTCCTCTTTAGGACGCTTGGAGCTAGTTGTTCGCGTGTCCCCAAACCACCAACCCCCCCGAGTAAAATGGACTCCTTGGCTGCACATTCAGGGTGTCTCACCTGGCCCCAGCTCGTCTCCTCTGTCTCATTCTGTCCCAGTAGGATAGTCCCTGTCCCCACTGCCCACCACGTCTCCCAGTTTTCCCAGGATGATTCCCATCTACTTCTGCACACTTGTAACTAATTATTTAACAAGGTGGTTGTGCCTGTGCATGTGGGGGCAGGGCATTGTTGCCTTGAGGGCTCACTACGTCCACGTGCTGTTCTCGGCCAGGAAATGCCACGGCGAACAGAGGGTGGACATGGTCAATGGGTGGGTACACACCTCCTGTTCAAGCGGTGCAGCCTCTGATCAATTTAGCCTCGGCTAATTTTATATGCAGTTGGAGTCCTGATATTTACATGTCCACAATTTAGATATTTTGTAAAAGTCTGTGTGGGCTAAATAGAGCATAGCCCCAGGCCACATTCTGCCACAAGCCCTATTCTGCCCTCGAGCCGCCCTGTCCCCCTCCTGGCCCACCTGAACACCAGGTGGTGAACAGCCCACCTTAGACGGGCAATGAGGAAAGGATGGGGGCTTGGTGGCCTGGACATGCCGGGAGACCGATGCCATGGAGGCTGACTATGAACGGACCCTGTGGCGGCTAGGACTCCCAGAGTGGCCTTGGTGAGAATGCTGATGCACTTCTTGTTTTTTCTTTCCCTCCCCACCCAGTCTGAAGAAAGGAAAAGAATAGATGAGTTGATTGAAAGCGGGAAGGAAGAAGGAATGAAGGTAAGGGGCTGCAGGGCCCACTGCGTGGAGGCTGAGGCTGTGAGGTCTGGCCCTCCCTGGTCCAGAGGCCCATGCAGGAGTCGTGCTGCCTTAACCTTCTGATATCACTGTGACCAGGCAGACTGTTGCAAGCTGTCAAGGGACTGAACACTAAAAGTATCCTTAAGGGAATACCTCCTGAAGGAAATGTAATGAGATACTGTCCTGTGGAAACTTATTTATTTATGGCTGTGCTGGGTCTTCATTGCTGCGTGGACTTTTCTCTAGCTGCCGTGTGTGGGGCCTTCCCTCTAGTTGATGTGCTCAGGCTTCTCTGCGGAGCACGGGCTCTGGGGCGTGCAGGCTTCAGTAGCTAAGGTTTCTGGGCTCTAGAGCACAGGCTCGGGAGTTGGCGGCGCATGGACTTAGTTTGCTGCTCCGCCTTTGTGAGATCTTCCCAGACCAGGGATCAAACCTGTGTCTCCTGTACTGGCAGGTGGATTCCTACCCACTGTGCCACCAGGGATGCCCCTGAGGAAAATTTTCACAACGAAGGACTTCCCTCACAGTCCAGGTTAAGAATCCGCGTGCCAGTGCAGGGGATTCAGGTTCAACCCTTGGTCAGGGAACTAAGATCCCACATTGCCACAGGGCAGCTAAGCCCAAGTGCCACGACTTCTGAGCCCATGCACTGCAACTAAGATTTGACACAGCCAGTAAATATTTCTTTTTAATCACGATGACATTTATACACATATATGTAACTTACCATCGTAACCGTTCTTTATGTGTAAAATTCACTGGCATTAAGTACATTCTTCATTCACAGTTGTGCAACTCTCCCCTCTGTCTAGTTCCGGAACCCTTTTGTCCTCCCAACGGGAAACCCCGGACCCACCAGTAGTCACTCCCATTCCTTGCCCTCAGCCCCTGACAACCAGTCTGCTTTCTGTCTCTGTGGATTAGCCTCTTCTGGACATTTCATACAAATGGAGTCATAGAATGTGTAGCCTGTTGTATCTGGCTTCTTTCATTTAGCATGACACGTGGGGAAACTTTTAAAAGGACAGGCTAGTTTTTTCTATACTGTTTTCCTGGGAAATGGCAATGCCCAGGAAGATTTGCTTTTCTCTCACGTGCTCAGTTGCTTCAGCTGTCTCCTACTCTTCGCGACCCTATGGACTGTGGCCCACCATGTTCCTCTGTCCATGGCATTCTCCAGGAAAAAATACTGGAGTGGGTTGCCATTTCCTCCTTTATGGGATCTTCCTGAACAAGAGATCAAACCCAGTGTCATGTCTTCTGCATTGGCAGATGGGTTCTTTACCACTAGCACCGCCCCCTGTTCTTATAGTATATTTCAGACATAGTGAGAGCATGAGAAGGGAGGAAGTCTCAGAGATAGTGGCCAGATGGGTCTGGGCTAGGACCCAGGGGATGGGAAGCTTCAGTTTCCACCTGCCACTGAAGGGAATCTGAATTTCATTCTGGGCTTCTCAGCCAGTCACCCTCCATCTCCATTTAAAATGGAGTGCAGGAGGAGGTCAAAATAAATAAATAAAATGGAGGAGAAACCCAGGCATGTACGTTATGGACTAAAGGAGAGACTCAGAATGTTGGGTCCTACTTTTCCCCTAAAGAGTGGGCCAGGATGTGGCTTTGAGTCTGTGCTACATCACTTCCTAGCTTGGTGGCTGGAGACACATGACTCTGCCTGTCTAATCCCTAATTTTGCAGGTTTTCTCACCTGCAAAACGGGGCAGCACCCATGTAGCAGACTTCTCAGGATCCCACATAACAGTGCTTTGCAAACAAACACAAGGGAGCTCTTTGGGGTGATGGATTCTGGCGATGGTTGCACAACTGTGTATGCTGCATGGGCTTCCCTAGTGGCCCAGTAGCAAAGAATCTGCCTGCCAATGCAGGAAACACAGGTTCGATCCCTGGGTCGGGAGGACGCCAGGGATCCGGAGAAGGAAATGGCTACCCACTCCAGTATTCTTGCCTGGGAAGTCCCATGGACAGAAGAGCCTGGCGGGCTACAGTCCATGGGGTCTCAAAAGAGTTGGACACGACTTAGCAACTAAACAACAATAATGTGCTGAATGATACCCTTCAAACCATGTGTGTGAAATGAGTGGATTTTATGACCAACTGCAGTAAGGCTGTTCAAAGAATGTACTACAAGCTGCTGGCCACGCACGGTGGCATTTGTTGCTGTTCATGAACCAACCCTCCCTCTTGGCACCTCCCAACAGATCGACCTCATCGACGGCAAAGGCAGGGGCGTCATCGCCACCAAGCAGTTCTCCCGGGGTGAGTTTGTGGTGGAATACCACGGGGACCTCATCGAGATCACCGACGCCAAGAAGCGGGAGGCTCTGTACGCACAAGACCCCTCCACGGGCTGCTACATGTACTATTTTCAGTATCTGAGCAAAACCTACTGGTAAGTCCCCTGGGGCTTCAAGTGGCTCTTCCCACCCTGGCAGAGGTGCAACCAGAGGGCCACCGAGGGCATCCTGACTCTTCTTTTGGCTCCAGCTTCTTGCTTGGTTCTTGCTGCCATTTTTCAAAGCTGCAGTGCAACTCTTCCTACCACACACACCACTTCCATTTTTAATTCTGGTGATTGAAGCGGTTCTGGAGGCAATCTCGGCCACCAAGCGGTGGACTAGTCACGTGAAAGCCCGCAGAGGGGCTCACTTGGCCTTTTGCCTGGGGCATGTGACCAGAGCAGCCCTGGGAATCGCTATTTCTCTGTCCCCTATGCGACGATATCACTGATTGTTTTTTATTTATTTTTTAATAGACTGTACTATAACGTTCCCAGCAAAACTGAGTGGAAAGCAGAGCGAGTTCCCATATATCCTGCCTGCCCCCACCATCCTGCATAGCCTCTCCCCTACCCTCACCAACAGAGTTGACTTTTACTCATTTATTTATTATGCTGAACTCCACAGTCATCTCTGGTGCTTCCACAGAGTCTTTTGCATTCCCGTCTACACTCCCCCATCTCCCGCCCAAATACCCCACACCCAACGCCCCTCTGGGCTCTTAAAGTTACATATATATATTTTTTGAGTTGAGTTGCTTTCCCAAAAACACGGCCATAAATCACCATCATCCCACCAGAGCTGAGAGCAAGCCTGACTCAGACTGGGTTCAAAAGCCTCTTTATCAATTTAATCCTCTGTCGCCCTCCCTCCCCGCCAGCGTGGATGCAACCCGAGAGACAAATCGCCTGGGAAGACTGATCAATCACAGTAAATGTGGGAACTGCCAAACCAAACTGCACGACATCGACGGCGTGCCTCACCTCATCCTCATCGCCTCCCGTGACATCGAGGCCGGGGAGGAGCTTCTGTATGACTATGGGGACCGCAGCCGGGCTTCCATTGAAGCCTACCCCTGGCTGAAGCATTAACCCAACGGTCCCGCCCCCTCCCCATTCTAAGGACAAAGTGCCCTCAAAGGGAATTGATTTTTTTTTTTTTTTTACACACTTAATCTTAGCAGATTACTTCAGATGTTTTTAAGAAAAAAGTATATTAAGATGCCTTTTCACTGTAGTATTTAAATATCTGTTACAGGTTTCCAAGGTGGACTTGAACAGATGGCCTTATATTACCAAATCTTTTATATTCTAGTTGTTTTGTACCTTTTTTGCATACAAGTCGAACGTTTGTGCTTCCCGTGCATGCAGTCCAAGACTCGGCACAGGTTTTAGAGGAAAGAGTCGAACATGAACTAGGAAGCTGGGCAACGCACCTGCCTCCAAACGAAGAGCCAGGACTCTCTCCCCCGCTCCCCACATACCTGCCCCCCCCAACATCCCAGTGCCAGGTGGGCGCGAGGAAGACACTGCCTTCCCCACGGCCCGGATGGGATGTTCCCAAGCTCTTGTTTTTCCTGACATCTCGACAGGCGCACATTGAAGTGTATGAATATTTTTTAAAAAAAGGTTTCACAGTAAGATAGTCTTCCCCTCTGCTTTCTCGAAAGCTTACTGACCCGGTGGCTCACGGGCCAGGCCTCGATTTACTCTTCCACGGGCTGCCACTTTTCCGGGCACCTTCACACATCAGGGCGGGGAATCAAAGGAGACGTGGGCAGGGACAAGCATTGCTTACCTAGCCCTTGCAGGGGCAGGGTTTCCCGAAACTGGGTTAGTTTCTTTATAGAAATGTGAACACTGAATTTATTTTAAAAAATAATGATAAAAAAAAAAAAAAGACAAAAAAAAAAAAAAACCACAGAAGACAACTTACATGTATATAGGTCTTGAAGTGAGTGAAGTGGCTGCGTTTTTGTTTTGGGTTGTTTTTAGTTCGGCTTTTTCTTTTTCCACCCTTGGTTTTGCTTCTGTAGAAGAGATATGAGATGGTACACTATTCTAATCAGAAATCTAAAGTTTTGTAGTGGGACCAGAAATTACTTACCCAATTCCCCACCCCCTCAACCCCAACCTGATTCTGCTTGGGTTGAAAGCTCCAGACCGGCTGTCAAGGCTTCCGTGTGTCAGACCGCCTGGTGTCCTTCCTGTAAAGCTGCAGCCATGAACCAAAGAGCGAGCCTACAAGCCCTGAGAGGCAGGGCCCCTGCCCTAGCTGCGAGGGGGCAGGGGAGCTGGCAGGCCCAGGGATCATGGCTGAGGGTCAAGTTTTCACCTCGACTGTGACAGCAGGAGTAGTGGGTAGCTTCTTCCTGAAGGGGGGACCGACTCCCACCTTCTGTCAACTTGTAATTCAGGGGCCTGGGGCTCCAGAGCTGCGATCTGGGGTCTGGCGCAACCCCACCCCACCGCCCACTCCCAGGTAAATGTGAATGGAGACAGGTATGAGAACCTGTCCTCGACTTCAATGCCCCCCAGCCCCGGCCTCACGACGGTGCTACCTGAGGAAGTCTTCCCCCTCCCACACCCACCCCCACCCACCAATCCCACACTTGCCTGGTCAGTGGTCAGCAAATTGGAGGAGGATCCGATGGGAGTGTGTAAATGTGAGATAAAATGTCTTGGTTGTACCTGTTTGTGGTTTAGCTTTGTATTTAAGAAAAGGAAATAAACTTGAAAATTATTTGTCATCATAAAAATGAAACAAAAATTAAAATATTTATTGCCAGGCGAGGCTACCTGTGTCATTCTGTTGTTTTTTGCAAAGCAGGGGTAGAAAAAGGTAATGTACTTTCTGTTTCTCTTTTGGGCTGTACCATGTGGCTTATGGGATCTTAGTTCCCCAAACAGGGGTTGAACCTGGGCCCTCAGCTGTCAAAGCATGGAGTCCTAGCCACTGGACCACCAGGGAATCCCCATTGTTGTTTTTTTTGGTTCCATTGGGTCTTTGTTGCTGTACTCAGGCTTTCTCTAGTTGGGATGAGGCAGGGCTACTCTGGTTGTGGTGCGCAGGCTTCTCATTGGAGTGACTTCTCTGTTGCGGAGAACGGGCTCTAGGGCATTTGGGCTCAGTAGTTGTGGCACGTGGGTTTAATTGCTCCTCAGTATGTGGAATCTTCCCAGACTGGGATTGAACCTGTCTGTGTTCCCTGCATTGACTGGTAGATAACTATGGGACCACCAGGGAAGTCCCCCCTGTTTATTTTACAAAAGGGCCACTTAACCAGTTTGAGTCAGTTTTGGTGACTGTCCTAGGGGACAGTCTCTTCACTTTTATCATGAGGAATCAGAGGTTGCTTGTGGAGATTAAAAATGAAGCACATGGCCCCCTGAGAAGAGGGCCCAGCATGTAGCATATATTTTAGCTATTGTCATTGTCATTGTTTCTAATGTGCTAGACTTGATTCTCAGGTAGGCGTCTCAAGAGTCATCAACCTTCCCTGTCTGGTGCTGGAAGTATCCCAGATCCTGATCCCTAACCCCCACACCACAGTCCACCCCCAAGAGGCTGCCTTCCTTCAGCCCCAAGGCACTGGAGGCAGGTTGGAACTGAGGGCAAGGTCCTTGGTTTACAGGTGAAAGATCCATTCCTGGCATAGGGTTTCAGCATCTGTCAGCCGTTGCCCTGAACAAATCACTTACCCTCTGAAATCTGTCCATCAAGTTGGGAATGGCCTCTACCTACCCGCCTTGCAGGGGTTTCTCGAGGATTCAGTCATCATATACTACTACCTTACCATGGAGGGGACAGTGTGGCCTGGTAGCCAAGTGCTCAGCCCTGGAACCGAACCTCAGGTTTCACCCACTTTGCCGCTGTGTAACCTCGGGCAGGTTACCTAACCTCGGGCAGGTTACCTAACCTCTCTCGGCACCACTTTCCTCTCCTGTGACATAGAGACAATACTGGTGCTTGCATTGGGGTGATTGTGAGGATTGACTGAGTTTAAGACATAAAAGTACTTGCACAAAGATAATCTTCAGGAATCAGCAATTATTAAGATGAAAATTTGGGGTGTTTTAAAAAATTTATTTGGCTGCACAGAGTCTTACTTGTGGCATGCAGGATCTAGTTCCCTGACCAGGGCTCGAACCTGGGACCCCTGCACAGGGAACGTGGAGTCCCAGTCTCTGGGCCACCAGGGAAGTTCCTTGGGTGGTTTCTATCATTCAGTATTTACAAGTGCCCCGGACTGACAGATAACTGCTTCTAAGCCTGCTCTCCTGGCTCAGGGTTTGGAGATGGAAGCCTGCAGTGTGGGAGCAACTGTCTGTCTTGAATGTGGTCACACTGGGCCCAGCTCCAAGAACTTACCTTCTGGCATTCGAACACCCACATCCCAGCATCTGTGATTCTGAAGTCAGGATGCTCAGATTTGTTTCCCAAGTCAGTTCTCACCTTCAAGGGGCAGAAATCTTCCTCCTCCCTACCCACTATTAAGAGGGGAGCACCTAGTCAGGGATGCACCATTATACAGGGTTCCAGGAGTCAGAAGCCCCTGTGCTGTGGCAATCTCATTCTGGACTGACACTTAAAGGTTGCCAACTTCTTTTGGGAGGCAGAGTGGTTTTGACCTTTGCACCTGAGTTCAAGTCCTACTTCTGTCACTTCCAGCTAGGGCTTTGGACAAGCCCCTTAGCCCCACCATACTAGCAGCTGCTTGGGTGAATAATAATAGTAACGCCCACCTCATAGGGATAAGGTGAGGCAACATATGTAGGTGTGGTAAATTGCATTCGTTATTAATATCAGCACTTTTTGGAGAATCAGGGTACATAGAGCTTCACAGATAAGAACCTGGGCTTGAGGGGACTTCCCTGGTGATCCAGTGGCTAAGACTTTATACACCCAATGCAGGGGGCCAATGTTGAGCCCTGGTCAGGAACTAGATCCCATGTGCTGCAACTGTGAGTTTGCACACTGCAACTAAATATCTCATGTGCCACGGCTAAGACCCGGTGCAGCCATATAATTAAAAAAAAAAATCTAGAATCAGGCTTGCATTAGCACCCTGGGCAGTAACTTCATAGCTACGTGACCTCGTGCAAGGTGCTTCAACCTCTCAGAGCCTTCATTTCCAAATCCGTAAACTAGGCAACTCATAGTAGTTAGTCTCCATCTCCTCAGGTTGTTAGAGGAATAAATGAGATAATCAGGCAGGAACCGAGACGTGATCACTAAGCCAGGGTTATTCACTGAGAAGACAGGCTCACAGGATGTGTTCAGCAGGCTCGTTAGTTTCTTTGAGAAGTGTAGTCTCCTGCTCTCTATGGACTGTATTTCATTGATGCCTAAATTTACTTCTTTTTCCCATTTTAAACATTGCTGAAATCATTGGTGAGCCTTAAAGTCAATATCATCTTGATGTTATTATTTGTAGCATTTTTTTTTCTGTCACAGCAACACACAAAATAAAGGTGTATCACTTAGATACAATGAAATACATGTCCACCATATATATGCATGTATGTATCAGTTCAGTTCAGTCGCTCAGTCGTGTCTGACTCTTTGCGACCCAATGAATCCCAGCATGCCAGGCCTCCCTGTCCATCACCAACTCCCGGAGTTCACTCAAACTCATGTCAATCAAGTCAGTGATGCCATCCAGCCATCTCATCCTCTGTCGTCCCCTTCTCCTCCTGCCCCCAATCCCTCCCAGCATCAGAGTCTTTTCCAATGAGTCAACTCTTCGCATCAGGGGGCCAAAGTATTGGAGTTTCAGTTTCAGCATCAGACCTTCCAATTAACACCCAGGACTGATTTCCTTTAGAAGGGACTGGTTGGATCTCCTTGCAGTTCAAGGGACTCTCAAGGGTCTTCTCCAACACCACAGTTCAAAAGCATCAATTCTTCGGCGCTCAGCTTTCTTCACAGTCCAACTCTCACATCCACACATGACCACTGGAAAACCATAACCTTGACCAGACGGACCTTTGTTGGCAAAGTAATGTCTCTGCTTTTGAATATGCTATCTAGGTTGGTCATAACTTTCCTTCCAAGGAGTAAGCGTCTTTTAATTTCATGGCTGCAATCACCATCTGCAGTGATTTGGGAGCCCCCAAAAATAAAGTCTGACACTATTTCCACTGTTTCCCCATCTATTTCCCATGTATGTATACATGTGTTACATATGTATAATATATACGTGTGTGTGTATTTGGCCCTTGAACAGTGCAGGGAGTTACGGGCCCTCACTCTCCCCACATTGAAAAAATCCAAGTATAGGGACTTCCTGGTGGTCTAGTGGTTAAAACTTCAAGTTTCCAATGCAGGGGTGTGGGTTTGATCCCCGGTCAGAGCACTAAGATTCCTGTGCCACGTGGTATGGCCAAAAAATAAATAAAATTCACCTGTAGTGATGGACAGGGAGGCCTGGCGTGCTGCGATTCATGGGGTCGCAAAGAGTCGGACACGAATGAGCGACTGATCTGATCTGATAGCTTATAGTCAGCCCTTTGGATTCAAGGTTCCTCCTCCATATATGCAGATCCAACTAGATTCAACCATCTCATGTGTGGAGATATGTATATATATCATACATATGATACATACATTCATATATATATATATGTATGATATATATACATATCTCCACATGTGCAGATTGTGCAGTACTATGGTGTTTACTGGGCTTCCCTGATAGCTCAGTTGCTAAAGAATCTGCCTGCAGTGCAGGAGACCCCAGTTTGATTCCTGGGTCGGGAAGATGCACTGGAGAAGGGATAGACCACCCACTCCAGTATTCTTGGGCTTCCCTGGGGGCTCAGCTGGTAAAGAATCTGCCTGCAATGTGGGAGACCTGGGTTCGATCCCTGGGTTAGGAAGATCCCCTGGAGAAGGGAAAGGCTACCCATTCCAAGTATTCTGGCCTGGAGAATTCCATGGGCTGCATAGTCCATGGAGTTGCAAAGAGTCGGACACGACTGAGAGATTTTCACTTTCAATTTCATGGTGTTTACTATAGAAAAACATTCATGTGTCAGTGGACCTTCGCAGTTGACCAAACTGAATTGGTCAAGAGTCAACTGTATACAGTTCACAGATTTGGAAACCAAGACTCCAAAAGGCTGAAGTACCTTACACCAGGTCACATAACTCTAAGAGGCCACTCTGAAACACAGAAAGTGTAAAAGTCATTTTACTTTAATACAAAATCATATATAGAAAGTCATATGAGCAAAATCAAATATTCACTAATATCAGTGAAGTCTTCATTGCAATGTCCATACCAGGTTTTCCTGCATCCTCTCCCCGTCCCCACTTGTGCTGGTGTATTTCGCTGCTGTGTGGCAAAGACGTGGGCCCAGGGAAGCAGAGCTGGTGTCCACATCTGCGTGCTTGGGGCCCCTGGGTGGTTGAAGTGGGGCTGTAGGTGGCCCCACTGTTTTTTTCTTCTGCTTTCTCAATTTCTTTTGCCACTTCTCCTGCCGTGGCCCAGCGTTCAGGGGTGTTCAGTTCTGCAGCTGGGGAGAAAGCTTCACCCCTTCCTCCTTGGACGGCTTTGAGGGGAAGTGAAGAAGCAAGTGCAGTGGGTACACGTGGCACTGACAGATGACTGTGGAAGTCGTCTTTGTGGGTGGTCCTCCGTGTCTGAGAACGCAGTCATGGCCTCCGGTCTAGGTCTGCTTCCCTGATCGGAAAGAGAACCTGGGTCGGGGCGGGAGACGGGAGGTCAGAGGAAACACAGCGCTGAAGCGGGGGGTGCACAACCCCCTGCAAATTCTGTAAGCAGCTCCTGCAGGCCATTCACCCAGAAGTTTATTTCTTAAGAGCTCATTATGCAACAGGCACTGTTCCAGGGCTTTCCATCTACTAGCTCATTTCACACTAATAACAGCATGAGGATGTTGAGTATAGTCAATATCCCTATTTTACAGATGAGCAAACTGAGGTTCTGGGAGGTTAAGTAACAGGCCCAAGGTCACACAATTTTGTCTTGGAACTGGGAATTGGGCCCAGAAGCCCACTTAACCACTGTGCTAGACTGACAAATGGAGTCTGGAATGTTTTTGTTTTCATTTTAAGTGGTTTTTATTGTAGAGGAAACGGTAACTTCTCGGTGTTCCCTACAATGATAAAATGAATAATGACTAATATGTAAATTCTTGGATATAACAGATAACACATATAAAGATATCCCTGAAGCATGAATGCCAAACTTTCAGTCCTCCTGACGCACTAGACACGTGGGGGTGATCACAAAGTACAGTGTCAATGCTAGCTCAGGTTGTCGGAAAGACGCAAAGATGGCTAGTGAGCTGAAAAGTCAGTGATGGGGATACAGGCTCTTGCTTCTAGTCAAAGACAAGCCCCAGTCCCAGCCCCGCTAGCAGCTCTGCCGGCAACGGCAGGGGTGAGCCCTTGACTCGTGTGGATACAGGCGATAGGGCACATCCACCCTCCCCCTGAACCTAAGTATACCATCTCCCAACCCCCACTTCCCTGCCTCAGGAAATGACATCACCCCCAACCCAGTCATTCAAGCCAGGAACTGGGAGTTGTTCTCAATTCCTCTCCTGTCATCCCATCTGTTGTATTTTAGTCACCATGCCCCAAATATGTTCCTAATCCCACCACTTATCTCTTCCACTGCCACCCCCAGGCTGAGCCACCCTGATGAGCAGCACAGCCTTCCTGTCCGCCCCCTCCCCCGCCACCCCCACAATCCACTCACACAGCAGTCAGCATGACTGCATCACTGTGCAGAGATAAGTCATTCCTCAGCTTAAACCCTTCCAGGGCTCTCCATTGTCCTCAGGACAAAGATAAAACCCTTCTTAGCGTGACCTAATTCTTCGGAAAGTCATTCATTCATTCACTCCGTAGCTTGTCTGATCACCAAGTCTCGGCCTCACTATCTTCAAACCTGTGTCTTCAGTGTTTGCTCAGTCGCTCAGTCGTGTCTGACTCTTGGCCCCGTGGACTGTAGCCTGCCAGGCTGCTGTGTCCATGGGATTCTCCAGGCCAGAATACAGGAGCAGGTTGCCATGCCCTCCTTCTGGGGATCTTCCCAGCTCAGGGATCAAACCCAAGTCTTGCAACTCCTGAATTGGCAGGGGGGATTCTTAACTACTAGTGCCACCTGGGAAGCCCATGTCCTTAGGCTGGCTTACGTACATTTCATTTTTGCCATATCAGGCTCAAACTCCAATTATGTGACCCAAAGAACTCCCCAAGAAGAGAAAGAAAGAAACCAGTAGCTTATGGGTCTGGAAGCCTTGTTTCCAGTGCAATCCTCAGCCAGTGAATATCCCACATAAACACTTTCAGATCTGATACCCTCTGTAGGGTGGAGATGCTCTCTCATACATTATCTTACCACAGGAGACCCTTTCTAGGGAGAAGAAACAATTTGACTCTGTCCTATCAACGCTTCTCCACAAAGCGGTCAGAGTAAACTTTTGTTTTTTCAAAAAGATTTTATTTTTTATTCTCGGCTCCATCGTGCGGCATGTGAGATCTTAGTTCTGGACCAGGGATTGAATCCATGCCTACTGCATTGGGAGCACGGAACTTTAACCCCTGGATCACCAGGGAGGTCCTTAAGCTTTTTATAGGTGAATACGGACATGTCACTCCCCAGCTTAAAACCTCCCAAGGTCTTTCCGAAGCACTTAGAATGAAATCCAAAGTCATCACTGGGATCCATGTGGCCCAGAAGGACCCAATCGCTCCCCACTCCAACCTCACCTCCCTTCTCTTTGCTGCTCCAGCCACTGTCATCTCTGCTGCACAAGCTGTCTCCAGCCTCTGGCCTTCATACCCGCTGTTCTTTCTGCCAGGAAGGCAGGGAAAACTCAGATCATTACAGTCTTTCAGAACTTAGCTTGAATGCTGCCTTTTCACAGGCGCCTTCCAGGACTCCCCAAATCTAAAGTAGCTCTTTATCGGGACTTCCCTGGCGGCCTAGAGTTAAGATTCAGTGCTTCCATGGCAGGGAGGATGGGTTCAATCCCTGGTCAGGGAACTAAGGTCCCCCATGCCTTGAGGTGAGGCCAAAAAAATTAAAAAGTAGCTCCCAATCAACCTCTCTCTTAGCACCCTATTTAATGGTCTTCGGTGCATATAGGGCCATCTGAAATGTCCTGACCAGTTCACTCTCTACCTCTCCCGCTAGAATGTAAGCACCATGAGGGCAGGGACTCTGGCTTGTTCACTCTACCCCAGCACCTAGAACAGTGCCTGCTGCATGGTAGACCCTCAATAAATATTTGTTGGGGGAATAAATAAATGCGGTTTCAGGTGGTCTTGTCTGACAAAGCTGTTTTCATGCAGTCATTCAAGAAAGCTTGGACTTCCCTGTGGTACAGTGGATAGGAATCTGCCTGCCAACGCAGGGAACACAGATTCGATCCCTGGTCCGGGAAGATTCCACATGCTTTCGAACAACTAAGCCCGTGTGCCACAACTACTGCGCCCACATGCTGCAACTACTGAAGCCTGTGTGCCTAGAGCCTGTGCTCCACAGCAAGAGAAGTCATCGCAATGAGAAGCCCATGCGCCACAGTGAGGGAGTAGCTGTGCCGGCCGCACCGAGAGAAAGCCCGAATGCAGCAATGAAGACCCAGTGCGAGCAAAAAATAAGGAAAGAAAAGAAAGGAGAAAAGAGAGCCTGGCAGAGACATCCTTGGTGGTCCAGTGGTTAGGACTCCACACTTCCACTGTAGGGGGCCTGGGTTTGATCCCGGGTGAGGGAACTAAGATCCCACAAGCCTGGTAATACTTAACTAAGAAGATGCATACTCTGTGGGCTATCTGCCCCCACAGAACCATGTCCTCCCTTCTCTGGCCTGTTCTCCGCTCCAGGAGGCTGACATCTCTGGATGATCTCAACAAGCTCCCTTGTCCTTTAGCTTCTGGCTGTGCTCAGCCAATGGGAAGCACCAGCAGGAGCTGGGAGGGTGGGAGGAGAGAAGTGTAGGGGTATTCACTCCCAGCTCTGTCCCTGCCGGCCTTGTCTCACTAGCCACTGTGTTTTCCTCTTCTGAAGGCCACACTTCAGTCTGACTCCCCCAGGGCCCCTCACAGCTCCCCTTCCTCGCTCCTCTGTTGCCCGCCCCAGGGTGCTTCTCCAGCCCTTATCTCTGTTCCCACATCTGTAAAATGTCCCTTCTTGAAATCTTTTCAGCCACTCCTTTTGAGTGAGGCTTGGTTTCTTGATAAACAAGAACCCGGGCTGATAGGCTCCGTGGCCTTGCAATTTTCCTCCTGGATGTCTCTCCCTGGGAAATTCACACACAAGTCCATGAGAGGACATGAATAAGCATGCAGATATTCACTGCAGCACTGTCCACACTAGGGAGAAGGCAATCTGGGATCCCATCACTGGGGTTAGAAACAAGACGTGTGTCTACACTGCTAGGTGGATAGATCTTAAAAAATGCTTAGGGACTTCCCTGGTGGTCCAGTGGCTAAGACTTTGAGCTCCCAATGCAGGGGGCCTGGTTTGATTCTCAGTCAGGGAACTAGATACCACAAGGTCACAATTAAGACCCAGTATATTCAAATAAGGCCCTCCCTTGTAGCTCAGGTGGTAAAGAATCCACCTGCAATGCAGGAGACCCTGTTTCGATCGCTGAGTCCGGAAGATCCCCTTGAGGAAGCCATGGCAAACCACTGCAGTTTCTTGCCTGGAGAATCCCAGGGACAGAGAAGCCTGGCAGGCTATAGTCCATAGTGTTGCAAAGTGTTGGACAGGGTTGAAGTGACTGAGCACGCATGCATGCATAGTCAAATAAAGAAAAAAAATTAAAACAAAACAAAAAAATTGCTTAATGTCCATCAAGAGATGAAGAGACAAATCAAAAGTGGTCTACACATACCATGGAATATCACCAGGCCTTAAAAATGAAAGAAATTCTGACACGTGGTACAACATGGATGAACCTGAGAACAATGTGCTAATCATATAAGCCTGTCACAGAAGGACAAATACTGTATGTCTCCTCTTATATGAGGTCTCCAGAGTAGTCAGATTCATAAAGACAGAGAGGGGAGTGGTGGTTGCCAGGGGCTAGGGGAGGGGAACTGAGCAGTTAGTGTTTAATGGGGACAGAGTTTCGGGATGGGATGATGAAAAAGTTCTGGAAATGGATTGTGGTGATAGCTGCATAAGATCATAAATTTCCTTTTTTCTTTTTTTGGCCACACCACACAGTATGTGGGATCTTAGTTCCCCGACCAGGGATCAAACCCACGCCTCCCGTAGTGAAAGTTCAGAGTCTTAACCACTGGACCGCCAAGGGAAGTCCCTGTAAACATATTGATATTTAATGCCCCTGAAAAATGGGGACTTCTCTGTTGGTCCAGTGGCTAGGACTCCACACTCCCAATTCAGGGGCCTGGGTTCAATGCCTGGTTGGGGAATTAGATCCCACATGCCGAAACTAGGAGTTCGAATTCTGAGACTAAAGACTCCAAGTGCTGTGGCTGGGGATCCGGAGTACCTCAACTAAGGATCCTGTGTCCCACAAGAAGACCTGGTGCAGCCAAATAAAAAAGAATTTTTAAAAAATGATTAAAATGGTCTCACAGACATAGAAAACAATCTATTATGGTTACCAAAGGGGAAGTACGGGGGACGAATAAATTAGGAGTTTAGTATTAACAGATACACACTACATATAGAATAGATAAACAACAAAGACCTACTGCACCACACATGGAGTAATATTCAGTAACGTATTATAACCTACATGAGAAAAGAATATTAAAAAGATATATATTATATATGAATAACTGAATCACTTTGCTATACACCTGAAACTAACACAGCACTGTAAATCAACTATACTTCAATTTTTAAAAAACGATTAAAATGGTAAATTTTATGTTAGGCATACCTTTTTAAAAACACTGAAGAAAAGGCTCGTTCACACTCCATTCTCAAAACCCAAAGCATTTGACCACATATTGCTTAAAGCTGTGCCGCCCAAAACAGTGGCCACTACGAGTCTTAATTGAAATATGCTGTCAGTGTGAAATATACATAAGATTTCAAGGGCTTATTATTTTTAAAAAAAGACTGTAAAATATGTCATTAATAATATTTTATAGTGATTACACGTTGAAAATGACAGTATTTTGGAAGCATTGGATTAGTAAAACATATTACTAAAGTTTTTGTAAAAAAGTGCCTGAAGAATTATTCCCTGGTGGTCCAGAGCTTAGGACTCTGAGTTTCCACTGCAGGGGGCAGGGGTTCGATCCCTAGTTGGGAACTAAGATCCCGCAGCCATGGCGCAGCAAAAAAAAAAAAAGCCTAAAAAAGAAGAGTGCCTGGTAAAAAAGAAAACAGTGACAGTGCTTAGTGAAGGGGGGAAAAAGCACTAGGAAACAGAATGAAGATGACGTGTGAAACAAAATACCAGTTACCACTGAAAACACATCCACATAAGGCAATATATACTTTTTAGAACACATTAAATACATATGAGATGGGCTGACGGGGAGGGGAGCCGGGAAGCAGATTGCAAATGGGCGATGGAGATAAAGAGGGAATAAATAAAAGCAAGAAAAAAGAAAGCTTGTGCTGACAGCGAAGCTCATCGTGCCATGAGCTGAGAATCACTAATGGAACACTCTGTTCCTGAGGATCCAGACAAAGAAAAAATCTCTCTTCTCTCTTGAAACAAAGGCATCTTAATTAAATCTGCCCTGGGAGGTAACCCAGAATCTCTGACCCCTCAAAATTACTTCCCTGTAAAACCAGAGTCAACAGAGTCCTTACAGAATCCCTCATGGCAGTGCCCCCAGGGTGAACATCCCGCCTGGCGCACAACATAGACTCAGTGAGGGTCTGCTGACTAACTAACGACCAAATAATGTGAATGGAAGTTGAGGCCCCCTCAGCCCTCCCTGGGAGGCAAGACTAATGAAGCAAGAGCTGGATGGAGGCTGAGGACCTGATGCAACCCACAGTGATGGTTCATTCGGATCACACGATTTTTATTTTTAAGCTTAAATGATTTGCCAGCATTTGGAAAACAGATTCCATGAACAAATCCGACGTCTTGGCATTGCTCAAGAATCAGAAGGTCTGTTAACAAGTTGTTCACTGGCCAGACAGAACTGAAAGGCAAATGTCCCCACCCCACCCTACACCCCCCTCACACATCCACATGAAGTGCTTGGCCCCCGCAGGCTTTCGAGTTTGACATCCTTGACCAAAGCTGTTTCTCACTTTCGATCCAAAAGTCCAGGAGCTGGTAAACTGTCACCAGGTCATTTTCAAAGCAACCAAGACCAACAGGCTGCTTGCTTCAGCCTGGAGTTGAGGAAAGGTGTGCCTCAGTTCAGCTCAGTTCAGTCGCTCAGTCACGTCCAGCTCTTTGCGACCCCATGGACTGAAGCACGCAAGGCTTCCCTGTCCATCACCAACTCCAAGAGCCTGCTCAAACTCATGTCCATCTAGTCGGTAATGCCATCCCACCATCTCATCCTCTGTCATCCCCTTCTCCTCTTATCTTCCATCTTTCCCCGAATCAGGGTCTTTTCCAATGAGTCAGTTCTTCACATCACATGGCCAAAGTAGTGGAGTTTCAGCTTCAGTACTAGTCCTTCCAATGAATATTCAGGACTGATTTCCTTTAGGATGGACTGGTTGGATCTCCTTGCGGTTCAAGGGACTCTCAAGAGTCTTCTCCAACACCACAATTCAAAAGCATCAATTCTTTGGTGCTCAGCCTTCTTTATGGTCCAGCTCTCACATCCATACATGACTACTGGAAAAACCATAGCTTTGACTAGATGGACCTTTGTCAGCAAAGTAATGTCTCTGCTTTTTAATATGCTGTCTAGGTTGGTCATAGTTTTTCTTCCAAGGAGCAAGCGTCTTTTAATTTCATGGCAGCAGTCACCATCTGCAGTGATTTTGGAGCCTAAGAAAATAAAGTCTGTCACTGTTTCCATTGTTTCCCCGTCTATTTGCCATGAAGTGATGGGACCAGATGCCATGATCTTAGTCTTTTGAATGTTGAGTTTTAAGCCAGCTTTTTACTCTCCTCTTTCACTTTCATCAAGAGGCTTTTTAGTTCCTCTTTGCTTTCCATGTTGTCACCCTGCTTATCTGAGGTTATTGATATTTCTTCTGGCAATCTTGATTCCAGCTTGTGCTTCATCCAGTCTGGCATTCTGCATGATGTACACTGCATATAAGTTAAATAAGCAGGGTGACAACATACAGCCTTGATGTACTACTTTCCAAATTTGGAACCAGTCTGTTGTTCCATGTCCAGTTCTAACTGATGCTTCTTGACCTGCATACAGGTTTCTTAGGAGGTAGGTAAGGTAGGTATTCCCATCTCTTAAAGAGTTTTCAACATTTTGTTGTGATCCACACAGTCAAAGGCTTTAGCATAGTCAATAAAGCAGAAGTAGATATTTTTCTGGAATTGTCTTGCTTTTTCTATGATCCAACAGATGTAGGCAATTTGATCTTTGGTTCCTCTGTCTTTTCTAAATCCAGCTTGAACATCTGGAAGTTCTCGGTTCAAGTTCTCTGTTGAAGCCTAGCTTGGAGAATTTTGAGTATTACTTTGCTAGCATGTGAGATGAGTACAATTGTGCAGTAATTTAAACATTTTTTGGCATTGCC
Source organism: Bos indicus (assembly GCF_029378745.1). Taxonomy (NCBI): domain Eukaryota; kingdom Metazoa; phylum Chordata; class Mammalia; order Artiodactyla; family Bovidae; genus Bos; species Bos indicus. The sequence continues at coordinate 52,243,079 of NC_091776.1, read as the reverse complement.
TTTCTTTGGAATTGGAATGAAAACTGACCTTTTCCAGTCCTGTGGCCACTGCTGAGTTTTCCAAATTTGCTGGCATATTGAGTGCAGCACTTTCACAGCATCATCTTTTAGGATTTTAAATAGCTCAGCTGGAATTCTATCACCTCCACTGGCTTTGTTCATAGTGATGCTTCCTAAGGCCCACTTGACTGCACTTCACACAGGATGTCTGGCTCTAGGTGAGTGATCTCATCATCATGGTTATCTGGGTCATGAAGATCTTTTTTGATAGTTCTTCTGTGTATTCTTACCACCTCTTCTTAATATCTTCTGTTTCTGTTAGGTCCATACCATTTCTGTCCTTTATTGTGTCCATCTTTACAAGAAATGCTCCCTTGGTATCTCTAATTTTCTTGAAAAGATCTCTACTCTTTCCAATTCTGTTGTCTTCCTTTGTTTAAGAAATGGAAGAAACTAAGGTGTGCCTAGTTGTATTCATACCTGGAGTCAGAAAAGGCACATCTGGGGACTTCCCTGGTGGTTCAGTGGCTAAGACTCTGTGCTCCCAATGCCAGGGGTCTGGGTTCAATCCCTGGTTGGGGAACTAGATCCCACTTGCCACAAGTAAGAGTTCGCATGACATAACTAAGGGATCCCACATGTCATATCGAAGATTGAGGATCCTATGTGCTGCAACTGAGACCCGGCACGGCCAAATAAATAAATAAATACTTTTTTAAAAAAGAAGAAAAGGCATATCTCAGGTTGTTGTCCAAAGGTTCCCCACATTCAATTGTCTGGGCATTCATTAAAAATCCAGATTTCTGGGCCTCCTCCTAGAACCAGCGATTTGATTTCTGAGAATCTGAACTTTAACTATCATCTCACAGTCTATGGTTTGAGGTGCTGCAACCAAAGAAACCAGGAATGAACAAAGGGGCATGAAAACAAGGGGAGTGTTCGAAGGAAACTGTCTTATGTGTCCTAATGTTGGGAGACAGGGGGCCCTCCAGAGTTGGAAGTAGAAGAGGTGATGATTTAGCCCCCGTAACCTCCAATAATTATTGCTATTGTTTTTCTTGTTTAATATTATTAGTATTATTATCTGGTTATTGTTTTTATATCACAGGGAGGCAGTAGAGTGTCGAACCTGGACTTCCCTGGGTTCCTGACTTCACCACTTACAATGTGTGTGACCTTGGGTACAGAACTTTACCCCCTGGAATTTATTTCCCCATCTGGGAGTCAAGGATAACAACAGTGTCTACCTCATAGGGTCACTGTGATGAGCCCATGAATTAATAATGTCAGGTGCTTACGCTCCTGCCTAGAAGATAGCATAACACACCAGCATAGCGTTTGCATATCAGCTGCAGGACCACCAGCAGAAGAACAGGGCCTCCCCTCTCACCCCCACTCCTTCCTTTAGCGACTATTTAGTGGCAACGTGGGGCAGCAAGTCAACTTACAGTTTCCTTATGATTGTCTTCTCCTCCTTGTTGCTGTTGGCATTGCTGCCCCTGGGAAAAAGAGCCTCTTTCTCTCTTCTTCCTCCTGGGCCTTCTCTTGGTGGAATCAGACCACTGGGAAAAATGAGATAAATAAGTGGGTTGTTTTATTGCAGATCTCTTATCTGTGCATCTTTGAAAGTGAAGGTTCTTTTTTTTTTTTTTTTACAGTTTATTTACATATTCATTATTATTATTATTAAAACATATGGAATGCTTTATGAAATTGCATGTCATCCTTATGCAGGATGACATCTTGCATAATCTTCTCTGTTTTGTTCCAATTGCAGTAAATGTGCTGCTGAAGCGGGCACTGAAAGTGAAGTTTCTTCGTAATTATTATTATATTAATAATGCTATCATTGAAAGCTCTAGAGTTAGATATCCTGACCCAGATCTCTGGAATCTTCCTTCCTCTTTTCCAGTGTTGATACCTCTTCTTTCCTTCTCTTATCTAATTACCATGGCTGGTACTTCAAGCTTCTCTAATTTCTAGAAATATGATCATGTATAAATTGTCTAACTCAGGGCTCCCCAACCTTCAGGCTACCGACTGGTACCTCCTGTCAGATCAGCGGTGGAATTAGATTAGAAACAAAGTGGACAAAAGTGTAAAGCTCTTGAATCATACTGAAACCATGCCCCACTCCACCCTGGTCTGTGGAAAAACTGTCTTCCATGAAACTGGTCCCTGATGCCAAAACGGTTGGGGACAGCTGCTTTAACTTAAGCCTTGATTTCCTAATTGGAAATAAAAGGATCATAAAAGTACCTGCCTTCTAGGATTGATGGATTAAGTGAGCTAATACATGGAATTCATTCATTTAACAAATATTACTAAGCTACATAGTCTACCAAGGTATATAGACATAGCAATGAACAAAACAGATGAAATATCTTCTCTCATGTAATTTATATTTCATTGAGAAGAAAACAGTCAACGAACAAATAAGTAGAAATGTAAAAATATACACTAAGTCAGGTGGTGCTAAGAGCTAGATTGATATTAATCAATAAGATACTGAGGTCAGGTGACCCAAAGAGATCCAGAGTATTTCCCTGGACTTGATGTACAGAACTTGGAAGAAGGTTGTTCTCTCTCACTTGCTCAACTGGGACTGCCAGCAGTCATGCTCCCTAAGATTCAGAAAAGGATTGTCTTTAATACAAGATAAGGAGGCCAACAAAGAAACAGAATCAAAGAAAGAATCATGACTGGGGTCTCTGATTCCAACCCTGAGGTCTTAGATGCAGTCTTTTTCTTTATTTCTGAGAGCAATTCTAGGATCCTTCCCAGCTATGTGAACCAACAAAATCTCCTTTTGTACTTTAGCTGATTTGAAATAAGATCTCTGTCACTTGCAACCAAAAGAAGCCTGACTGTGATGAAACATTTCAATATCTGACCCAGTAAGCTCATTAGATCCACTTAGGTATTTTGTTGTGTGTACCAACTGGTAAATTTATGCCTATGCTACAGGCATAAATTTCCCCTTTACCACAGACTGAATTATGTTCTTCCAGAATTCACATGTTGGGACTTCCCTGGTAGTCCAGTAGCTAAGACTCTGAGCTCCTAGTACAGGGGGCCTGGGTTCAATTCCTGGTCAGGGAACTAGATCTCACATGCTGCAACTGAGAGCTTGCATGCCACAACTAAAGGAATCCACATGCTGAAACTAAGACCCAACACAGTCAAATAAAAACAATCAAAAATTTAAAAAAAAGTTTTTAAATAATTTGTATGTTGAAGCCCTAACCTCCGGTATTACAGTATTTGGAGATAGGGCCTTTGGAAGACAATTAGGTTTACATGAGGTTATGAGGGTGGGCCCTCATGATGGATTGCTGCTTCTGATGCTGAGTCGATTCAGTCATATCTGACTCTGTGCGACCCCATAGACGGCAGCCCACCAGGCTCCCCCGTCCCTGGGATTCTCCAGGCAAGAACACTGGAGTGGGTTGCCATTTCCTTCTCCAGTGCATGAAAGTGAAAGTGAAGTCACTCAGTCATGTCCTACTCTTCGCATGGACTGCAACCAACCAGGCTCTCTGTCCATGGGATTTTCCAGGCAAGAATTAGTGCCCCTTTAAAAGGAGATACAGCTTTCTCTCTTTCTCATTCTCCCCACCAGCTGAGGACACAGCAATATGGCAGCTGTCTACAAGCCAGAAAGAGCCAAAACCAACCATACTGGCAGCTTGATCTAAAAATTACCTTTCCCCACTACCTACAGCTATCAGTTCAGTTCAGTCGCTCAGTCGTGTCCAACTCTTTGCGACCCCATGAATCGCAGCACGCCAGGCCTCCCTGTCCAACACCAACTCCCTACAGCTATAAAACACCCTAAAACTTATTGATTTACAATAATGATGGGGGACTGCCTTGGCAGTCCAGTGGTTAAGATTCTGCCTTCCCATGCAGGAGGTGTGGGTTCAATCCCTGACTGGGGAACTAGGATCCCACACATGGCACAGGGTGTAGCCAGAAGTTAAAAAAAAAAAAAAGTGAAAACAAACAAATATAAAACAATGATTTATGACTTCTCATGATGGCTCTATTTTTTTTTTTTTCTGGCTGCTCTGCACAGCTTGTAGGATATCAGTTCCCTAACCAGGGATTAAATCCAGGCCTTTGGCAGTGAGATTGTGAAATTCAAACCACTGAAACCGCCAAGGAATTCCCAGATGGCTCTATCTCTTATGGTTGATTTGGTGGTTCTCCTAATGGTCCACTTTGGGGTTCTCAAGTGGCTGTGTTCAGTTGGTGGATCAGCTGGGGCTGTCATATGGGACCCCTCGATTCTTCTTCATGTGACCTCTCCACGTGACTGCCTTGAGCTTCCTCATAGCATGGCAGTCTCAAGGCAGCAGTCTGAGAGCACAAACATGGAAGCTGTTAGGCCTTCGAGAATCTTAACCTTGGAAGCCAAACAGCATCACTTCCACCACATTCAACTGGTCCAAGAAAGTTATAGGGCCATCTAGATTCAAGAAAAGGGAAAATAGACTCTACTTGTACTCTGATGAGAGGAGTGGCAAAGTCTCACTGCAAAAAGAGTGCAGGATGGGAAAAACTGTTGCATCCATCTTTGGATACAGCCTACCATAGCTGCCCTCAGTTAAAAACTATCCTTTGTATGAGCCTGGGCTTCCAAATTGATGCAGTTGCTAAGAGAACACCTCAGTTGACATGCTAGTTTCTCCAGAATATATAACACTAGAGACTAAACAGAATCCTGCTATCTGTCTGTCAGCCTGCACCAGATGGGAAGTGCCCATCTGTCGTTCTCTGGGAATTCAAAACTGGAACCAACATGTGTTGCTTTATTCACTTGCAAGCTGCTTAAGGCATTGGCAGTCTAGCAGTTCCTCTTTTTAATTAACTGTGTCTGAAGCACTTATTAAATGAGATGAAGGCAGGTCTTTCCATTAACGTAGTTCCAACCTCAGCGGAAGGAAGACAATTAAATTCCTGTTGGCAGAATTCAGTCCTTTCAGATAGGACTTTCTAAGGACATTTTTACTTTGCTGCTCTCTTAATGATATCACATTGAATGAATTTAATGAATAATATCATTGGGGGACTTCCCTGGTAGTCCATTAGCTAAGACTCTGTGTTCCCAATGCAAGGGGCCTGGGATGGATCCCTGGTCAGGGAATTAGATCCCACAAACTGCAATTAAGAGTTTTCATGTTTCAATTAAAGATCCCTCATGCTGCAAACTCAGCACAGTCAAATTAAAAAAACAAATTTTGTTTGGTTTTGTTTCAGAGTACATCCCATATTTCCAAACTTTCCAAGTTTCAATGTGGTGTGATAATTAAAAGCTCAGGCTCCGATGTCAGTCTGTCTGATATCACATCTCAAGGTTGCCACCACCAACCAGCCCAGGGACTTTGAGCAGCTACTTGACCTCTCTGACCCTTAGATCATCTTGGGGATAATATTACCCTAACTCACAGGCTTGCTGTGAACACTAATTGAAATTATGCTTGGGATACACTAAGCAGAGTTCCTGGTAAATCTGTACACAGGTCAAGAAGCCACAGTTAGAATTGGACATGGAACAACAGACTGGTTCCAAATTGGGAGAGGAGTACATTAAGGCTGTATATTGTCATCCTGCTTTTTTAACTTATATGCAGAGTACATCATATGAAATGCCAGGCTGGATGAAGCACAAGCTGAAATAAAGATTGCCAGGAGGAATATCAATAACCTCAGATATGCAGATGACACCACCCTTATAGCAGAAAGTGAAGAGGAACTAAAAAGCCTGTTGATGAAAGGGAAAGAGTAGAATAAAAAGCTGGCTTAAAATTCAACATTCAAAAAACTAAGATCATGGCATCCGGTCCCATCACTTCATGGCAAACAGATGGTGAAACAACGGAAACTTTATTTTATTTTCTTGGGCTCCAAAATCACTGCAGATGGTGACTTCAGCCATGAAATTAAAAGATGCTTGCTCCTTGGAAGAAAAGCTATAACCAACCTAGACAGTATATTAAAAAGCAGAGACATTACTTTGCCGACAAAGGTCTGTATAGTCAAAGCTATGGTTTTTCCAGTAGTCATATATGGATGTGAGAATTGGACTATAAAGAAAGCTTAGCACCACAGAACTGATGCTTTTAAACTGTGGTGTTAGAGAAGACTCTTCAAAGTCCCTTGGACTGTAAGGAGATCAAACCAGTCAATCCTAAAGGAAATCAGTCCTGAATATCCATTGGAAGGACTAGTGCTAAGCTGAAAACTCCAGTACTTTGGCCACCTGATGCAAAGAACTGACTCATTGGAAAAGAGCCTGATGCTGGGAAAGATGGAAGGTAGGAGGAGAAGGGGACGACAGAGGTAGTTCGATGGCACCACTGACTTGATGGACATTGAGTATGAGCAAGCTCCAGGAATTGGTGATGGACAGGGAAGTCTGGAGTGCTGCAGTCCATGGGGTCGCAAAGGGCCAGACACGACTGAGCGACTGAACTGAACTGAACTGATAAATATTAGTTGGCACGGGACCTCCCTGTGGTCCAGCAGTTAACACTCCACGCTTCCAATGCAGGGGATATGGGTTTGACCCTGTGGAACTAAGATCCCATGTGCTCTGCAGCACCACCAATACACCAAAACGAAACAAATACTAGTTGACTGAGCCTGTGCTCTAGAGCCCTCGAGCTACAACTGCCAAGTCTGTGTGCTGCAATTACTGAGGCCTGTGCACCCAGAACCTGTGCTCTGCGACAAGAGAAGCCACCACCAGGAGAAGCCCTCACGCTGAAACAGAGTAGCCCCAACTCGTCGCAACTGAAGAAAGCCTGGGAAAAGCAATGAAGACTCAGCACTGCCAAAAGTAAATACATAAATAAATAAAAGAAAAACAAATATTAGTAGGCAATACGTTTTCATTCTTTTGGTCTTTCCTTTGCCTGCCTCTAATGAAACTTGCTTTGCTTAACTGCAGGCTTCTCAAAATGATTCAACCACAGAGCTCCTTTATGCCGTGCCATGTGGCTTGTGGGATCTCAGTTCCCCAACCACAGACTGAACCTGGGCCATGGCAGTAAGGGCACCGAATCCTGACCACAGGACCACCAGGGGACTTCCTAGAGCTTCCTTTTCAAGAAATACCTATGTAAACTACAACATTTTGGGAAACTTGGTAGAGAGGGATACAACAAAGGTCAAACCTGCTATATCAACAACTTCCTTATTTCCTGCCTTGCTTATCCTACAATTCCTCCTGTATGCAATATTTATTATGATTTTTTTTAACTTGTAATTTTTATACAATTTCAAATTTAGAGAAAAGGTATAATATTAGTGCAAAAACTTTCCATATACTTTTAACCCCGATCCTTCAAATGCTTATCCATGTATCTATCTACCTACCTAGCCGTGCATCCATCTTTCCATCCACTGACCCATCCACCCCTGCAACTATCTACCTTCTCTCTGAACTCTCTGGAGAGTGAACTGGAGAAATCTTACCCCCTTACTCCTAAATACTTATGTGGCTTTCCAAAGAACAAGGACTTTCTCTTACATAACCAAGTTGTTCAGTTATCAGAATCACCACATTGATCTTTTCAAATAGTGAATCAGATCTGGTCATTCCCTTGATTAAGGCATCCCAGAGTCTTCTTATTACATTTGCTATAAAACTAGAGCTCCTTGATGGCGGTAGGATGAATTGGGAGATTGGGATTGACACATATACATTATTGATACTATGTATACAATAGATAAGTAATGAGAACCTACTGTGCAGCTCTGGGAACTCTACTCAATGCTCTGTGGTGACCTAGATGGGAAGGAAATCCAAAAAAGAGGGGATATATGTATACAAATAGCTGATTCACCTTGCTGCACAGCAGAAATTGATGACACTGTAAAGCAGCTATGTGTGCCAGTCGCTCAGTTGTGTCTGACTCTGCAGTTTCGTGGACTGTAGCCCTCTAGGCTCCTCTGTTCATGGAATTCTCTAGGCAAGAATACTGGAGTGGATTGCCATTACAACTATACGCCAGTAAAACAACAACAAAATAAAAAACCTAAAGCTCCTTTCTGTGGCCAACACGACCAGCTCCTGGTCTCTTCTGAACCACTGTATACCTCACAATCCAAGTTCCACCATGGTGGGTCCCCTAAATTGGCCAAATGGTTCCCACCCCAGGACCTCTGCACTTCCTGTTCTACTTTCGCCCAACCAAACTGTTACTTGGTTGGCTGCTTCTTGTCATTCACCTCAGAGGGGTCTTCCCTGTCACCGAATCTGACACAGGCCCCTCCCAGCACTCCAGTCTCCGTCAAGCCACTTTTCTACATTCTCTCCAGCATCCACCGTGCTCATCCTGCGGGCTCACTGTAGGCTTCCTGGCTGAGTGCCTATCTTCCTGCTAGCCTAGCACGGACTTCCTGTTTTATTTCCCGCTCTACCCTCAGTGCCGAGAATAGATTCCAGCATAGAGTGGGTCTCCAGTAAGTTGACTGGATGAACATCAGAACAGATAGGTAACATATCAAGGAGCTCCAGACAGGATCTGGGTCTGCAGCGTAGGCGCCCCAGGGCAGCAGGGCCCACCTCTTATAGCACTGCAGCTCTTCCTGCACCACCAGCAGCTGTGACTTGAGCTTGTTGCGCTCCTGAAGCACGTCCCTCAGCTCCTGCAGAGTAAAGCGTGGTCGGTTGGGATCTGTCAGGTCAACCACCATTTTGTCTGGTCCCAGGTTCACCTGTAAGAAAAGACGTCACTTGTACATTTTACCCCACGAGGCTGGACTTTCCATCCCAGAAAGGAGAGTCCTCTTGTTCTGTTTCTCCCAGGGACCTGATGAGGTGAGGCACCACCTGCTGCAAGTGTTTGGTTGCTGGTAAAGAGTCTGGGAATTCCCTGGCAGTCTGGTGGATAGGCCTCTGTGCTTTCGTTAGGACTCTGGGCCCTGGGGTGATCCCTGGTTGGGGAACTAAGATCCTCTTTTAAAAATTTTTAAAGAAGAAGAAGAAGCAAGAGTTCTAAGTACTATTCTCCAAGAAAGGAGCCAGGGCTCCTTGGAGAGAGGCTGAGTCTAGGGCTGGAGCAGGGCAAGTCCAAGTTTAGTCTGGAATATTCCATTGTGTAAGGGATGGAGACAGAGCAAAAGGACATAATTCGAAGGCGCTCCTACTGGCCAAACTGAACAATCTGAGTAACAACATTAATAACAAGAATGGATAATAAGCCATCAAATAATAAGAGGAGGACTCAGGAATCTATACTTTTTTAATTTAATTAACTAATTAATGGGGATCTAATAGCTAACTTTATATGTCACCCTACTGGGCTAAGGAATACCCAGATACTTGGTTAGCCCATTATTTTGAGGTGTGTGTGAAGGTGTGTTTTGGAAGAGACCAGCATTTGATTTGGTGATCTAAGTACAGCGGAGGGATCCCCCCAGTGTGGGTGGACATCATTAAGGGCCCAAATAGAACAAAAAGGTGGAGAGAGGGTGAATTCACTCCCTGCTTGAGCTGGAACATCCTTCTTCTCCTGCGCTTTAGCACTGCACATCAGTGCTCCTGGTTCTTGGGATTTCGAACTGTCCCAAACCAGGACTTTTACCATCAGCCCCTGAGACAAGCCTTCCAACTTGGACTGAATCACAACACCAGCTTTTTTGGTTCTATAGCTTGCAGACATCAGATTGTGGAACTTCTCAGCCTCCATAACCCCCTGAGCTGATTCCTATAATGAATATTCTCATCTATATCTATAGCTACATCTGTATCTCCTATTGTTCTATTTCTCTGACTAATACACTGGGAAGGAAGGGAATCTGTACTTTACAGCAGAATGCCAATTAATGTTTATTTATTTATTTGACTGCACCAGATCTTAGGTGAGGCACAGGGGATCTTTGATCTCTCCTGTATCATGCAGGATCTTATAATTGTGGCATGTGAACTCTCAGTTGCAGCAAGTGAACTAAGAGTTGCAGCATGCGGAATCAGCATGGGGGATCTACTTCCCTGGCCAGGGATCAAAGCCCAGACACCTGCACTGGGAGCAGAGTCAACCACTGGACCACCAAGGAGATCTCTGGAATGCCAATTAATGTGTAGAAGATGATAAGAGTTAGAAAATCCTTTTGCAACCAATTTAGTAATAATTGATTCAGGCAAGACTAATGAATGGATCTAAAACCACTGGGTGAAAATTTGTCGGAGAACAGGATATTTTACACAGTTTCAAAGTATTTTCCCATAGGCTACTTGCGCATTACAAAGGGCATAAAAGCACCCTTCTGGTGCAGAAATTTTGTAGACAACACCTTAACCAAGGGCTAGAAGTTACCATCACCAAACATCACCAATGACGACAAACTGAATCAGGCACCTTCTAATCCAAGACACTGAGAAGGATATAGCATCAATTGAGTGATAACCCTGCTAAACATGTGTTACTTGTTTAAACATGAATCTAACTGTGAGGAGACACCAGAACAAGCTCAAGTTGAAGAACATTCTACAGACACTGATACATAACATATTCAAAAATGTCAATGTCACGAAAGAGAAGGAAAAGCTGAGGAACTGCTCCAGACTAAAGGTGACTAAAGAGAGGTGTCGTACTTCCCTGGTGGGTCCAGTGGTTAAGACTCCGAGCTCCCACTACAGGGGGCAAGGGTTCGATCCCTGGTTGGGGAATTTAAGATTCTGCATGCTTAGAGGTGCAGCCAAAAAAAAAAAAAAAAAATGAGAGAGAGGTATTTCCTAAAGATACTGTACAACTCTATACTAGATTCTGTATCAGAAAAAAAAAATGCTAAAAGGTCATTATTATGAATTTTGAATAGGGATGGCATTTAGATCTTAGTATTCTACCGACTTTTCCCCCTGAATTTGATCATTTATTGTGGTTATCTAACAGTATGTCTAGGAGATACACACGAAAGTATTTAGTATTTAGGGTGAAAGATCCTAATCTTTTACTAACTCTGCAGCTAATATAATGTCTGCTCAAATAGCTGGGCAGACTTTGAATGAGTAAATAATGTGTATATACATATGTGTATATTGACATTGACATTGACGTCGCTCAGTCATGTCCGACTCTTTGCGACCCCACGGACTATTCCTCCGTCCATGCAATTTTCCAGGCAAGAGTACTGAAGTGGGTTGCCATTTCCTTCTCCAGGAGATCTTCCCGACCCAGGGATTGAACCCGGGTCTCCCACATTGTAGGCAGACGCTTTACCGTCTGAGCCACCAGGGAAGTCTCGTGTGTATATGGGTGTCTATACTTCAGTCTGTATATCTTTTTTTTTTTTATTGGACTATGCGGCATGCAGGATCTTAGTTTCCCTACCAGGGACTGAACCCACACCCCAGGCAGTGGAAGCAAGGAAGTTTCAGTGTCTATTCCTGTTCTCTTAAAAATAATTTTATTTATTTTTGGCTGTGCTTGTCTTTGTTGCTCTGCATGGGCCTTCTCTAGTTTTGGCAAGTGGGAGCTACTCCCTAGCTGCAGTGCTCCAGCTTCTCATTGCGGTGGCTTTTCTTGTTGCAGAGCACGGGTTCTAGGCTTCAGTAGTTGTGGTGCATGGGCTTAGCTGCCTCGCAGCATGTCGAATCTTCCCAGACCAGGGATCAAACCCACATCCCCTGCATTACCAGGCAGACTCTTAACCACTGAACCACCAGGGAAGTCCCCAGTGTGTGTTTCTTAAGACATATTATACACACACACAAACACACATATACACACACCTGAATACAACAACTGAATCAGGGTGAAAGGTATACAAGTGTGCATTGCACTTGTCTTGCAACACTTCCATAGGTTTGACATTGTTTCAAACTGAAGTTAAAATGAAGCAAATATTTGAAGACAACCTAAATGTCCACTAGCAGAAGTCTAGTTAAATAAATGGAGGCACAACCACACTCAGAATATTCTACAGGCGACAAAGAGAACAAGGTACACAACAAAAGAAAGGCAGTAGTGCCTGCAGTCCTCCTCCTGGACTGACAAATATCAGTGGTGCGTGAGGAAACACTGTCGTAAAAGCTGTGGGGAAACTGGCTCCTTCACTGACCGCAAAGGGAGCCAATCACTTTATCCCCTTTAGAGTGCAATTTGGCAATAGTTCCTGGTGGCACCAGGCTTCTCTGGTGGCTCAGATGGTGAAGAATCCACCTGCAATGCAGGAGACCCAGGTTCGATCTCTGGGTCGGGAAGATCCCCTGGAGAAGGGAATGGCAACCCACTCCAATATTCTCTTCTGGAGAATCCCATGGACAGAGGAGCCTGGTGGGCCAGAGTCCATGGGGTTGCAAACAGTCAGATACAACTGAAGTGACTTAGCACGAATACACATTAAAATGTCAATGCCTTTCCTTTGACCCAGTGAGTGCACTTCCTCTACATATTCAAGGGCCAACTGGTACAGATCAGACTAACCCACTGAGGCTCGGGCTCAGAGCAAACGAGTGGAAAACAAAGGGGTCTTTTAATAGGAAACTGGTTTAAGGAGAGACTCTTAACATTTTTGTGTTCTACAAACCTTTTTTGGCAGTCTGGTAAAGCTCATGTGGATTCCACCTCAGAATAATGATCTCAAATGTATAAAACAAAAGGCATAGGATTACAAGGAAACCAACTAAGATAACATACACTCATCAAAATCTAAAAATAAATATATGATCCCAAGACCTGCTCCTTCATTAAACACAACGTAGCTACAGGTCCAATAAGATACAGAAGAAAAACAAAGTTTTGAGATATGTACTACATTGTAATGGGACATGAAAACACCTGTGATTTCCATTGATGATTGTCACAGGTACTACTCATAATATTACTGTGGTTTGTTTTTTACATTCATGATTTTTTTAAATTTATTTATTTTTAATCAAAGGCTAATTGCTTTACAGTATTGTGTTGATTTCTACCAAACATCAACATGGATGCATTCATGATTGAATAAAGTGGTACTACATTTCATCTGGAGGCTGGTGAAAATAAAAATATAATTTCTTCCCATGCAAGTTCATGGATCTCATGGATTAGACTCATAATCTTGAGGAACAGCGGGGAGCAGGGTTCCAAAAACTCCAAGCTGAGAACCCTCAGGTTGAACAATTGATATTACTGTACAATGGAAGTTTCCAAAAGCCATTAAAAGATGAGGAAGTAGAGATTTTGCTGGAGATCCAGTGGCTAAGACTGAGCTCCCAATGCAGGGGACCCAGGTTTGATCTCTAGTCAGGGAACTAGACCCCACAGGCCACAACTAAAAATCCTGCATTGTAACTAAGACCTGGTACAGCCAATAAATAAATAAATACACTAAAAAAAAAAAAGATGAGGATGCTCTTTATATTCTGATTTAGTACCACTTTCATGCCATATTAAGTGAAAATAAGCAAGGGGCAGAACAAGGCATATATTATCATACTATCTGTGTGAGTAACAGAAAACTATATTCATATCTGCTTGTGTTTGCATGAAGTATCTCTGGATACTTTAAGAAACTGATTGCTTAAATTTTTTCCGAGGGGATATGAGAGCTTTTCCAAGGCAAATACTTTTGTAACTTTTGAATTTTGAACTTAAATTTTAAAAAAAACAAAGGGAAAAAAAATCTCACACCTATTGGGATGGCTACTGTAATCAAACAAACAAAATATAAAATAACCAGTGTTGGCAGGACTTCCCTGATGGTCCAGTGGTTAAGACTCTGTGCTTTCACTGCAGGGGACATGGGCTGATCCCCTTGTGGCTCAGATGATAAAGAATCCACCTGCAATGCTGGAGACCTGGGTTCGATATCTGGGTTGGGAAGATCCCCTGGAGAAGGGAAAGGCTACCCACTCCAGTATTCTGGCCTAGAGAATCCCATGGACTATATAGTCCATGGGGTCACAAAGAGTTGTACACAACTCAGTGACTTCCACTTCACTTGACTTCACAAGGAATATCCCACATGACATATGGTGTGGCCAGAAAAAAAAAAAAAAGACAAACAAGCTTTGGTAAGGATGTGGGAAAACTGAAATTCTTGGGCACAGTTGATAGAATGTAAAATGGTGAAGTCACTATGAAAAACTGAATGGCTGATCCTTTAGAAATTAACAACAGAATTATCACATGATACAGCAATTCCACTTTTGGGTATATACCCAAAAGTCTTGAAAGCAGGTGCTTGAAGATTGATTTATAGATCCATGTTCAAAGAAACAATATTTATACAGATCACGAGGTGGAAGCAGCCCACGTGTCCATTGACAGATGGATAGACAAACTGGTGAATCCCTACAATGGAATATTATACAGCCTTAAAAAGGAAGGAGATTCTGACACATGCCACAACATGGAGGAACCTTGGGACATGAAGTGAAATAATAAGTCAGTGGCAAAAGAACAAAAATCATCTGATTCTACTTATATGAAGTACCTAGAATAGGTAAATTCACATAGACAGAAAGGAGAACAGAATTACCAGAGGCGCGGGGGAGAAGGGAAATTTGGAGTTAGTGGTTAGTGGGCACCGAATTTCAGTTTCGCAAGATGGGCATTTTGGAGGACGGTGGTGATGTTGCATAATAATGTAAATTGACTTAATGCCACTGAACTCTGTTCTGAAAAATGATTAAGATGGTAAATTTCACCTCTACTTTACCACAGCTAAAAATAGTAATTAAAAAAACAAGAAAAAAAAAAAGACAAGGGCATATTTTTATAAACTGTCTAGCGGTATTAAATATTCATTCTCTCTGCCTTTTCCCCCACGCTTGTTCTCAAGACTATGGTTTGGGAGGAAAATGTGCTAGCTCATCTGGGGCTAATGAAGCTTGTCTGCTATGCCCCAGGCAGAAAATGGCCCGGGCCCTGTTCAAACCACGCTGTTTACGATCCATCATGGGTCTATCTTTGTGTCTGGAGTTGGAGATGACAGGAAACAAGCGCAAAATGTGAGCTGAGGGATCCTGGGCAAGTCATTTAACTGTTCTTGAATCTCAAAAGTCAGGCTTCTAATGATATTCAACCATCTCATATGACAGATCCTAAAGAAGAACCTTCTCTTCAAATAGCATTGTCACCGTGACTAATGAGTAGGTGAAGTAAAAGTGTACCAACAAAGCTACCAGAAATCTTCACTCTTCCCTGTGAATTTCAGCCACCCTGTTCCTGTTGTCTTTTCATGGCGCACTTCTCGGTCTGTAATCCTGTAGGCTGGTTTTGAAGGTCTGTGTGTCTCGCTTCTCCCACTAGTTGTGAGGCTCCATGAAGGCAGGGACCTTGTCTAATTTAGCTCCATAGATCCAGGGCCCTCACAGTGTAGTCACTCACCAATGTCACCACAAGCAAAGTTACAGGTCTGTACTTCAGCACTGTGTGGTTAAGACTAGCATCTCTGAGGACTTCCCTGATGGCTCAGTAGACAAGAATCTGCCTGCCAATGCAGGAGACATGAGTTTGATCGATCCCTGGTCTGGGAAGATTCCAGATGCCCTGGGGCAACTAAGCCTGTGCTCCACAATGGGAGAAGCCGCCTCAAGGAGAAACCTGTGCACCGCAACTAGAGTAGTCCCTGCTCGCTGCAAATAGAGAAAGCCCTCAAAAGCAATGAGGACCCAGCACAGCCAAAAAAAAAAACCAGACTAGCATCTTTGAACTAAAATCCTGCCTCCACCTCTTACTTGCTCCAAGTCCTTGGCAGATTACTTAATCGTTCTATGTCTCCGTTTCTATAAAACGGGAATAATAATAGTATGAGGATCAAATGAAATAATTCACTTGAGGAAGGTTTTTTTTCAAACTAACTGGAGACCTACTAGAGAGTTGTGATATTAATTTAGTGAGTTACAAAATAATTTAAAAATTCATAAAAATAGAATAGGAAAGTATGACTATATATCATGTTTAGTAAGGGTGAGTTAGGATAAATTGTTTCTTGAAACTTTTTGTTTCATCAGTTCTGAATATTGATGCAAAATGTAATTTTGTAAAATGGGGGTATAACATATATACAGAAATATGCACTAATCTTGAATTTATAGCTTGATGATTTTTACCATACGTGTATACCCAAGTAACCACACCCAGATTAGTTCCCTATATATTTCCTTCCTGTTCTCTCCCACTCTCCCATCCTGGGATTACCATCAACCTGTCTTCTATAAGTAAAGATGGGACTTCCCTGGTGGTCCAGTGGTTAAGACTCCACACTGCTAATATAGGGAGCTTGGGTTTGATCCCTGATTGGTGAACTAAGAATCCACATGCCACCTGGTGCAGTCAAAAAATTTATATAAAGATTACTTTGCCTATTCTTGAATTCTATGTACAGGAGGCTCTCTTTTGTACCTGGCTTCTACCTCTCAGTGCAATATCTGTGAGATTCATCCATATAGTTGAGTGTTTCGGTACCTTCTCATTGTCGTGTAGTATTCCATACCACAAGTTAAAAAATCCATTCCTCTGTTCCATCTGGATTCCCAATTTGACACAATTATGAATAAAACTGCCCTGGATATTCTTGTACATATTTTTCTGTGGTCATAAGCAGTAATTTCTCTATAGTTAAAATGTATGTCTTACTCCAGGTCAAAGATTCTCAAATCATGAAACCTGGACCAAGAGCACCTGTATCATCTTGGAACCTGTGAAAAGTTGTAGATTCTAGGTCCCACTGCAGACCTACTGAGTTGGAAACTCTGGGACTGGGGCCAGCCAATCTGTGTTTTAATCACTCAAGGTGATTTTGATGCCTGATAAAAGCATGAAATACCTGCTTCCCTGGTGGCTCAGATGGCACTGAATCTGCCTGCAATGCAGGAGGCCCGGGTTCTATCCCTGGGTGGGGAAAATCCCCTGGAGAAGGAACTGGCAACCCACTCTAGTATTCTTGCCTGGAGAATCCCATGGACAGAGAAGCCTGGCCGGCTACAGTCCATGGGGTCGCAAAGAGTTGGTCATGACTGAGCGAGTAACACAGTAAAGCTTGAGAACCACTGCTCAAGGTCCCCATCAACCTGTCTTCTGCAAGTAAAGATGGACTTCCTCGGTGGTCCAGTGGTTAAGACTCTGCCCTTCCCTCTTCCGCAGGAAGCCTCTGCTTTAGAACATACTCAGTGCATACCCCAGCACCTAGTAAGTGCTCAGTTAATGTTACCTATCATAAAGCTTCTGGGCTTCCCAGGTGGAGCAGTCGTAAAGAATCCACCTGCCAATGCAGGAGACATAAGAGATTCAGGTTCGATCCCTGGATTCCTTGGAGGAGGGCATGGCAACCCACTCCAGGATTCTTGCCTGGAAAATCCCATGGACAGAGGAGCCTGGTGGGCTACAGTCCATGGGGTCGAAAAGAGTCAGACAAGACTGAGCAACTGAGCAGACACAACACTTCTAAACTGAGGACTGGATACTCGTGGGGAGTTGTTTTGAGGGGTTTGGATGTTCAAGAGAGGTGAGCGGCCCCCCTCCCACTGGGAGCTCCCTGCACCCCGCCCCCGGGGCGAGTCCCCGCTCTCCCGCACTCACCTCTGGGCCGGCGGCCGAGCCTTCTCTCCGCAGCCCCTCCACCTCCTTCCTGAGGTTGTCCCGCTCCATTCTTAGCTCCTCCACCGTCAGGTTCCCTTCATTCACCAGCGTCTCCAGCATCTCCAGGACGCGGACAATCTTGAACTGCAGTTGTGTCACCCGGGGGTCACTGCCCAGGGCCATCAGCTCACGGCCCATCACGTAGGAGATGTCATATACGTCCTCAGCGGTCAGCTGCAAGGGGCTCTTGCCCAGAGCCCCCTCGGGTCCCGCCTCGTCCTCCTCCTCTTCCTCTTCTTCCTCTCTCAAAGGGGGCTCCTCCATGGCGGCCCAGACCCCTACAGCCTCCGGAGTTGCTTTCTCGGAGTCTGCGAACGTTCAACTTCCTCCCGGCACAGAAAACTTTCCGCTCGCTGGGCCGAGGACCCTGCCGGGCCCGGGGGCGGGGGAAAGTGGCCCAGAAGCGGCCAATCAGCGCCGCCGAGGGGTGGGCCCGGGAGGTGGGGGCGTCTGTGGAGGCCACGCAGGGCGGCTCGCAGGCCCGCGGTCCGGTGCACCGTCCACCCCGAAGTCCGTACAGGAGTGCGGGCTCCAGGATACGGTTCTGAGCACGAAAGGACAAGAGGAAGGGAGGGCAGGGGAGAAGAGGAACAGAAAGGTTAAAGGGGTGCCTGTGGTCGCTCCCAGCCAGGGAGCAGCTGCAGACCGGGGGAAGGGCAGCGCCCCCCAGCTCCGCCCCTTGGTAACGGCGACCGCGGAAGCCGGGTTTCCACGGAGACGGGGGCGGGGTTTTCACCGCAGCCTGGGAAAGAGGCTAAAAAAGCACACAGCTTTTCCCTTGCTGCACTCGGGCCTTCCAGCCATAGAATTTGCATGGTATGTGGAGGCAGATCCGGTCTCTGAGAGTATTTTCTGCGGCAAAGCGGGAAAACAGCAGTAGGTGGCAGCTCCAGGAAGTCCGGAGATCTGGACTGCGTAGAGCTTTCAGGCCCATTGTCACCTGGACCTGCAGCATCTGACCCTCAGTAAACTGGAGATTTCTCTGCTCTGTGCACCTGGCCCTCTCCTGGGATCCACCACTTGTCCAGCGTGCGGCCTTGGAGAGTTACTTCACTCCTCCGAACCTCACTTTGCTGCTGCTAAGTTGATTCAGTTGTGTCCAACTCTGTGCGACCCCATAGATGGCAGCCCACCAGGCTCCCCCGTCCCTGGGATTCTCCAGGCAAGAATACTGGAGTGGGTTGAACCTCACTTTACTACTGTGTAAAAAACGGTACCAACGGAGTAGGGTTTCTGTGAGGAATATACGAAATCTTGAGATAAAGTATGTGACAAATGTTATTGGGTATCCTGCATTCTTTTCTCCAACAAACGCTAAGCTTGTGGTCAAGAAAACAAACAAAATACATACTATTTTCAGATGGTACAATAGTCTAATTGTAATAGTAATTGTAATAGTCTAAAGCAAGCCCTTGGGCAAGAAAGAAAGGGAAGTCGGTCAGTCATGTCCGACTTTGCGACCCCATGGGCTGTAGCTTATCAGGCTCCACTGTCCATGGAATTTTCCAGGCCAGAGTACTGGAGTGGGTTGCCATTTCCTTCTCCAGGGGATCGAATTCCTGACCCAGGGATCGAATCTGGGTCTCCCACATTGCAGGCAGATGCTTTACCAGACCTGACAACACCCTGTGATTAAATAGGTAGATAAACTATTAGGCTTACCATAAGTAAAATAAGTATATCCTTACAATGGAATGTTCAGTCAGTTCAGTTCAGTCGCTCAGTCGTGTCCAACTCTGCGAACCCATGGACTGCAGCACACCAGGCCTCCCTACTGCTGCTGCTGCTAAGTCGCTTCTGCTGCTGCTGCTGCTAAGTCGCTTCAGTTGTGTCCGACTCTGTGCCATCCCATAGACGGCAGCCCACCAGGCTCCCCCGTCCCTGGGATTCTCCAGGCAAGAACACTGGAGTGGGTTGCCATTTCCTTTTCCAATGCAGGAAAGTGAAAGTGAAGTCACTCAATCAAGTCAGACTCTCCCCGACCCCATGGACTGCAGTCCACCAGGTTCCTCCGTCCATGGGATTTTCCAGGCAAGAGTACAGGAGTGGGGTGCCATTGCCTTCTGTCCATCACCAACTCCCCGAGTTTACTCATACTCATGTCCATTGAATTAGTGATGCCATCCAACTATTTCATCCTCTGTTGTCCCCTTCTCCTCCCGTCTTCAATCTTTCCCAGCATCACGGTCTTTTCCAGTGAGTCACCTCTTCAAATTAGGTGGCCAAAGTATTGGAGTTTCAGCTTCAGCATCAGTCCTTCCAATGAATATTCAGGACTGATTTCCTTTAGGATGGACTGGTTGGATATCCTTGCTGTCCAAGGTACACTCAAGAGTCTTCTCCAACACCACAGTTCAAAAGCATCAATTCTTCTGCGCTCAGCTTTCTTTATAGTCCAACTCTCACATCCATACATGACTACTGAAAAAAATATAGCTTTGACTAGATGGACCTTTGTTGGCAAGTACTGTCTCTGCTTTTTAATATGCTGTCTAGGTTGGTCATAGTTTTTCTTCCAAGGAGCAAGCGTCTTTTAATTTCATGGCTGCAGTCACCATCTGCAGTGATTTTGGAGCCCCCCAAAATTAAGTCTGCCACTGTTTCCCCCATGTACTTGCCATGAAATGATGGGACCAGATGCCATGATCTTAGTTTTCTGAATGTTGAGTTTTAAGACAACTTTTTCACTCTCCTCTTTCACTTTTATCAAGAGGCTCTTCTTTGCTTTCTGCCATAAGGGTGGTGTCATCTGCATATCTGAGGTTATTGATATTTCTCCCAGCAATCTTGATTCCAGCTTGTGCTTTATTCAGCCCAGTGTTTCTTATGATGTACTCTGCATATAGGTTAAATTAGCAGGGTGACAATATACAGCCTTGACGTAATCCTCTCCCTATTTGGAACCAGTCTGTTGTTCCATGTCCAGTTCTAATTGTTGCTTCCTAACCTGCATACAGATTTCTCAAGAGGCAGGTCAGGTGATCTGGTATTCGCATCTCTTAAAGAATTTTCCACAGTTTGTTGTGATCCACACAACATAGCATAGTCAATAAAGCAGAATGTTTTTCTGGAACTCTGTTGTCAATGATCCAATGGATGTTGGCAGTTTGATATCTGGTTCCTCTGCCTTTTCTAAATCCAGCTTGAACATTTGGAAGTTCATGGTTCATGTACTGTTGAATCCTGGCTTGGAGAATTTTGAGCATTACTTTACTAGCATGTAAGATGAGTACAATTGTGCGGTGGTTTGAGCATTCTTTGGCATTGCGTTTCTTTGAGATTGGAATGAAAACTGACCTTTTCCAGTCCTGTGGCCACTGCTGAGTTTTCCAAATTTGCTGGCATATTGAATGCAGCACTTTCACAGCATCATCTTTTAGGATTTGAAATAGCTCAACTAGAATTCCATCACCTCCACTAGCTTTGCTCATAGTGATGCTTCCTAAGGCCCACTTGACTTTGCATTCCAGGATGTCTGGCCCTAGGTGAGTGATCACACCATCGTGATTGTCTAGGTTGTGAAGATCCTTTTTGTACAGTTCTTCTGTGTATTCTTGCCACCTCTTCTTAATATTTTCTGCTTCTGTTAGGTCCATACCATTTCTGTCCTTTATTGTGCCCATCTTTGCATGAAATGTTCTCTTGGTAGCTCTAATTTTCTTGAAGAGATCTCTAGTCTTTCCCATTCTTTTGTTCTCCTCTATTTCTTTGCACTGATCACTGAGGAAGGCTTTCTTATCTCTCCTTGCTATTCTTTGGAACTCTGCATTCAAATGGGTATATCTTTCCTTTTCTCCTTTGTCTTTAGCTTCTCTTCTTTTCACAGCTAATTGTAAGGCCTCCTCAGACAACCATTTTGCCTTTTTTGCATTTTCTTTTCTTGGGGATGGTCTTGATCACTGCCTCTTGCACAATGTCACGAACATCTGTCCATAGTTCTTCAGGCATTCTCTCTATCAGATCTAATCCCTTGAATCTCTCACTTTCACTGTATAATCGTGAGGGATTTGATTTAGATCATACCTGAATGGTTTAGTGGTTTTCCCTACTTTCTTCAATTTGCGTCTGAATTTGGCAATAAGGAGTTCATGATCTGAGCCACAGCCAGCTCCCAGTCTTGTTTTTGCTGACTGTATAGAGCTTCTCTGTCTTTGGCTGCAAAGAATATAATCAATCTGATTTCAGTGTCGACCATCTGGTGATGTCCATGTGTAGAGTCTTCTCTTGTGTTGTTGGAAGAGGGTGTTTGCTATGACCAGTGTGTTCTCTTGGCAGAACTCTATTAGCCTTTGCCCTGCTTCATTCTGTACTCCAATGCCAAATTTGCCTGTTACAACAGGTATTTCTTGACTTCTTATTTTGCATTCCTGTCCCTTATAATGAAAAGGACATCTTTTTTGGGTATTAGTTCTAGAAGGTCTTGTAGGCCTTCATAGAACCGTTCAGCTTCAGCTTCTTCAGCATTACTGGTCGGGGCATAGATTTGGATTACTGTGATAGTGAATGGTTTGCCTTGGAAATGAACAGAGATCAGTCTGTCATTTTTGAAATTGCATCCAAGTACTGCATTTCGGACTCTTTTGTTGACTATGATGGCTACTCCATTTCTTCTAAGGGATTCCTGACTGCAGTAGTAGATATAATGGTCATCTGAGTTAAATTCACCCTTTCCAGTCCATTTCAGTTCACTGATTCCTAGAATGTCGACGTTCACTCTTGCCATGTCCTGTTGATCACTTCCAATTTGCCTTGATTCATGGACCTAACATTCCAGGTTCCTATCCTCTTTACAGCAATATTGCTCTTTACAGCACTGGACTTTATTTCCATCACCAGTCCCATCCACAACTGGGTGTTGTTTTTGCTTTAGCTCCGTCTCTTCATCCTTTCTGGAGTTATTTCTCCACTGATCTCAAGTAGCATATTGGGTACCTACCGACCTAGGGAGCTCATCTTCCAGTGTCCTATCTTTTCGCCTTTTCATACTGCTCATCGGGTTCTCAAGGCAAGAATACTGAAGTGGTTTGCCATTCCCTTCTCCAGTGGACCACTTTTTGTCGGATGGAATGGAATCATTTGTCAGATACAATGGAATATTATTCATTCATAAAAAGGAATGGGGGAATAGAATAGATGGTCCAGAAAGGAACCCTTGCATATATGATCAAATTATTTTCAACCAGGGTGCCAAGAACATTCGTTGGGGAAAGGACAGTCTTTTCAACAAATGGTATTGGCAAAATAGGATATCCACATGCAAAAGTGTGAAGTATCTTCCCTTACACCCTATACAAAAATTAACTCAAAATGGATCAAAGACCTAACCTATAAAACTCTAGGAAGAAAACGTAGTGAAAAAGCTTTATGTCAAAGGATTTGGCAATGATTTCTTAAAAGACACAGGCAACAAAAGAAAAAATAGATAAATCGGATTACATTGATGAAATAAAATTCACATTTTAAGGCGGGACAAGAAAATGTAAACACAAAATCCCTCTCTATCCATTTGGGTCTCCTCCTTCCCTCATATGCAAGGTGTATTTGCATTATACATTAACCAGACCTCCTCAAAGGTGCGAATGCCTGCTTGACTGCAAAGATCAGTTTTTTTTTCCTTTCTTCTGATGCTAGCAATGTAACTTTTCTGTGTGTTTTTTTGGCCTGACTGCGTGGCATGCAGAATTTTAGTTCTCCAACCAGGGATCGAATCCTGGTCCCTTGCCGTGGAATCAAACAGTCCCAACCACTGGACAACAGGGAATTCCAGTAACTTCTTGAAAGATTGGCATTCCTTTCTCTGGCAGTCCAGTGGTTAAGACCTGTGCTTAAACTGAGGTCAACTGGTTTACCATTTCCTGGTTGGGGAACTAAGATTCTACAGGAATGGCTCCCCCGAACCCTGACCCTGGGCCAAATAGTGTTTTTTGCAAACTCTGTAGGGCTGTAGGGAGTCATGGTGACTTGCTGCCTGCATACTTGGACTAGATATCTTTTTAGTATGTCATTTTGATGTAAGATTCTTTGTCCCCAAAATGTGTATAATGTGCTTTCTAATGGGCAGAACAGTTCTCAGGACTTCCAAGAGTTTGTCTCTTGGGTTATAATTCTTAGTTTGACTTGAATAAAATTCTTTTTTCTTCTTGATTGTTAATTGAATTTTTGTTGCCAACATCAACATTTAAAACTTGTGCATCAAAGACTACAATTAGGGACTTCCTTGGTGCTCTGGTGGCTGAGACTCCATGCTCCCAATTCAGGGGACTCAGGTTTGATCTCTGGTCAAGGAACTAAATCCCACATGCCACAGCTAAAAAAAAGAAAAATATCCCACATTCCCCAGTGAAGATCAAAGATCTTGAGTATCTCAACTAAAACCAGGCACAGCCAAATAAATAAATAGTTTTTAAAAATCTGTGCAGAGCCTGGATGAGAGGGGAATTTGGGAGAGAATAGATACATGTAAATGTATGGCTGGGTCACCTTGCTGTGCGCCCGAAACTATCACAACATTGTTAATCAGCTATTGTTGCTGTTGAGTTGCTAAGTCTGTCCGACTCTTTTGTGACTCCATGGACTCCTCTGTCCTGCCAGGCTCCTCTGTCCATGGGATTTCTCAAGCAAGAATACTGGAGTGGGTTGCCATTTCCTTCTCCAGGGGATCTTCCCAAGGGATTGCACCTACATCTCCTGCATTGGCAGACAATTCTTTACCACTGAGTCACCAGAGAAGCTATACTCCAATATGAAATTAAAGGTTTATATTTTTAAAAATCTGTGCAGAATATAGTTAACATAGCAGGCCCAAGAATGCTATCATTTGAAAATACTTCTTGCAAGGTTGGCCTTGGCTAGGATCTGGGAACTTGAATGTGCAGAGGGTTACCACCACCCCAACTGATAAGAATGCCTTAACCATATGTGCAAACAAAATACGGCTTATGATGAATGTGCTAGGCAGGCGGTACCTGCAGGACCAGGTACAAGAAAAACCTTTGGCACGGAGTCTCTGATGCTTCCTTCATAGACAATATTTCACGCATGTCACAACTCATTACTTGGAAATTATTCTAAGCCAAAAAGCCAGTCACAAAAGACCTTGTGTTGTCTGATTCCATTTACATGAAAAGTCCATAATAGGCAAATCCATAGAGACAGAAAGTAGATGAGTGATTCCCTAAGGTGGGGGAGGTATGGGGTTTCTTTCTAGGGTGATGACTCTGTGCATAGATTAAAAATCACTGAATTTCACACTTTGGGAAAATTGTATGGTATGTAAATTACATTTTGTTGAAGCTGCTATGAAAAAATTAAAAAATAATGGGCAAAGGACTTGAGTAGACATTTCTCCAAAGATATAGAAGTAGCCAATAAGCACAGGAAAAGATGCTCAATATGGCTAATCACTAATTTCATTACAACCACAATGAGTTATCTCCTCACACCCATTAGGTTGGCAATTTTTTTTTTAAGGTAGAAACTAACAAGTCTTGGCGAGGATGGGGTAGAAACTGGAACTCCTGTGCATTGTTGGTGGGAATGTAAAATGGCATAGCCTCTATGGGAAACAATATGGTTGTTCCTCAAAAAATAAAAAATGGAATTATCATATGATCCAGCAATTCTGGGTACATATCCAGAAGAATTGAAAGCAGCATTTCTAAGAGATATTTGCACACCCATGGTCCCAACAGCATTATTCACAAAGCTGAAAGGTGGAAGTAACCCAAATGTCCATCCATAGATGAAGGGATAAACAAAATGTATACACACAGAATGAAATATTAATCAACCTTAAAAAGGAAGGAAATTCTGACACATGCCACAACATCGATGAACCTTGAGAACTTTATGCTAAGTGAAATAAGCCAGTCACCAAAATATCAGTACCATATGATTTCATTTATATGAGATATCTTGTGTACAAATTCATAGACAGAGAAAGTAGAATGGTAGTTGTCAGGGGCGGTGGGGAGCAGGGAGTGAAGCCTGTTCGTTTAGTAAGTATGAAGTTTCAGTTCTGCAAAGTGAAAAAGTTTTAGAGTTTGGTTGTGCAATGTGAATGTACTTACTACTACTGAACTGTACACTTAAAAACAGTTAAGATGGTAAAATAAGTTTTTTCTGGTGAAGTACGCACTCACCATAGGACATGTACGCACTGCCATATTTATTTATTTTTGGCTGTACTTGGTCTTTATTGCTGCATTCGGGCTTTCTCTAGCTGTGAAGCGTGGGCTCTAGGTGCACGGGCTTCAGTAGTCGCAGCACACGGGCTCAGGAGTTGTGACTACTGCTACTTATGGATTTCAGTAGTTACAAGAGGGTTTCCGTAGTTACGGCACAGGGGCTTTAACTGTGGGTTTCAGTAGGTATGGTATAGGGGCTCATTAGTTAACGACATGCAGACCCTAGAGTGTGCCTGCTTCAGTAGTTGTGGTGTGGGGCTACTCTGAATCTTCCCGGATCAGGGATCAAACCTGTGTCTCCTGCATGGGCAGGCTGATTCTGATCCCCTGTGCCATCAGGGAAGTCCCAGGTTTGGTTTGGTTTTAATTCATGATAACTCTCTGGGGAAACTCTCTGAGGTGATGAAGATGTGCCACGTCTTGATCTTGGTGGAAATCACATGAGTATATGCATAGGTGAAATGTTAGGGGACTGTATGCCTAACCTTGTGTATTTCCTTTGGGTAATTTATATCTCCGTAAAGAGCTGGTGAGGAGGAAAAGGATGAATCACTGACAGATGCTACAATGTGGATGAATCTTGAAAACATCTTACTGAGTGAAAGAAGGCAGCCACAAAGCCATACATACCTCTTGTATGATTCCATGTATAGGAAATGTGCGCAACAGCAAACGCGGTTTAGTAGTTGACTAGAGCTGGAGCCGGCGGGGGTGGGAGTGGGGTGGGGGGAGGGGGATAAGGAGTGACTGCCAGTGTGGACAGAGCTTCTTTCCAGGGTGATGAAAATGTTCTAAAATTAGACAGTGGTGATGGTTGTACAACTCTGTGAATATACTAAAGCCCACAGAACATCATTCTTGGAACGTAGACTTCTCAGAACAATGCTATCAGAAAGAACTAAATATGGCTACCTTTCTTTCTTTCTTACCTTTAGAATTCGCAGCCACCAGTGCTGGTATGAATCTCTTCTCCGCCACTGTCCTTTTCAAAGTTTCTTCTGCCTTGAAACTTCTCTAGAAATTCATCCTCTGAGGTGCCATATCTTCCCTCCTTTGCTACACGGTGAAACCTAGTAAATGACGCTTTTACAATGTCAAAATGTCTTCCAGTGAGTATTTAGGCTTTAGATATTATTTTTAAAAGATTCTTTTGTTCATTCATTTAACCATTTATTTACTGAGCACCTACTATGTGCCAAGACTGTAGTGCAGTCATCAAGAGGGCTGTGAAGTTAAGTAGTCTTCAACTTGAACCTCACAGTTGTTATTTGCTGGTACGTAAATTAGATGCCCTAATCGCTCCAAATCCCCATTTCCTACAGTCAACATGGAAAAATAAAAGTAATTCCCCCAAACTTGGTGTGAGGATTAGATGAGATAAGGTGCTGACAAGTGCCTCATCCAATGTCTAGCATACCAGAAGCATCAGTGGATCTTAGCTCTTATTATTATAAAGTATTAATGATCTTAACTCTTGGATCCCTCATAGAATTGGAACCATCTGTTAGTAGATAATAATGACCCCCCTCTCCATTGGGAAATTATGAAAACAATTCTGAGTTACAGCTGTAACTGTATTTACAAAAATCAGGGACTTCCCTAGTGGTCCCTTGGCTAAGACTCCATGCTCCCAGTGCAGGGGGCCAGGGCTCAATCCCTGGTCAAGGAACTAAATCCCACATGCTGCAGCTAAGAGAGTTCTTATGCTGCAACAAAGATTGAAGATGCATCAAATAAGACCTGAAGCAATGAAATACATTTTTAAAAAAATTCAACTGAGTAAACTTGAAGAACTCAATGGCTTTATTTGATGAGTCATGAATTAGCATCCTATCTAGCAAATAGAAAATAGTTTCAGAGTAGCTGTACAAAATAGAAGATTTTTAAAGGCAGAAAGAGGGGATAAGACCAGAAAGTCATGAACAAAATAAAGGATTATTTTCGGTAAGGCTACCTTCCTTTAGGGGAAAGGTGGGGAATCTATCAAGCAGAGTACTAGAGATGATCAGGAAATTCCAGCCTGATTGGTTTAAAGTCCCACCTCTTGGAGAAGCTGAAACTGAAATGAGATATTAAAGTTTTTATTTCTGCCATGGGACTTAGCACAAGTGATTCCATTTGGGGCCTGTTTCTTTTTAAGCCAGCGGACGTTCTTAAAGCGTGCGTCGTGTGCTTCAGGGACCAGCAGCATCAGCGTCACCTGGAAACTTTTGAGAAATGCAAATTCTTGAACCACTGAATCAGAAACATTGATGTGGGCCCCAGCAATCTGTGTTTTACCAAGTCCTCTAGGTAATTCTGGTGCACAGTGTGTGTGTGTGTTAGTCGCTCAGTAATGTCTGACTCTTTGCAACCCCATGGACTGTAGTGGGCCAGGCTCCTCTGTCCATGAGACTCTCCAGGCCAGATTTACTGGAGAGAGTAGCCATTCCCATCTCCAGGGGGTCTTCCCAACCCGGGGATCAAACCTGGATCCCCCACATTGCAGGCAGATTCTTTACCAACTGAGCCACCAGGGAAGCAAGGATTACTATTATTATAAACTACTTTTATCTCCAAAATGTGAAGTACAAGAAACTCCCTAAGTTCATGTTTGGGAACAAGATATGAATTGGGTCATTAACATACAGAGACTGTCTACAACAAAGCTTTTCAAAAAGTCCCAATGATGTATCACGATACAAAGTTTTAAAAATAATTTCAAAAACACTCATCCCCTGAGATGCACTTTCTTCCCCCTCTGCCTTTAAGCAGAAACCAAACTGACTGCAAAAAGGCGCGAAAGTAAGGTCATGCCCTATGCATGGTGAGAGGAAAAAGTGATGTGGGAATCAGAAGTAGTGGGTGGGTCACGTTTTATAAAAATGGAACCATAAGTTTCTGGGGGTTAATTCCACCCATAGGAAATATCTAGTGGTCCTATTTTGGTACATCAAGCAGCGTAAATCTCATGCTCTTCTGATTACCTGCAGCATCACTAACTTCCTGAGTGGCTCATTCAGTATGTCTTTCTTCCTGTTCTCTAAATTATGTTCAGGTCTTAAATCCTGCATAGAAACAGCAAGGATTTGAGAGATTTCCCAGTTTGGCTTAAATGCCTGTAGTTCTGGGTCAGTGACTTCATCTCTCTGAGGCAAAGTTCTTTAGAAAAGAATTTGGTTGAAGGAAGGGTGGTGCCCGGAGCACTTGTTTTCAGTTGGTGTTTGCAGAACACTTTTTTTTTTTTTAACTTAGGTGAAATGTTTATTCAGGGTGGTGAGTGGAGGATGGGGGGTGTGGGGAGGAATGCAGTTGGGTGGGTACGGGAAGCATTAAAGGAGACTAAATTTTCCAACCTACTCTCCAGGGCAGCTCTTGTTCCACCCTGGAAGGCAACAATACACTCCACAAGGAGCTGTTGAAAGAATGAAGTGAACTTAGCTCAGTGCCTAGCAGGGGATGCTAAATGTTTGCTTTAAGATAGTATGCGTGTGATGGTGATCATGTTGAAATGTACATGAATAGCGAATATAATACTGTACACGAAGAACTAACATAGTGTTGTAGGTCAGTTATACTTCAAAAACAAACAGGAACCTCCTTGGTGGTCCAGTGGCTAAGACCCGAGCTTCCAATGCAGTGGGCCCGGGTTTGATCCCCAGAGAACTCAGTCCCACATGCTGCAGCTACGAGTTTGCATGCTGCAACTAAAGACCTCGCACGCCACAACTAAGACCAGGCGCAGCCAAATCAATATAGAAAATTAAATAATAAATATTTAAAAAACAAACTCATAGAAAAAGAGATCGGGCTTACGGTTACCAGAGGTGAGGAATCAGGATGGGTGAATTGAATGGAAGCAGTCAAAATGCACATATTTCCACTTATTATTAATTAAGATAAATTAGTACTAGGGGTGCCTGTTATATCTGAAGGTTATTAAGAGAGTAATTCCTAGGAATTCTCATCACCAGGAAAAATGTTTTTTCGATTCTTTTATTTTGTATCCATATGAGATGATGAATGTTCACTAAACTTACTGTGATAAACATTTCATGATAGACATAAATCAGATCATTATGCTATAAACCTTGAACTTATATAGTGCTGTGGGTCAGTTATCTCAGTAAAACTGGAAAAAAAACACCTTCCATTAGTGTGAAACTTATATAGAAATCTCTAGTACGGTAGTTCTTGTTGTCCCCCAGATCTTCAGCTTGGTTGATAAAGCATTTTACTGTATAATTATCTTGTATATAATTGCATTTTAATCATATTTTTAAAATTTGACAGTCATGGAGATAACCTTTCAGATTACCCTCCAAGAGGCCATCAAGCATATGAAAAGATGAGCTCAGTATGAATTGCAGGGGGCACAGGTTTGATCCTTGTTTGGGGAAATGAGATCCCCCATGTTGCACAGCCCTCCTCGCAACCTCCCCCAAAAAGATGCTTGACATCATAAGGAAATGCAAATAAAAACTACAAGGAAATATCACCTTGCATCTATGAGAATGGCTATTATTTAAAAATACACACTCACACAAAAAGTAGAAAATAACAAGTGTTGGCCAGGACGTGGAGAAATTGGAACTCTTGGGCTAGTGGGAACATAAAATGGTGCAACCACTGTAGAAAACAGTATGGAAGTTCCTGAGAAAACTAAAAACATTTAGAATAACCTTATGATCCAGTCATTCCACTTCAGGGTGTGAGCAGGTGCTCAGTCATGTCTGATTCTTTGTGACCCCATGGACTGTAGCCCATCAGGCTCCTCTGTCCATGGGATTCTCCAGGCAAGAATACTGGAGTGGGTTGCTATTTCCTACTCCAGGGCATCTTCCCTACGCAGGGATTAAACCTGACTCTCTTGAGTCTCCTACATTGGCAGGCAGATTCTTTACCACCACGCCACCTAGTATACAGCCTAATTAGAGAGAGAGAGAAAACTGACCCCAAAGACTTAAAATATGTTTGTTAAAGCAAACATTTCAGCTGGTTTTCCTTCTTTGAAGAGTTAGTAGAAATGTGTCAAAGGAATATTACTAAGGAGCTAAAGGGGCTCCTTTCCTCTCCTCCTCACAATTAAGTCAGGTCAAGAGATTTGTATTCAAAAGGATAAGACAATATCATTTCAGAGACAAGTTTCTAAGAACCTAAAAGAGAAAATCTTTATTAGCACTCTAACAAACAACCCCACCGGCATGTCACCTCCGGTCAGCTCCCTTTGAGTTGTGATGCTTGATTGTTTTCACCTTTGCGTCTAATGACTGCTGTGCCTTAGAGTACCAGCGACTCGCGGATCTGTGGTAACAGCTTACTCTACGAAATGCACTTCACCTCGTAGGAACAGACATGCACCAAAACTTGGGTCATCATTTAAGTGAACAAATTCACTCCCAACATTTAAAAGCTCAATTCCATTTACCCACTCATTAAAAACAGTTAACATTAACTTTCCTCCTACCATTTATTCCTATGGCATAGGTGATTTAAAAGGATAGAAAAGTACATATTCCAAAAGAATTGAAAGCAGAATAGAAGAAATATTTGTACAACCATGTTGCACATGTGTGCATAAGTCGCTCAGTTGTGTCCGACTCTTTGTGAACCCATGGACTGTAGCCTGCCAGGCTCCTCTGTCCATGGGGATTCTCCAAGCAAGAATACTGGAGTGGGTTGTCATGCCCTCCTCCAGGGATCTTCCTGACCCAGGGACCATACCTGCTTGTCTCCTGTGTTGGCAGGCAGGTTCTTCACCCCCAGCACCACCTGGGAAGCCCATTCATGTTGTATGTGGCAGCACTGTTCACAAGAGCCAAGAAGTCTAAGCAACCTAAGAGTCCATCACCAGCTAAATGGATAGAAAAAAATGTGATCTATCCATACTGTGGGATGTTAATCAGCCTTAAAAAGGAGGGAATTATGAAAACATTGATGAACCTCAGGAACATTAAGTGAAATAAACTGGTCATGAAAGAATACTTTATGATTCCACTTACATGAGGTACTTAATAGTCAGAATCATAGAGACAGAAAGTAGAATAGTGGTTGCCAGGGGTTGGAAGGAAGGGGAATAGAGAGTAATTGTTTATTGGGAACAGAACTCCAGTCTTGCAAGATGAAAAAGTTTTGGAGATTGGTTGCACAACACTGTAAATATACTTAACACTACTGAACACACTTAGAAATGATTAAGACAGTACATTTAATATTTGTAAAAAATTATTTTATTTCCCTGCATCAGATCTTAGTTGCAGTATGTGGCATCTAATACCCTGACCAAACATTGAACCTGGGCCTCCTGCGTTGGGAACAGTCTTAGCCACTGGACCACCAGGTAAGTCCCCATCACATCCTTTTAAAGGTTCATATTAGTGACTTATACTGTTGATGCTGACCTCAATCAGCTGGCTGCGGCAGTTTTTGTCAGGTTTCTCCACTGTAGACTTACTCCCCTTTCTCTCTTTTCCATATTGCAGTCTTTGGACAAAAGTCACTATGCCCCACCCAGACTTAAGAAATGGGCACTTTGGCTCCACGGTATTGAGAGAGGAGTTGTCTAGAGACACGATTTGGGGTTCTGCATGGGAGATGTGTTTCTTCTACTCAGTTTATTTAACCATTTATTTATATCAGTATAGACTCATAGATATTTGTTTTATATTTTGGGTTCTACTATAACATTGTTTTGTTGCTGGAATTGTTCCTCTTTGGCTGTTGGGAGCTCTACTGTGTCCCTTCGATGTCCTTATCAGTGGGTCTCTTGGTTTATTTTCAGCACTTCTTTACTTTCTGGTATTGCCAGTTCCTCCAAGTTCATCTTGTGTATTTCTTGCCCCAGTCCTAGAACCAGCCATTTTCCCAAGGTGCTCTGATTCCTTTTATTGGAAGACATTAAAAACCAAGATCTGGGTGCTGCTGCTGCTGCTGCTAAGTCCCTTCAGTCGTGTCCGACTCTGTGCGACCCCATAGACGGCAGCCCACCAGGCTCCCCCGTCCCTGGGATTCTCCAGGCAAGAACACTGGAGTGGGTTGCCATTTCCTTCTCCAGTGCGTGAAAGTGAAAAGTGAAAGTGAAGTCACTCAGTCGTGTCCGACTCTTCTCGACCACATGGACTGCAGCCTACCAGGCTCCTCCGCCCGAGGGATTTTCTAGGCAAGAACACTGGAGTGGGTTGCCATTTCCTTCTCCAATCTGGGTGCTAGGTTGTGTCAATTGCTACTGGAGTGCAAACCTATACTTAAAACTTTTTATTGTGTTAAAACATACATAAAATTTACCATTTTAACTATCTCTGAGTGGACAGTGCAATGGCATTAAGTACATTCACAATGTTCTTTAAGAATCACCATCCATTCCCAGAACTTTTTCATCAGCCCAAACTGAACCTTTGTATTCATAAAACAGCTCCCCTTCCTCCAACCATCAGCCCCTGGTAATGACCATTCTACTTTCTGTCTCTATGACTTGACTATTCTCAGTCAGTCAGTCAGTTCAGTCGCTCAGTCATGTCCGACTCTTTATGACCCCATGAGCCTCAGCGCGCCAGGCCTCCCTGTCCATCACCAACTCCCGGAGTTTACTCAAACTCACGTCCATTGAGTCGGTGATGTCATTCAACCATCTCATCCTCTGCCGACCCCTTCTCCTCCTGCCCTCAATCTTTCCCAGCATCAGGGTCTTTTCAAACGAGTCAGGTCTTCGCATCAGGTGGCCAAAGTATTCAAGTTTCAGCTTCAACATCAGTCCTTCCAATGAACACCCAGGACTGATCTCCTTTAGGATGGAGTGGTTGGATCTCCTTGCAGTCCAAGGGACGGTCACTCATATAAATGGAATCATAAAATATTTGTTCTTTTGTGTCTAGCTTATTTTACTTACCATCTTCCAGGTTCATCCAAAGTTGCAATTATCAGAATTTCCTTCCTATTTAACAGTATTCCATTGCATGTATATAACACACACACTTTTAAATATGAAATTTTAAACTATAGATGCTGCTCATTTTTTCCTAGCAGCTTGCCCTTCACCCCAAATTTAATTTTCCTTCCTCAAAATATAGAAGTAATATATCACTATCTTAATGTATTCAGTTCCTGAGTTTGGATGGGAGTTCAAATAGCATGAGTACAAAAACCACATTATCTGAATCTACCCGATTCTTGAGTTTTGGATAACACCAGAAGTTCAAAACCTAAGGAATGCTTGCTGTTGTTTAGTCGCTATGTCTGACTTTTTTGCAAACCCATGGACTATAGCCTGCCAGGTCCTCTATCCATGGGGTTTCCCAAACAAGAATACCAGAGTGTGTTGCCATTTCCTTCTCCAAATACTGCTCATTAAAAAAAAAAAAAAAAAAAAGTGTACCACTAAAAAAAAAAAAAAGCCTTAACGGAATTGTTACAATATTGTTTCTGCTTTGTTTTGGCCATGAGGCACCTGAGATCTTAGCTCCCTGACCAGGGACAGAAACGCATCCCTGCACTGAAAGGTGAAGTCTTAACCACTGGACTGCCAGGAGCCTGCCCTGATGATTTTTTTTTTTTTTTAACTCAATATATTACTATAATGAAAGCTATAGACATTCAGGGCCTATGCTTCACCTACATAATAAAGATTCAAAAAATACTAAGTAACAGTAATACATCCGTATTTGTTGGTGATTGGCTTACCTTCTAGGAATAAGACTGGAATCAAAATGAGATCAGCTGTTAGCAGATATGACCCACTTGAAAGAATTAAAGAGTGGTTGAAGAAATCACGAGACATTCATCAAGAAAAGCACAACTGTATCAAGACATTTCAAGTTGTACCGCAAGTCGTAGTCTACCCGAATATATTACTAACCTAACAAACAAAAAACCTATACTCTGAACTACACATCTATCGGTTCTATACAAATTTACGGATTGCAAGGCCCTCCCTTCCCCCTCCCGCCCCCAGGTTTTAAATCTAGTCTTCTTAACCGTAAAGGCAGGAGTCCTAAAGAACAGTTTGGGAACTTGAAAAAAAAAATAATAATAATGCAAATTTTCAGAGATCCTTCAATTCATAGATCGCTACGAGAGCCAGGGAAAGGCATTTAAACCAGCTCCCAAGAGATTCTTAAAGTCTCCAAACTCATTTTCTTTTTAAAACTTAAAATTTATTTAATTGGAGGATAACTGCTTTACAATATTGTTAGAAAAACTCTGGCAAAAAATATGTACAACGTTTCCTTGGACACGCATTTTCTGAGCGGGGAAAAAACCGTAACATGAATCGAATTCTCAAAGTGTGTCTAAGAACTAAAACTCCCTGCGCTGAAACGTCTCCTCGTACGGAAATTCAGCGGCTTTCAGTCAACTAGCTGCACTTTCGTTAGTTGTTCAATTCAGCATTTTTTAATATTCATGAAAAATTTTAGAAAAGCGGAAATTTCACTCTCTTCGGAGACGATACGCCTTTGCTGCTCAATGCCTGTGATTAAATTTCCTACAATAAAAGGAAAGACGGAAAGACGGCCTGTGACGAATCTGCTGCTTCAGATGTTAAGGTCCGGTCGGTCTAAGAAGAAGAATCTTCCGTCGCGACGAGCTCGGGGCAGGCCTCGGTGGGAAAGGAAGACCGAGCTTTGCTGAGGTGAGAGGGAGCGGCCAGGTGGAGTAGAGCCCACCCTGGCGAGAAGGACGAGGGGAATCTGCCTGGATCGTGTGTCGGCTCGAGCGTGGGCCGCCATGTTGAAACCGGGCAAGGCGGTGGCGGGGAACCTCTTGGGGTTGTGTTGCGGGGAGCGGGGGCGATAGCTGGGTTAGTCTTTCCTCCTGTGCGCACCCAAATGAGGAGCTGGTGGAGGTAGCCTCCAGGGCCGGCGGCTGCAGTAGTGACTGGAAACATAAGCCTTTTCACCGAAACTTCCGCCTTAGCGCCCAGGTCCCCACTACGCATGCTCTGACGGCTCAGTGACCCAGCCTTCAAGGTTTCCCACCTGGTGGGAACCGCGGGTAGTTTCGTTCTGCAGATTTAACCTGGGGAGGCGTTCGTTGTTTATTTGCTTCTTTAAGAATAGATTTTACTTGCATAATAATTTGTAATTATAAAGCGTTTTCAAAGACACTACCTTATCTCATCTTCATATAAAACGCGGTGAAGAGGCATTTAGCAGCATTTAACAAATGATTTAAATTTTGCCCAAGAAGGCACTAGGTCTTAAACCTGGGTTTTCTGACTCCCAATCCAGAGCTTTTTCAGTTTGCACACTTCTGTTTTTAATGGCTAATTGCCCAACCCACCTCCACCTCGCACGATTCATCCCCATTCCCGTTTATGAAGTAATGACTGAGAATTGAAAAAGCCAGAGAGAGTCTAAAAATTTGTAGGAAATCTCAACGTAATGTTACAACGGAGGAAACACACCTAGAAAGATAAATGAGAACCCGTGAAGTCCGCTGTTCGCTTGGTATTTAGTATTGATAGGAGCATGCAGATGAGGGAGAAAACAAAATTCATCTTTTGTACCTTTGTAATTCTCTCCAGATTTTAATTTGAAGAATTCTTACAGCTTTGAACAGGAGCTCTGACTGTGTACCATAATGTCAGGTTCATTTGGTGGATCTTTGCAACCTTTTCCTGTGAAATGGGGACGGGTTTCCTTCTCACTTGATTGGAGTCGCCGTCAGCCTTCAACACCCAGACCTAGCCTGCTTTTTCCTATCCCTATTTCAAGCTTTATATTTTACGATAGCCATCTAAGGAAATAGTTAAGAGCTCAAGCTCTGGGATCAAAAAAGCCCTTGGTCCTAACTCCACAGGTGAGCTACTTCTGTGATTTGGGACAAAAGACACCTTTTTGCATTTCACTTTCCACATCTGAAATGGCAATAGAATTACGTGTGTCCTGTTATTGTTGAGAGGTGAAGGGAGATAAGTGCTTAGCACAGTGCCTGACGCCTCCTAAGTGTTCTATACAAGATAACTATGATTATTAGGGTGTTTTTGTTGTGTGTGTGTGTGTGTGTGTGTGTGTTTTTCCCTCTGCAACCTTGTGATGGAGGCAGGAAGTAAGATTAGAATTTTAAGAATTTTAGGGCCATTTAGAGAATACCAGAGCAGAGATCAATGAAACAAGGCAAGGATGGGACTTCCTGGTGGTCCAGTGGTTTAAGACTGCTTCCTTTTCAGGGGGTGCAGCTTCAATCTGTCTTTGGGGAACTAAGATCTTGCATGCCAGGAGGCAAAAAAAAAAAAAAAAAAAAGATAGCCAATGAAGATCACCAGATATATTCAAAACAGCCCTGATTTTTAAGTAACATATTTCAGCATTGGCTCTAAAGCTTCACAGAGGTGGTCACATTATTAGCAGGATCTGATTTATTCCAGCAGATTCACATAAGTCAGTTATCATGTGTCAGACTTAACCTTACCTACGCTCTTTAAAAAAAAAAGAGAGAGATCTTGTATCAGAATGAATGGATGACTATGTGCTTGCTGGACTCAAATTACCATTGCAGTCAGTACTCAACCCCTAAAGCATAAATGGATTATCAGCTAGGGAACTGAGAAGAAACCCCATCTTCCTTTTGAACTGAAGAGCCTGAGGCTGGGTCACTGTTATTTTGACTTTGCTACCTGTTTACTGCATTCAGAGCACCATTTTTCCTTATGGCTTTTTTTTTTTTTAAGTCTTTATCCTTTAGTAATAATGGACACTGAGATATTTACAGATGAATGATGTAATATCTTGAATTAGGTTCAGAATAATCTGGGAGGGAGATGTGAGTGGGGGGCACAGATTAAATAAGATGGGTCAGGTGTGGGTCATAGTTGGAGCCAGGTAAGAAATTCATGGAGGGTTATGCCATTGTTTATGTTAGTATGTGTTTGAAATTCTTGGTAGTCAGAGGTTTTTGTTTTCTTTTTAAAAAATTATTATTGGCCACTCTGCTTACAGGGAGGATCTTAGTTCCCCGACCAGGGATTGAACCCCTGCCCTGGCAGTCCTAACCACTGGACCACATGTAAAGAGTTTCTTAAAACCCCCTTTTCCATAGAAGTTCCCAGGCTGGTTTTCCTAGGACTGTTTTAAAGTTTCTGAAAGGTAAGCCTGGATTTTGATTCTGGATTTTGATCCATATTGCCACATTAAAAGAGTTTGTACATGCCCTACTATGGCTAAGCTGGATAATAAATGTATGCCTCAGACCTCAGCATGTTGTCTTCCCTGGAGCGGGGGTGGGGAGGTGGGTGAGAGCACCCTGGAGGCCCACTGCCCGGCTGTGACCCTGTCTCCCCTACTTTCTAACTGGGAGGCCTCAGCCTTTGCTTCCTTCCCTGTTGCAATAAGGGATTTAAAATAGTATCCGTTTAATGGGGTTGTTGGAGGACTGAAGGCAGAGCTCTTAGTAGGTGCTACATAAACTTGCTTGCTGTGCCCCTCCTTAGAACATGAATGATTGGATGCCCATTGCCAAGGAGTATGACCCGCTCAAAGCTGGCAGCATTGATGGCACTGACGAAGACCCACACGATCGCGCTGTCTGGAGGGCGATGCTGGCACGATACACCCCCAACAAAGGCGTCACAGGGGACCCCCTCCTCACCCTGTTTGTGGCGAGACTAAACCTGCAGACCAAAGAGGAGAAGTTAAAGGAAGTGTTTTCCCGCTACGGGGACATCCGGCGGCTTCGGCTAGTGAGGGACTTGGTCACAGGCTTTTCGAAGGGCTACGCCTTCATCGAATACAAAGACGAGCGTTCTCTGCTCAAAGCTTACCGGGATGCTGACGGCCTGGTCATTGACCAGCACGAAATATTTGTGGACTATGAGCTGGAGAGGACTCTCAAAGGGTGGATTCCTCGGCGACTCGGAGGAGGTCTGGGTGGGAAGAAGGAATCTGGGCAGCTGAGATTTGGGGGGCGAGATCGGCCTTTTCGAAAACCCATTAACCTGCCAGTTGTGAAAAATGACCAGTTCCGAGAGGGGAAGAGGGAGAGGAGGGAGCGGTCTCGGTCCCGAGAAAGACACTGGGACTCCAGGATGAGGGACCACCATGACAGGGGTCGGGAAAAAAGGTGGCAGGAGAGAGAACCAGCCAGGGCATGGCCAGAAGGTGACTGGGAGAGAGAGAGGGACTTCAGAGATGACAGGGTCAAGGGGAGGGAGAAGAGGGACAGAAGCAAGTAGACCATCCCTCCCCCTCTTCCTCCCCAAACCCAAAGGAAAGTGCAGGACCAGTAAGAGTGCAGGGATACCGCATTGCTTGTGTACAGAGTCTAAGTCCAGTGGTTGAATAAAACTTACTGATGAAAACGAAAACAGAACAAAACCTTTCTGATGATAATGGGGTTGAGTTAAGTTTTCTTTTGACTCTGGAACCCAGTTTCAAGCTGAACACACTGATATTGTATGAATTTTCTCTTCTTCATCTTACGAGTGTGTGTGTTAGTTGCTCAGTCATGTCCGACTGAGGTTTGCAACCCCATGGACTGTAGCCTGCCAGGCTCCTCTGTCCATGGGATTTTCCAGGCAAGAATACCGGAGTGGGTTGCCATTTCCTCCTGCAGGGGATCGTCCCAACCCAGGGATCGGACTTGGATCTTCTGCGTTGCAGGCTGATTCTTTACCATCTGAGCCACCAGGGAAGCCCCTCTTCATCTTACAGTTTTTTCAGTTTTTATTATTTTTAAAAATCTTTTGCCATACCTCATGGTATGTGGAATATTGGTTACCAGCCAGGGAACCCGGGTCCCCTGTATTGCCAGCATGGAATCTTAATCACTGGACTACCCTGTTTTTGTTTTTGGGCTTATGGGCAGCTTGCAGGGATCTTAATTCCCTGACCAGGGATTGAACCCGGGGGCCCTCAGCAGTGAGAGTGCAGAGTTATCTCTAGGGCATTCCCTTCATCTTACAGTTTTCAGTTTAGTTCAGTCG
Organism: Bos indicus; assembly: GCF_029378745.1. Taxonomy (NCBI): domain Eukaryota; kingdom Metazoa; phylum Chordata; class Mammalia; order Artiodactyla; family Bovidae; genus Bos; species Bos indicus. Next base: position 52,203,417 of record NC_091776.1, on the reverse strand, counting down.
CTCAGTCGTGTCCGACTCTTTGTGACCCCATGAATCGAAGCACGCCAGGCCTCACTGTCCATCACCAACTCCCAGAGTTTACCCAAACTCGTGTCCATCAAGTTGGTGATGCCATCCAGCCATCTCATCCTCTGTCATCCCCTTCTCCTGCCCCCAAACCCTCCCAGCATCAGGGTCTTTTCCAATGAGTCAACTCTTCGCATCAGGTGGCCAAAGTATTGGAGTTTCAGCTTCAACATCAGTCCTTCCAATGAGCACCCAGGACTGATCTCCTTTAGGATGGATTGGTTGGATCTTCTTGCAGTCCAGGGGATTCTCAAGAGTCTTCTCCAACACCACAGTTCAAAAGCATCAATTCTTCAGTGCTCAGCTTTCTTCACAGTCCAACTCTCACGTCCATACATGACCACTGGAAAAACCATAGCCTTGACTAGACGGACCTTTGTTGGCAAAGTAATGTCTCTGCTTTTTAATGTACTGTCTAGGTTGGTCATAACTTTCCTTCCAAGGAGTAAGTGTCTTTTAATTTCATGGCTGTAATCACCATCTGCAGTGATTAAGGACCTGTTATTTGATAAGCTTGAGAAACAATTTTGTAGTCACTATCATCTGTACAGAAAGACCTGTGTAAGGAACCATCACTCATTTAATTTGGTAGTAGAGAGCTTTGTTTTGATTTTTTTCTCCCATCTACTGGAAATGACCTTTTTGAAAGTGTAGCAAAAAGAGGTGATGCCTGGAAACCATTTGCATTGATCTGTGACTCTCAGGAACCCAGGATCAAAGTTGTATCTTTTCCATCTTTATGTCCATAGTGCAAGGGTTTGGTTGAGTGAAATTAAAAATAGGATAGAAAAGTGAATTCAAGGAGATTGTCCAGAGACAGAGAACCAAAAGCCAGTCCTAGCAGTGTTCTGGGTCAATAGCCAGCTTCTCTTGAACAAATATAACTCCATTCTCCAGCCAAGTGCTGACTACTTTTTTTTCCCTTTCCTTTTTTGGTGGGGTGACTGGCATTTAAAATGAAAATCCAAAGTTGCAGGGATGTGAGGCTATGGACTATGGCAATCTTCCAGCCCTTGGAAAAGAGGAAGTTCAAGAGAATGAGAGTGAAATGAAAGTGAAATCCACGAAAGGTCAGTATCTAGTTCTGATGGACTGATTTGCCTTTTCCCTCCACCATCTGGCCTCTGGTTTGTTTAAAAGCTGGATATATTGACCTTAACTTCTGAGGACTTTGAATAAGTGCCATACTATTCCTATGGTTTTCAAGAAACTGACATTTAACATTTTTGTTTTATCCATGACTATCTTTGAAAGTTAAGTTCTTACAATTCAGGATGTCTCATGCAGAATAAATGCCTGATTTAGTATCAAGATTCACACATTCATTACTAGGTTTTGGCATCAGGAGTATGAATCTCATTGTTACATTGGGGACCTACAATATCTTAAAATTACTGTTAACTGTTAAAACCATTTTAGAAAAATATACTGTTTCTCGATTTCCAGTGCAATAATTTACAATCTCCCAAATCTCAACCATCTTGCAGGAACACCTTTCTGATTTCACCCACATTTCATTTAAAACATCTGTTATGGGCTAGAGTTAGAGTTAGCAGGTATATTAGGTAAACGAGAGATCCCCATCCAGGAACATGAATTGTGAGATGGCTTCAGAAGTAACACATCCAGTGGCAGTGTTTTGTTTAGTTCTAATTTTTATCTTTTGACCGTGCCACGCAGCATGTGGGATCTTAGTTCCCCAACTAGGGATCGAACTTTCACCCCCTGCATTGGAAGCATGGAGCCTTAAGCATTGGACCACCAGGTAAGTCTCCAGTGGCAGTGTTTAGTCTAAGCTGGCATTTATCAACCCTGAGTACCAGAACATGAATGGGTGGAAAAAAATATACACACCCAGACCCTGCCTCTGGACATTTGGGTTTAGTCTTGTATCAGCCCTGATAACTTAAGAAAAAAAAAAAAGTAGGACTACCTCCCTTTACCCCCTCTGCGCCACCCTGGCAGGGACTGTAGCCATCAACATGGCAAAGGCCGACTCCCTCTGACCCAGCAGTTCTGCTTCTAGTTCATTCTGCAGGCCGATGCACAAGTATGAAAGTGCACAGTGCTGTTTTAGGAAAACTGGAAGCCATCTGTCCACCCGTGGGCCTGGACAAACACAAACACATTACACTCTGTATGGTTGACCAGGGTTCCTCAGGACTGGCATCGACATTTGGGGCTGGAATGTTCTTTGGTATTGGGTGCTGGGCTATGCGTTGTAGGATATTTAGCAACATCCCTGGGGCCTACCCAGGATGGATGACAGCACCCGCACCAGCACCCCCCCCCACCCAGTTGTAACAACCAAAAATGTCTCCAGAGAGTGCCAAATATCTCTGGGGGCCAAAATCACCCTTGGTTGAGACTCAATGTCTCTCATACTGCTGTGGAGTTATATCTGGGGTATTCTAAGGAATGAAAAGTACAGAAGGACGAGTGTATCATATGCTGCCACTTATGTAAAAAGAACAGAAATACATGTTTTTTTACATGACTGCATTACTTTGTCAACAAAGGTCCGCCTAGTCAAGGCTATGGTTTTTCCAGTGGTCATGTATGGATGTGAGAGTTGGACTATAAAGAAAACTGAGCACCGAAGAATTGATGCTTTTGAACTGTGGTGTTGGAGAAGACTCTTGAGAGTCCCTTGGACAGCAAGGAGATCCAACCAGTCCATCCTAAAGGAGATTGGTCCTGGGTGTTCACTGGAAGGACTGATGTTGAAGCTGAAACTCCAATACTTAGGCCACCTGATGTGAAGAGCTGACTCATTGGAAAAGACCCTGATGCTGGGAAAGATTGAGGGCAGGAGGAGAAGGGGATGACAGAGGATGAGATGGTTGGATGGCATCACCGACTCAATGGACATGGGTTTGGGTGGACTCCGGGAGTTGGTGATGGACAGGGAGGCCTGTTGTGCTGCAGTCCATGGGGTTGCAAAGAGTTGGACACGACTGAGCAACTGAACTGAACTGATGTATATTTATTATTTCAGGAAAGACACCCAGGAAACTACCAACACTGGTTACCCCAGGGAAGGGCAGTCAAATGTGATGGAGGGAGTTTGATGGCGGATCAGTTTTGTTGTTGAGTTGCTCAGCCGTGTCTGACTCTTTGCAACCCCCTGGACTGTAGCCTGCTGGGCTCCTCTGTCCATGGGATTTCCCAGGCAAGACTTCTGGAGTAGATTGCCATTTCCTCCTCCAGGGGATCTTCCTGACCCAGGGATCAAACCTGCATCTCCTGCATTGGCAGGCTTTTACACTCTCTGAGAGTAAACTCCAGTAGTTCTAATGGCAGTCAGGTTGGAGAACCACTACTCTAAACCAACATTATCCTATCTGATTATTTTTCTTAGTGATCTGTAAACAGAGTTCATATAGATTCTGTAAACCAACCTGATGATTTCTTAGCACGACACAGTAAAACGTGCAGAAAGCAGCCAGTCAGATGTCCTTGAGTGCTCTGTTGGGAAATGGTATCTCTTTCAAGTCTTGCACCCTAGGTACCCCTTTGGGTGGAGAAAAAGCATTATTTGGGCAAATCCCCAACTTGGCAGTTGCAGACAGGGCATCCGGCTGTCCACCACAGCCCCAGAAGTCAGCCAGACATCAGTGATCCCCAAGCCATCGTCACCCACCACCCTCTCTTTGCCAAGTCTACCCCACCCACCATCCAGCATCCCCTAGCGCTCCATACCCCACTCACAATCCACTTTGGGATCTTTGTCTTCTTCCCAGGGGACTAAGTATTTGATACAGTAAATGCTGAAAAGAAACCAGACGCCAATAAAAAAGAACACACACAAGAACCATTGCAGTGTCTCATCCTTAGCAACTTTGTTTGGTTAGTACTGCATAACTCACAGCAGATTCCAAGGCACTGGCCTTGAACATTGCTACATGCTCTAGGCATTATCAGTAACAAGGTGCAATAGAGAACCACAGGCTCTTGCAAACTTGTCTCCAGTTTCTGGGTGGGAGAAGAAGAAAACAGGGTGTTGTCCCTGTTTTCTGTTGCTTTGTGTCTGAGCCGGGCCAATGTGTCCTGTGGCTTCGGAGGCCCTCCCTGTCTAGTTGATGCATCCTATATATTCTGCTACCACCATGACAATATCATGAACGCAACTAATAAAAACCTACCAGTTCCCTGCCTCCCATGTCAGTATGCCAAATGTGATCATAAAATTTCTACACAAAGAATTTCATACAAAGCGAGTCAAACAGCAACTAGAACGGCAGGTGATGTATCTGGCGAAGCTCGTGTTACTGAAGTTAATGCAAAAGTCGGCCTCCGCTCATGGTCTTATTAAATATATATCTTAAGGGATTGGAGTCATCTATTAGAAACGGTGGTAGCCCTGGTATAAATAATCGTCTCTTTAGAGTTTGGCATCAGTTTTTCAACGTGCTCCCTCGAAGCAGACAGTCTGTTGGAGGGATCAGTTTTGAGGGTGTGACACCCGAGGTGGCCGTGTTTCATGGCAGCCCCTGGGGGTGGGTGGTTCAGGTCCAAGGACAGAGGTGAGTCATGGTCACAGGTGCTGCAGGGCCTCCTGTCCTTGCTCCGTGTAACCGTCATCGCGGTGGCAGTTGGCCCACTGGCCGAAGGTCTCGTGGATGCGCACGTTTCTCTGCGTGTTGGCCAGACGCTTCTTATCTCGGGAGAAGAAGCTAAACCTTTGGGAAGGGAAAGACGGAAATGAGAGGCTGCCCTTGGCTGTGCACGCCACAGGTTTTGCAATTGCCAGGACGTACAGCAGCAAACGTGAGGGGAGCGAATCAACTCAAGGTGTGAAAGAAAAGGTTGGGGGTGCGGGTCAGAGTTATTCCAGAAAGCAGCGGGGGGCTGATTCTGCATGTGACCGTCACGGTACCTTGGAGGTGACACAGTGTGAGCAGGGCGTGCGCGTAGGTGATGTGTGATGTACCTCCCCCCTTAAGCACTGAAGGGGATTTCTCCTCCTTACCAGTGGAAATAAAAGCTACTGGAAACATACGTCATGGGTTTCTTTACCTCGATGATGCAGAGAAAGGAATACTAAGAAGCCATATGAAATGTAAGATGATTCAGATGTAAAGAGATGAATGTTTTAAAGTAAATATGTATTTATGTGACATGAACTGAGAAGCTAGATAAGTAGCACCTCAAAGTCCAAATTTCATGGATATTTCTACTGCTTAGAATGAGCTGAAAGTAGGTAGTTAAGAGATTAAAATACATATTAAGAAAAAGTAATAGTACACATGTGCACTGATTAGATAAACACTGTGAATACAGACTGTGAAAGAAATTTGGAAACATCAATTTGGACAAGTGACAAGAAGTGATCTAATGGTGAGAGCCTTTAGAAGTTGTCACAGTTACTACCTGCATGGCTACAGTAGACCATGAAGTCTTTTTCAAATAGCTGTGACTGTTGCTCACTGATCAATCAGAGCGAACCATCAGATGCCTGAATGATAAAAGTGGAAAGCTCAGGCCAAAAGCTGACAAAGTGGCCCGCTTGAAACAAAGTCAGCTTAAACGCCACCTCAACAGAGTCGAGGACCCAGGGCAGTCAACCCAAGTTGGCCCACATTGAGTATTTCCGATAAGTCCTTTCTAAGCTGCCAACTGTCCTCCTGTACTCCCAGCTTCTAATTAAAGATGATTTCTAGTCTTACTAAGTTCCTCTACTCTTGAATTTTGGTTTTTGAACTTGGTCAGAGTTATAGTAATTCAGTTATGTTTTCTGAGAGCAGGAATAGGAAGGAACCCCTGAGAAATCAAAGCTTCAACTATTTTTAGTTCCCTCTGTCCGTTTACCTATTAGGTTTTATTGTTTGTTTTGTTTCTGTTTTTTGGTGCTGTGGCCTATGGAGTTCAGTTTCAATCACATTTGGGTGAAAATGATTTTCCTATTCTGTGGTTATTGGATCCTACAATCACTTCCTACCTAGAATGAAGTAGTCTTTCACTGTAAAGCTGGGGCAAGCAAAGTCTGCCTGGAGAAATCCTCTGTACTAGCTAAAGTCTCTCTCTCTCTTTTAACGATGTCTTCTTGGACTGTTTTTGTTTGTTTGTCTTTAAACTTTTTACTTTGTACTGCGGTATAGCTGATTAACGATGTGATAGTTTCAAGTGAACAGCGAAGGGACTCAGGCATGTATATGTAAAGCCTCTTTTTCTTCCTGCAGCCAATATATGTACTGGCAAATGAAGGAATGACTCTCATTCTGGGTTATTTGAGAGCTCTTTCTGTAATGTAATCAAAGCAATTAAGCTGGCCAGAAATATAGCAGCATTCATCACTGATACATATCATGTCTGCCTGATTCAAGCAGGAAAGCCACTTGCCACTTCCTGTCTAAGGGGACACAGAATCAAGACAAAGTCCCCTCTTCTGCTTTTCCTGTTAACAAGCTCAAACGGCTTGCTGACGATGGCTTGGCAAAACAAAGCAGTTTAGAAAGCCAGGGTGTGAAGATCGAAAAACACAGGGTTAGTGTCACTTGGGGTGGGTCGTGGTGGGTGTGGCTTACTGACCCGTCATTTAAAGGACCTTCTTTACTGGATCATGGACAAGGTGGTTTTAGAATGGAAACAGAAAAGACAAAAAGAATTATCGGTGACAGAGCCCAGAATTCCAAGGCCTCACTCGTGCAGATGGAGCGTTCATGAGTGGCACGTTTGAAATCACACTCAACACCCACTTCAAATGGGAACACGCAGGGGGATGGCCATGCAGCTAAAGGGGCCACAGGAGACAGGCCAGCCCCAGCGATAGCCGCAGCAGACACTGCAAAGGCACAGCTCAAGAGGAAACCAGAAAAAAATCCAGTGCCTACGAGGGACACAAGTCGTCGGACAGGCTGCAGGGTGGGGTCATCTATTATCAGTCCGGCTGCTACCATGGGCATTATGGCTGTAAAGATCCTGGTTAGAAAAGTACAGATAGACACAGAGAAGATAAAAACAGGGGAGGTTGGGACTTCCCTGGTGGTCCAGCGGCTGAGACTTCGCGATCCCAATGCAAGGGGCCCCGGGTTCGACCCCTGGTCAGGAAACTAGATCCCACATGCTGTAACTAAGAGTTTCCATGCCTCCACTAAAGATCCCGCATGCTGCAACAAAGACTCAGTGGAGCCCAATTAAAAAAACAGGGGCAAGGCGTGAAAAAGAAACACTCTCCACAGACAGGTCAGCTGAAGGGTTTGCTTATGGTTAACGTGGAACTGTGCTGCCCACCTACCACCCCGCCTCTGTGCATATTCTGGAAAGTCCTAACCCGTAGCTCAGAATGTGACCTTATTTAGAAATAGAACCCTTGCAGATGTAACTAGTTTTGGTGAGGTCATACCAGAGTAGGGTGGCCCCAGCCCAATACAACTGGTGTCCTCATAAAGGCAGACATGTGGACACAGACATGCATACAGGAAGAAGGCCACGTGAAGATGAAGACAAAGTTTGGGGTGATGCTTCTATGAGTGAACAAAGGCCAAAGATGGCCAGCAAACCACCAGAAGCTAGGAGAGAGGCATGGAGAAGACGATCTCTCTCAACCCTTTGAAGGAACAGACCCCGCCGAGCACCCTGATCTTGGACGTCTAGCTTTCAGAACTGTGAGACAATACATCTCTGTTGTTTAAACCAGCTTGGTTTGTGGTACAGCAACCCTAGCAAATGAATAGCATGTGACAACCACGTAGGGAAGACAGGCTGGCCTCAAGGGCTGAAAACACAGGCCTGGATGTGAAGAACGGTAGATCAAAACCTCCTGTGGGATTCAGTGGTGACATCCGTGGGCATCTTCCAGCCCGTCTCCCCCACCCGCCACAAACTGCAGGCTTTGTATCCTGAAGGCAGCCAGGGGAGACGCAGGAGAGAAGATGAGGCAGCCAGGATGGGCCGGGCAGGAGACAGGCTGCATAATCGCTCCCCTGGATGAGCCAGAGCCTACTCGGCAAGCTCTGGGAGACAGTGGCTGACAGGGAAGCCTGGCGTGCTCCATGGGGTTGCAGAGAGTCGGACACAACTTAGCCACTGAACAACAAACAGTAATGAATGCTCATCAGTTCCTTGTCTGGGCAAGGAAAATGAAGAAACTCCAACCACGTCTCCAGAACTTATTTTGAACAGCTTGGTTTTGTTTTTGTTTGTTTTTTTAAAGAGGTTGGCTGGGGAAAAGATATAATAATATGATGATCTCAAATGAGGTTTGAGAATTCTGTCTGGATCACTTTTCATGCAACTCCCCAAAGTAGCTGGGAGCTGGCATCTCAGCAGAACCGATCTGAACGGCTTCTCATGGTGACAGTGAGGGGCTTTCTACTGAATGGGCCCAGTCCACAGAGGCCAGGCTAGCGGGCATCATTAGCTTCTCGGCCATAAGGCTCTGCATTCACCTTTATGCTCTCTCTAGCATAACAGGGAGCCCCCACAGACACAGTCGTTGTTTGGGGGATGGCCCCAGATATGCGGGCTGGGTATTTTTCCTGGATAGATGTTTGCCTGCTGGGAAATGCTGGACTTCATTTGGGGCCCAATCAGGGGCCAGACTGATGCATTAGGGCCTTGGGACACCTGGCGGGGAGGCAGGAGGGGGTTCTGGTTGAGCTACTCTGTGGGTCTCGCTGGGATCCCTGACATGGACGGCCCCCCCTCCCCTCCCCATTCCAGGTGCCTCCCTGCATAAGCCACCTCCTCCAAAGGGACAGCCACTGCCATGAAAAAAGACTGGCTTGTTTTGGTCAAAAGTTATATCCTGGATACAATGTAGCTGGTTTCAAGCTCCCACCAGCCCCCACCACCGCCCCACCCTGCAACAATTATTTCTGGAAGACTCAAAGCAAATGAGGTTCTAACAGTGGCATTTCAGGCAGTGCAATGGGCGGCTGTGAAGAAGTTATTTCTGGGCTGCAGTGAGCAGGGTGGCAGGTAGGAGGACAGGGAGAGATTGCACCGTTGTCACTACCGTTGGATACTCAGGTGACCACCTGCTTCAAGGGCCAGCTTTTCTGGTGTGTGAGGCCAGCTGTTCTGATTGCAGCTTCCCTGGCTGAGCCTCTGTGCCCACTACCAGCTGGTCAGCCCCCTTCCTCCGCTCAGCAGCCCTGTGTGTGCCTGTCAGCCCGTGATGGAGAGCTGCGAGTGACACAAAGGGGGCGCTGGTGCCTGATGTCCACTGGGGACGAGGGTGGAGCCACTCAGGCGCTCCCTCGTGACCTTCCCAGGCAGTGCCAGCCCAGACTCTCTGGCCAGCAGCTGCTCAATCACAAGCTATTCTTGGAACGTCCTCTGGGCACGCTGTTTGGACAGGCGGTTGGAGTTTCTGGTTCCCTCGACCAGTTCAGCCCAGAAATGTAGACTCTGGAGTCTTTGGCTGGTGGTGCATTTGAAAGATAAGGGAACTGGGCAGTCAGCCCATAGCTGGTGACTCGGGAAGTGGGGGAGGTAAAGAAAAGGAGGGGCAGGGAGGCCGAATGAGGCGGTTGGGGCAAGCACAGGGCTGGGTGGCAAAACAAGGCATGGGTTCCAATCCATCCCAACTTTGATCCTTCCCAGCAAGTGATCGCAGTGAAGTCAGTGGGCTTCCCTGGGCCTCAGTTTCCTCATCTGAGAAATGGTGCTAACAGTCCCAGCTCTGAATCTCCCGACAGGGCAGAACCTCCAAGGTATTAAATAGTTACTGCTTACTCATTGGTGGGTGGGGAAAGTGGTGGACAGCAGGAAGCTGAGCTGGGGAAGAGCTGTGAGCTGCACTAAAAAGGCTGTGTCGGGATTTCCCGACGCACTGGACACCGTGGTCCAGTGGCTGGGATGCTACGCTCCCAATGCGGAGGGGCCCGGGTTCCATCCCTAAGTCAGGCAACTAGATCCCAAGTGCCACATCTAAGACCTGGAGCAGCCAAGTAAATTTTAAAAAAAAAAAAGCTGTATGACTAACATTCCACAAAAGCCAGGACAAAGGGACCAGACAGACCCAGATGGGTGCCTGAGAGTGAAAGATGGAGAGGGAGACAGGCGTGGAACCATCTTAAGAATGGCCACTCCCTTCCCTGGTCTCCAGGGAAGATCCATTTCTGCCCCAGGCTCTGAGCTCGTGGTCACCCTGATGCAGCTTCCGGTCAGCGGCCGAGGCGGACAAAGGCGACTGCTGTCCTGTCTGGGCTGGTCAAAAGCCTTTTGTGCCAGTTTGATCTCCCACTTATCCCCTAGAAGACCGGGGCAGCCATGGGACTAGCCACCTGCACCCCATGGAAGAGAGAATCTGAATTCCCTCTCCCTCTCTGTCTCTGGCTCCCAGATTCCAGCTGCTTCTCCAGCCAGGCTCAGACCCCAGGTCTTGCTGAGCAACCAGAGGCCAAACTAAAGGGGAAATGCAGTTTGAGAACAGAGTCCTTTCCGGAACAATCTGGGAAAAAAGAGGACCAGACACCACAGCCAACTCAAGTGTCTGTAGAAGAACTAGTAGAAAAAAGAGTGTTGGCTAATTCTGATTCCTTTCCTCTGGATTTTACCTAGTTTGCCATTTGCAAAGACCAACACTTAATTACCTGTTTTAGAGAGAGGGGGCTGGAGTGGAAAAATAGAAAGTCAGAACCACACTGCTTCAGAAGGAAGCCTTAGAATTACACGTGACTTGGAATTACAGTGCCGGAGATGCTGTACATGCAGTGCTGGTGGAGCAGAGGTGATGGAAAGGTCTGGCTGTTAAAGGGAAGGAGCTGCTGAGGGAAGAAGATGTTGCTCTCTTGGTCTTATCCTTCCCTTAGCCAAGGGAGGGACTGTGTGAGCTCATAAACGTTTTCTCTACTTCCCCAGGATTTAAGCCAAAGCATGTAAGATCACTTCTGCTTGTCCTAGGGCTTCCTTGGTAGCTGAGATGGTAAAGAATCTGCCTGCAATGCAGGAGACCTGGGTTTGATCCCTGGGTTTGGAAGATCCCGTGGAGAGGAAATAGCTACCCACTCCAGTATTCTTGCCTGGAGAATTCCATGGACAGAGGAACCTGACAGGCTACAGTCCATGGGGTTGCAAAGAGTTGGACATGACAGAGCAAATAACACTTTCTCTTTTCACTTTCTGCTCATCCTTACATGCAAGTGGGGCTGGAGGACAGATCAGGGTCTCAGCGAAAGGAATCCCACTTCTTACCAAGCACTGGATGGGAAATCTTAACCAAAGATACTGAGTACATCAGAGAATCAAGACCAAAGGGCTCCTTCTCCCCAAAGATGAGGTTACAGTGAACGCTGGTTACTTCTGTCTGCTCAGCAAACTGATCTTGCTTGGGGTCTGTCCCTCCCTTAACGTCAGTCTGTGGGAACTGGATGCAGTTAAAGCTGCTCCAAGCTTCAGGTGTGAGAAACAGACCAGACCAGACCTATGGATGCACTGCCCTGTGATTGGCTTAGGGGGTGGTCATGTGACCTGGTCAGAGCCAATGAGACTCAATTCTGTGACCCTGTGGGAGATTCTCTTTTCCCACTGAAGTTTCATACCAGAAAGCAGAAGCCTGAGCTGATGGTGGCTGTACTGCCACCCAAGAATACAGCACACAGAAAGGAAAACTGGGGTAGAGGTGGAGGGAACGAGGCAAAGCCCTGATGACAAGGCCTGGATCCAGCTGAATCTAAAGCCAAGATGACCTGAAAATTGTTAGTTGCTTGACCAACAGTTTATCTTAAGTTACTTAGAGGTGCGTTTCAAGTGCCATCAGAAGATTACAAACTAATACATGGCCAACATGGTGTTGAGATCCAGAGGAGGCCTATCAATGAATAGTTCCAAGCTTCACCCCCAGGAAATATTTATCCCTAAGCAGAACTGGGGACCACCCCCCCCAAATCCAGCAGATAGAGGGCCAACGTGTGAAGCTGGCCAAGAGTGGCTTGGAAGAAACCCACATCTTTAACCCCACACTCTACAGGGAGGCCAGCCTTTCCCAGGGCCCAACATTTGAACAAGTCATCCCTTTCTAAGGGCAAAACAAAAACCAACCCAGGGACTTCCCTGGCGGTCCAGTAACCACTGGACTTCTAACATAGAGGGTGCAGGTTCGATCCCTGGTTGGGGACCTAGGATCCCACATGCCTCAAGGCCAAGAAACCAAAACATAAAACAGAAGCAATATTGTAACAAATTCAATAAAGACTTTAAAAATAGTCCACATGAAAAAGAACATCTTAAAAAAAAAAAAAAAAGACTGTACTTCCAATGCAGGAGGTGTGGGCTCAGTCCTTGGTCAGGGAACTAAGATCCCATACGCCGCCCAGCTCAATCAAAAACCCAAACCAAATAAAACCAAACAAAAACTAAAAGCAGAAGGTCTAGCAGTTACACACACTTTGCATTCCCTTCCCATCCCTCAACGCTGAGGCTTAAGTCAATTCACAGGATAAGAACTAGTCAAGGATTTTCAAACATAAATGGGCTTTAAAGTTTGAGGCATCCACGTAACACCCCAATTCCCCTCTCCAAACATCCCAGCTAGCTTTCCAACCCAGGCCACTTGCTTTCACAAAGCTTCTACCAGGGTTTGTGTGGAAGAACTGAGGCCTCTTTTACAATAAGTTGTAAGGCTGAGAGCCAGGAAGACCCTCTTAGGGGAGAACAGGAGGCCACAAGACAGCTGGGAGTGGGAGGCCCTCCTGCAGTTTAAAATGGGAACTGTGGGCTAGGTGCCTGGGTTTGAACCCTGACTCTGCTTCTTATTAGCTGTATGACCCTGGGCAGGTGACTGACTTCAGTGCCTCAGTTTCCTTAATTGTAAAATGGGAATGACAATACCCCCACCTCACAGGGCTACTGGAAAAGACCCTGATGCTGAGAAAGACTGAGGACAGAAGGAGAAGGGGGCGACAGAGAATGGGATGGTTGGATGGCATCACTGACTCAATGGACATGAGTTTGAGCAAACTCTGGAAGATAGTGAAGGACAGGGAAGCCTGGAGTGCTGCAGTCCATGGGGTCGCAAAAAGTTGGACGTGACTGAGCGACTGAACAATAACACAGGGCTATGGTGAGGACTCAATCTGCCGGGACAGTACTGGGCACATAGTACATTCTTAGTAGATATTAGCACATAGTAGGTTCTTGGTAGATATTAGCTAATGAGACTAGAGCTTTAACCCTTTACCTGAAGGGTTGCAGGGGTCAATGAACCAAAAACTGTTTACAAAATTGTATGATTTCCTCCCCCAACCTCTCCAGGAAATGGTCTGCAACCTCTCATCTGAGTCTCAAAGGAGTCTTTTGATGCGAGGATCCCTTTAGTAGCTTTAAGTCTAGTTGAGGGCAACGACTAGGTTGCTCTTTTTCTTGTGTATTCCCCACAGCAATCAGGACCTGGCTCTGCATGTATTATGCACCAATGAATACTTAATAGAGACATGGAGGGACAGATAAAGTCATCACAGAAAAGCATAGATAGGGTGGACCTGGGGCCATTCGGACATCTCAGAGCTGGGGTTTCAAGCCCTTAAGATGCACAAACCTTCCCCACCACGCAGTATTTCAGAGACATGCCCCACCTGATACACTCAAGCAAGCCCTGAGCGTCAGCCATAGGTCCCAGCCCTTTCCCGCACTCTCAGCCTTCCCCAAACCTCTCTGCCCAGGGACCAACCCCCATCCCCCTAGGAGGAACTCAGCCTTCAAGGTATAGAGGTGAACACCAAGTCAAGGGCTAGGCCCAAAGTGCCCCAGGGTTAGGTCCATCTCGGCGGAAGGCGGTTAGTGACAAGCCCCGGCCTGGAGCAGGTGCCCAGGAGAAGTGAGAGGTCATGTGAACCACCAGCTCAGCCGGCAACGAGCAGCTCCAGATACCGGAAGCGCAGCACTTACAGTCGCTTGATCCCAGACTCGGGCTGGGGAGACATTCTCGGGTGGGCAATGGGTGGAGGTTGGGGTATTTGATTCTCCTCTTCGATTTCTTCACTGGAAGGAGTTGAGAGACATGAGATTAGAGAGTCAACAATTTCATGAAAGCTGGAATATTTCAAGGGCACTGTCTGGTGGTCTGAGAGGGCACATACTTTTACAAAGGAGTGATAATAAGGGACCCAGGAGGACAACAGTGGCCTTCGCCCCACAAGCTCTCTGCCTCAGGGGCTGGCTTCTGGAATGGCCAGTTAAGAGGAAGGATATGTCCCGGAGGCAATGCACACAGGTGTCTGCAGCCCCTTTGGCCCAGTTGGCCATGAGTGAGAAATTTCAGGAAGGTACCCACATCTCTACTTTAAGTTTACTTTGGAGAGTCTAGCCAAATAGAATGATTTCCTATTTCCTATTCTTTCCAAATGTTTCCTTGTCTCCACGCCTTTGCGATTCATTCTGCCTGGAATATGCCACCCACATCTCCCATATCTAAGAAGTACCCTTTCCTTTAGAGAAGGCCCAGTTCAAATGCCACCTCCTCCATGAAGCCTTCCTGATTTCCACCCCATCCCCAAGCCAGAAGAGATTTCTCTCTTTTTCAAGCAGCCAGTGCACACACTGTCATAAAACTTTCTTATGTGGCAGACTCGCAGTGGGTTTTCAATAAGCATGTATGGCATTGTATTTTCTCTGATGTCTTATCTTCCCTACAAGGGCAGGGACCACATTGGTCCTTCCTTCCAGTTTTCTATTCAACAGGCACTTGTGCACCTACTCTGGGCTAAGCTGCCTCCTGAGTGCTGGGAACTTAGTCATGAACAAGACAAGTAAGGTTTCTGGTGCCATGATGGTGCAGTCTGGTGTGGAAACAGACAATAAAACCAGCATGTTCCGGAACAGGAGAATGTGAAATGGTGAAAAAAGCCATGAAGAAAGTAAAACTGAGGGGGGTGTGGGACTTCCCTGGTGGTGCAGTGAATAAGAATCCGCCTGCCAGTGCAGGAGGACATGGGTTGACCCCTGGTCAGGGAAGATTCCACAGGCTGTGGAGCACTAAGCCCGCATGAGGGCCTGAGAGCCAAAAGTACTGAAGCCTGTGCTCCACAATGAGAAGCCTGAGCACCACAACGAGGAGCAGCCCCTGCTTGTTGCAACTAGAGAAAGCCTGCACAAATCAATGAAGACACAGCACAGCCAAAAAGAAAGCAAAACTGAGTAAAATGAGAGACTGTGACTAGGGCAGAGCACTCCTTGAAGGGGCGGCGATGGTGAAGGAACGCCTCTCTCAGGATGTGACACCCGACCCAAACCCCGAGTGACCAGGAGCCAACTATGGGAAGAGTCATGCAGAATGTTTTTCCAGCTGCAGGAGCAGCATGTGCAAAGGTCCTGAAGTTACCTGAACCGAGCAAGGTGTGTTTTGAGGAACCAATAGAAGGGCAATGTGTACAAAGCTAGGGCTTCCCAGGTGGCGCTAGTGGTAAAGAACCCACCTGCCAATGCATGAAACATGAGACATGGGTTCGATCCCTGAGTTGGGAAGATCCCCTGGAGAAGGGAATGGCAACCCACTCCAGTATTCTTGCCTGGAGAATCCCATGGATAGAGGAGCCTGGCAGGCTACAGTCCACAGGGTCACACAGAGTTGGACACAAGTTGAGCGACGAAGCACATGTACAAAGCTGAATGAGTATGAGGTGGCATGGTATGAGATAGTTGTTTAAGTCGGAAAAGTGCTGTGCATAGGACTTTGCAGGAGAATGGGAATGTTTTTCTTCACTGTTCAATATGTGGCCATCAGCCACAAGTGCTGATGGAACACTTGAAATGTGGTGAGTGCCACTGAGGAACTGAATTTTACATTTTACTTAAGTTTAATGCATTTAAATAGCCACACATGGCTAGTGGCTACTGTATGTGCAAGGACTTCATTGATCACGGATGAACTAAATGATCAAAAATATTAGGCTGGGTAGCTCCATCATCTCTGTTAATTTTTTTCCTTTTTATCCCCCACCATCTCTTATCTGTAATTCCCAAATCCAAATAGCTCTAAAAACCAAAATTTGCTTTTTTGGTCATTCATTTGGTGGCAAACTCTGAAATGAAATCTCGTGAGGCTGTTTATCATCTTGACTGATCCCACTGATTTCGTATGAATGTTCACATCTTTTGCTGCAAAAATATTCTTTTGTTTGATTTGGGGGGAGCTGCCCCAGAACTCACATGTAGTAAAGATCATAAGGTAATACAGTATTTATAATATTCCTTTTTAACTGCTGGAAAAGTTCTGAATTATAAGAGGAATCTGAGCCCCAGTTTCAGAAAGGAATTCTGAGTTGGTATGTAAGTGCTTCAGGCCAGCGACGATGCCCACAATGAACACAGGTGCAGTCCTTGTCTTCCAGGTGTGAATTTGTCCCCAGACTCTGAACAACCTCAGAATGGAGCCAGCCTGGGAGCTCCGCGGAACACTCACCTCTTATAGTATGCCAGCTCTTCTTGCAACAAAAACACCTTGGACTTGAGCTCATTCCTTTCATGTAGCACGTCCCGCAGCTCCTGCAGTGTGAACCGGGGGCGGTTGGGGTCCTTGAGATCCATGGCTACCTTCTCCGCCTCGGAGACACACTCTTCTCCGCCCAGCTCCGCCTGGAGGGGGCAGAGATGCTGCTAATGAATTCCTGGCCACAGCCACTAGCACCCACTCTGCATCCTGCCAGAGCCTGAATTTCCCACCCTCCCCAGGGCCTGAGCAGCTTGCCGAGGGCGCTATTTTAAGAACTTGGGGGCGGCCTCTGCTCACGTTCTGTGCAGTCAGCATTCATCCTTGGGGAGAGCACAGCCAGTGGCCACCTGTGCACTGTTTGCCTTCTCAATACCCAGACCCACAGTCCCATTGCCTCCCCAGTTGACTCAGGGTTTTAATTACAAAGAACACTAAAAGGCGTCAGAGGAGAAGAAACGCAATGTTCCCCCAGTGCCACCGTCCTCGTAAGTCTGCCTGATTTCCCTTCCCCATGTTCTTGCTTCATTTTCTAACCAATTGGCATATTCAGTCCTGTCTGACTCTTTGCAACCCCATGGACTCTAGCCTGCCAGGCTCCTCCGTCCATGGAATTACCCAGGCAAGAATACTGGAGTGGGCTGCCATTTCCTCCTCCAGGGGATCTTCCCATCCTGGGAATCAAACCCGAGCGTATTGCATCTCCTCTCGTGTCCACTGCGCCTCCTAGGGAAGCCCTTACTAACGGAGGCTATTGCTAATTTGGCCAAAGTCGCTGGAATCAGATCCAGTGTGCCATTCTCTATTCCTTTTTTCTTTGATAAGAAGTTGTACACAGTTTCCTATTTGTTACTAGCCTTCTGGCCTTCCCCAGGGGTGGCGGGGATCTATTCACTGGCGTTCCGTGGAAGCCCTGGTAGGGGTGGAGGTGGGAGGTTAATGTTGCAGCTGCCGCAGGGCATTTATGTCTCTTCCACGTGGATCACACAGATGGATCCTAGTCTGCTAAGTTTCCAGACCCAAACCCCACACTCCTGCTCTCTTCCACAGCAAGGAGTTTTGTGGTTGTTTTTCCTAATTGTGATAAAAATCCACTTAACATAAAATCTCCATTTTAAAATGCACAATTCAGGGATTTCCCTGGTGGTCCAGTGGTTAAGCTTCTGCACTCTCAGTGCAGGGGGCCCAGGTTCAATCCCTGGTTGGAGAACTAAGATCCTACATACCACTTGGCATGGCCAAAAATTAAAAAGAAAATAAAATTCAATATAAAAAATCAAAACCCTATTAAAAATAAAACGCACAATTCCATGATGCTAGATGGCACAATGGTAAAGAACCTGCCTGCCAATGCAGGAGACTCAGGAGACACAGATTCAATCCCTGGGTCGGGAAGGTCCCCTGGAGAAGGAAACAGCAACCCACTCCAGTATTCTTGCCTGGAGAATTCCATGGAGAGAGGAGCCTGGCGGGCTACAGTCCATGGGGTCACAGAGAGTCGGACACGACTGAGCGTGCACGCGTGTAGCACGTTCTTGGTGCAGTGCAACCACTTCTAACTGGTTTCAAAACATTTTCCAGAGGAAACTCCACACCCATCAGCAGTCCCCCTTTCCCCAGCCTCTGGCAACCACCATCTGCTTTCTGTTTCTCTATGAGTCTGCCTTTTCTGGACATTTTCTAGAAATGGAATCACATATGTGGCTTTTGGTGACTGGTTTCTTTCACTCATGTTCTCAAGATTCATCTACATTGTAGCCCGTATCAGCACGTCATTCCTTTTCATTGCTAAATAATATTCCACTGAGTGAATAGACCACATTTTGTTTATCCTTTTATCCACTGATGGACATCTAAATTGCTTCTACCTTTCGGTAAATGAACAATGCTGCCATGAGCATCTGTGTGCGAAGATTTGTTTGAACACTTCAGTTCCTTGGGGTATACATCTAGGAGTGGAATTGCTGGGTCATATGGTGACTCTATGTTTAACTTCTGGAGGAACTGCCAAACTGTTTTCCACAGTGGCTGCCCCCTTTTACATTCCTGTAAGCAGTGTAGGAGGGGTTTGACCTTCTCCACATCCTTGCCAACATTTTTTTCTTTTTTTGATAGCAAGGAAGTTTTTGCAAGCTTTCCAGGTCCAAGCTGGCCGTATCAGCAGGTGGCCCATACTCTACAGGCAGTGTACAATTCCTGACAGCCTTGCATTGCCAATGTCCCATGATTGTCCAGAAGGAGTGGACAAAAGCTTAGGACAACAGTTGGAAAGCTTTGGACCAAGGGAAAGGGATTGAAATACAGAACTGGCTCCCCACCCCACCAAAACCCCACAGAAGCACAAGGAGAAAGGGACTCCAGCCTAGATGGGCCAGGTGGCTGAAGGACTACAGGAGGCAGAGCTGAGATGCCTCACGTCTGGAGAGAGTTGGGGACGTGCTGTTCTGGGAGAGGACAGTTGAAAGGAGACACCACCCACCAGAGGAGATCAGGTGACGGCAGAGCCACCCGGCAGGCGTGGGATGGGAAGCGGGTCTGAGCTGGAGTCAGCGCGAGCAGGGGCAGCAGGGGAGGGGTCTGGAGGCGGCGGGAAACTGAAACCTGACACACGCCGCCCACCCAAGCCAGCTGGGCAGCTGAGAGGGGCCCCTTCCTGCCCAAGAACTGGGGAGGAGACAGGGGATTAACACCCCAGGAAGGCACTCTAAGGTGGTCACTGATGCCACACCTGCAAAGGACTGTGTTCTCAGGGTACATCTTCAAAGGGTTTTGGGTTTTTTTTTTTTGGCTGTACCATTGGCATGTGGGATCTTAGCTCCCCAACTAGGGATTGAACCTGCGCCCCTGGCATTGGAAGCATGGAGTCTTAACCCCTAGACCACCAGGGAAGTCCATCTTCAGTGTTTAACTCCCTCTGCAGAGCCTTTGGGGCCGCTCCTTGGACCACCTGATGACCATACATTCAGACAGTATCCTCTACCCAAGACCATGTAGAACAAATGCTTAATACACAGCAAGCACTCACTAATGGCAGTTCTCTTCTCTTCCTCTGCCCAGGTTAACCACAGAGCATCCTCGGAGGTGTGTGTGTGTGTGTTAGTCACTCAGTTGTGTCCAACTCTTTGCAACCCCATGGACTGTAGCCTGCCAGGCTCCTCTATCCATGGATTTTCCAGGCAAGAAGACAGGAGTGCGTTGCCATTCTCTTCTCCAGGGGATCTTCCCAATCCAGGGATCAAACCCAGGTCTAATAGTCACTTAATATGACTGAGCACCAACTTTGTGCCTGCTGGTCACTGAGCTAATAAGACGAATCAGACAGGTGGAGGTGGAGGAAAGATACACACAAATAGAAATTTATAAGATAATATAATGAAAGGTGCAAGGACATCAATTCTGAGGAGGACCACAGAAGATGTTACTGCAGATGTGGTCTCTGTGCACAGGGTCTTGAGGGATGTGTAGGAGTTCACCAAGAACTCTGGGCCCACCCCAGTGGCCCCACTTCCACCCGACCCACCTTTTATTTGATTCTGTGTTCTAAAACTCCTTTGAAGTAGTTGCCAATTGTTTTAGATCAGGAGATTTCACATTAAAGTTTGGGTTTCGGGCTTCTTTTTGGGAAAAATATTGGAAAACTAGGTCACATGGAGTCTACATGGCAACACTGGGCTGATGCTGTGTGGCAGCTACGTCCTTTTATGCGCTGTTTCCAGGGCTGCACACTCATCTCTCCTTTTTCCCTCTCTGCCTAGATGCCATAGGTGTTAAAAGCTGTAGACAGAAATCTCAGGCTCACACACTCCCTTCCAGCCCTTCCTTCAAACAACCCAGGCTCTTACACTCGCTGGGCAAGTCCCCTGCCTCTTTCTGTCTCTGGGAAGTGCCAGCTGACAGATGATCACATGCCTGGGGAAGACATAAAGCCCTTCAGGAGGGGTCCCAACCCCTCACTTTCCCAGAGGGCTCTGGGCAAGCTGCCTGCTCCTTTCCAGGCCCATTTCCCCAGTGAGCCCTAAAAAACCCATTAATATTTCTAAGGGGTCTTCCCACGCCTACATCAGGCATTCTTATGAATACAGGCTTTCAGGGTATGGTAGTTCCCTGCTCACCTCCATGGGCTGTCCTCACCCAAGACACCAAAGGGCTTGCTCAGAACCTGAGTTCTTTATCTCTGGCAAAAAGACAGTTCTTTTATCAGAGGAACAACCTGATCCCCTTAGAGCTTGAGGGATGCCGAGACAGGTGTGGGAAAAAAAGTCCTGATTTCTGGGACTGCCGCCTGGAAGTGCAGAAGAGGATGAGACTGGGGCTTCAGCTTTTCCAGAGGCCACCAGGCACTGCTGCAGTGCCCTGGGCAGCCCAGTCCTCGAGAGACATGGCCAAGGCTCTTCCCAACATGGCAATCGGGTCAATCGGCAGCGAGCCTTCTAGACTTAGCCCATGAGGGACCACAGAGGTAGCTCGGGTTATCGCTGATTGTCTGTGGTCCCCTGAGGCTCTCTGGGCACAGCTTGAGGGAGATGCCTGAGGCCCCAGGTACTCCCCAGGGAGGCCCAAGAGACCAGCCGACAAGCAATGGGGCCTGTCCAGAGGCCTTAGGGAGACAATACCTTCCATCAGGGCCCTCCATCCTGAGTCCTGGCCCCCTGGGCATGCTCCCCTCACCCCACCACTGCCTGGGTCTAGCAAGATCACTTCCTGTGCTCCCAAGGCCCCTGGAACATACTTCTGAGCAGCCCTCGCCCAGCAGTGGGGAATGACTGTGCTCTGGTCACCCTTGGTAGCTCCAGGCTACCATGGATAAATTCAGTGCCCAAAACCCTGGTTCACAGGCCAGCCATCAGGCCCCTCTCTGCTTTTCCTGTATACTTAAAAACAAACAAACAACTAGAAACAGACTCACAGACTTAAAAAATGGACTTACAGTTACCAGGGGGGAAGGATGAGGGGAAGGGATAGTAAGGGAGTATGGGATCAACATGTACACTCTGCTAAATTTAACATGGATAACCAACAAGGACCTACTGTGTAGCACAGGGAACTTTGCCGTATGTCATGTGGCAGCCTGAACAGGAGGGGAGTTTGGGGGAGAACAGATACATGCATAGGTATGGCTGAGTCACTTTACTGTGTGCCTAACACTATCACAACATCTTAATCAGCTACACTCCAATATAAAAAGTTAACAAACAAACAAACAAAAACCCCAACTTACTAAGAAATCATAACTTAAAAGGCGGAGACACTGACATCGAGGAGGTACTATTACCTTTAAGTTTTCCTACTGGTTTTATATAAAGTCCTTCAGACAAGAAGCCGACTTCATTTTCTTAGGGTTTATATGTCCAACTGTCAAAGGCAGGACAGCCATCAGTTAAACTGTGAGAAGCTGGATGAGCTAGAAAACATGCTGAGTAGGAAGGTAGTCAGGATCACATGGTGCATGAGTCCATTTCAACGAAATGTCCAGAAGAAGCGAATCCACAGAAACAGAAAGTAAACGAGTGGTTGCCGGGGCTGGGGGAGGCAGATGGGGAGTGACTGCTGATGTGTAGGGAGTTTCTTTCCGGGCTGATGGAAATGTTCTAGATAGTGGTGACAATCACACAATAGAGTGAATATATTTAATGCTAAAAACCACTGACCTGGGGACTTCCCAGGAAGTCTCGTGGATAAGATTTTGCCCTTTTGGGACTTCCCTGCTGGTCCAGTGGCTAAGACCATGAGCTCCCAATGCAAGGGACCTGGGTTTGATCCCTGGTCAGGGAACTAGATCCCACATGCTGCAACTAAGACCCTGTACAGCCAAATAAATAAATATTATTTTTTAAAGACTTTGTGCTTCTAAGGCAGCAGGTGCGGGTTTGATCCCTGGATAGAACTAAGATTCCACATGGCACAGCCAAAAAATAAAAAAATTTATCTGTACACTTTAAAATGGATGGATTGTATACCATGTGAATTACCTCTCAATAAATATGTTATAAAAATATACAAAGAGACCTGCCTACTGGAGATCACACTGAAATGACAGCATTAACATCTCAGAAAGAATCATATGAATCAAGAGGCAATGTTAAGAACAGATTCCTCTAGGCAAATACCCAGAGAAAACCATAATTCAAAAAGATACATGCACCCCAGTGTTCACTGCAGCACTCTTTACAATAGCCAGGACATGGAAGCAACCTAAATGTCCATCAACGCAGGAATGGATAAAGAAGATGTGATACATATATACAAACGAATACTACTCAGCCATAAAAGGGAAGGAAACAGGGTCATTTGTAGAGATGTGGATGGAAATAGAGTCTGTCATACAGAGTTAAGTAAGACAGAAAGAGAAAAACAAATATCGTATATTAGCGCATACATGTGGACTCTAGAAAAATGGTACAGATGATCTTATTTGTAAAGCAGAAATGGAGACACAGAGAACAAATGTGTGGATACCGAGGGGGATGGGGTGGAGTTTGGGATGAATTGGGAAATTGGGATTGACATAAATACATTATTGATACTATGTATAAAATAGATAAATAAGAACATACTGTATAGCTCAATGCTCTGTGGTGACCTAAATGGGAAGGAAATTTTAAAAAGGTGGGGGGTGGAATACATGCATACATATAGCTGGTTCACTCTGCTGTACAGCAGAAACTAACACAATATTGTAAAGCAACTATACGCCAATGGGCTTCCCTGGTGGCTCAGCTGGTAAAGAATCCGCCTGCAATGCGGGAGACCTGGGTTCGATCCCTGGGTTGGAAGATCCCCTGGCGGAGGGCATGGCAACCTACTCCAGTATTCTTGCCAGGAGAATCCACATGGACAGAGGAGCCTGTCGGGCTACAGTCCATGGGGTCGCAAAGAGCTGGACACAACTGAGCGATTAAGCACAGCACAGTACATACTCTGATAAAAGTTTAAAAAAAAAAAAAGAATGGATTCCTCCCTGGCTCTGGATCCCTGCATAGCTCCCATCTTCCGTCACTGATCTGGTGCCAGGACTAACTACCACCCCAGCCTCACCCTGCACAGTCTCTAGTCTGACTTATGCTGTTCCTCTTGCCCCACATTCCATCCCCGGACATCCTACCCAGCCCATAGACCGTTCTCAAGGCCTTGAAGCCCTGCATGGCCATCTCCTCTACACTCCGAATTCACTGTGCCCTTCTCTGATCACCACCCTCTATCCAGCCATGCTAACTTTTTTTATATTGGAGTATGATTGCTTTACAATATTGTGTTGGTTTCTGCTGTACAATGAAGTGAATCAGCTGTTTGTATATATACACCCCTCCCTCCTGGACCGCTCTCCCAGCATCCCCATCCCGCCTATCCAGGTCATCACAGAGCACTGAGCTGAGCTCCTTGTGCTATATGGCAGCTTCCCACTACTATCTGTTTTACACATGGTGGTGTACATATGTCAGTCCTCATCTCCCGATTTGTCCCCCCCTCCCCTTCCCCCACCCTGTGCCGACATGTCTGTTCTCTACCTCTGTGTCTCTATTCTTGCTTTGGAAATAGGTTCATCTGTCCATTTTTCTAGAGTCCACATATATGCATTAATATATGATATTTGTTTTCTCTTTCTGACTTAATTCACTCTGCATGACAGATTCTAGGTCCATCCATGTCTCTACAAATGACCCCATTTTGTTCCTTTTAGTGCCAGCCATGCTAACTTTTAGATCTACTGAATCAAGTCAAGTTCATGTCCCTCATTTGTCAGATAAGAACCTATTACCAGAGAGATGGACGGGCCCCAAGTCACATGGCAGCAGGTGACGAGGCCACCACCACCTGCAGCTTCCTTGTTTGAGTGACAAGCATCCTGAACGCCACTCAACTCCAAAGGATGTTGTCAAGGCCTCAAAAGACACCCTGAGTTCAGGAACAGATGCTGCAGAGAAGCTTAGTGGGTTAGTCATAACTGCTACTGGATTTTACTCCTCTGTTTCTGCCCCACCTCCGTGGAGCCAGAAAGGAAACTGAAACCTACCGGCGACGAGGCCAAGGAGGTGTGAAATGTCCTTGTCCGAAAGAGATCTGGAACAGGGCTCAGAGTCTTGTGGCTAGGGGTGATGTCCTCAGGACCCAGGTTTGGACCAGCCAGAGACAGAGCCTGAGCTCTCGTGGGGCTCAGGAGGCTGAAAGGGGGACCCAGGGGAGGTGGGAGGGAGTGACCACCCCAAGCTTTGCCTGCTGGGCGCCCCCTCCATCCCAAGGCTATCGACTTGGTCCAGCCCTCACCTTTCTTGCCTGGATTACTGCCAAGGGCTCCTGACAGCCATGGCTGCCGTCGTCTCCTTGTTCAACTGTCCGCCATAAACTCAGAGCTGATCCTCCCACTCCCCTGCTGAAACCCTGTGAAAGAATCCACAGCCTTCACTGCTCAGAGTTCTGTGTGTGGCATTCTCAACCCTGACTCTCTGACACTGACGACAGCTGTTGTCCTGCCTGGCCTGCACATCTCTGGGCTGGGTCACGGCAGCCTTCCTCTGGAGAAACTCCTCTTTCCTACTCTCCGTGCATGTGGCTTGGATTGGCACCATCATGGAGAGCCATGTGCTCAGAAATGGACAACATGTATAATCTAGACCTCAGACCACAGTGATTGATTCAGGTGAGGTCATGAGAAGGTTCCTGAGACTTTTGCTGAGAATTTGAGAAAGAAGCAATTTCTTTCCACTGCGGTTGCAAAGCTGGTTGAGTAGGGGCCACTATATGGCAAGAGGCTGCTTGAGAATGACACCAACACAGAGAGAAGGTCTGAAACAAATTCCTGCCAGCGTCATCAGGGCACCTGGAACCAGCTATACCTGAAGCCGTCATTAACTCAAAGCTTTTAGTTACACAGTCCCAAATTCCTTTTTTTTTTTTAATCCTTGAACCATTTTAAGTTAAGCTTTTGTCACCTGTAGCCAAAAGATTCTACTCCAATTTCCCTTTTAAGACTTCTCTCTCTTCCTTCCTATCTGTATCTCGCAGGTTCTTGTCCTTCAAAGAACCTAGGAGTGTATGGCCCAAATTCACAAGATACTTAATGACTCTGCTGGGACTTGAGCCAGCCTGATGGAAAGTTCGTCTATCTTACCTCCCTCACCTGGAACCCAAGAGACCAGCACAGTGCCTGCAAACTGGAAAGTCAAAAAATATGTGCTGGAAGAAATGGGAAGCTCTGAGTTTTTCTCTAACAGTTCATTACACTTTTCTGAAACAGTATATCCATCTTCTACATCTGTCTATCAATATCTTAGCATTGTAATCACTGACATTCAGCTGAAGCAACAGCTGGTCCATGAAACTCCATGCCACCCCCATCAGGATTAACTGCCCCATCTCTATGTTCCTGGAATATCCCAGGGGCACATCTACGTGGGAGATACCTTTGGTGCCCTGGGTCACATACTGGGCCCACCCGGATTTCCGCTGCAGCTGTGGTGTGGTTCCATTCATGTGGACAGAGCCCCACCTCGAGCACACACTGGATGTCTTTCCATTTTTTTTTTTTAATATTTACTTCATTTATTTATTTGGCTGTACTGGGTGTTAGTTGCCACATGTGGGATCTTAGTTGTGGCATGCAGGATCTAGTTCCCTGAGCAGGGATCAAACTCAGGCCCCCTGGATTGGGAGCTTGGAATCTTAGCCACTGGACCACCAGGGAAGTGCCCTGTCTTTCCATTTCCCCCCCAGTTTCTGCTCCACAAGTTCTGCCTGGGAGTACTGGTAGGGATAATACCCCTGGGGACCCCACCTCCCCTTAGTAATTGGGGACAGGCATTTGTAGATCATTGCTCTAAGACTTTCTCCTCCAGAAAGACTGTTCTGGGAGGTCTTCTCTGAGGTCCCAGAGGGACTGAGCTTCCCCATGGCGACCTCAGTGACACACCCTCAAATTCCCTTTTCCTCCTTCCCTGTGTCAGTTCTCTGGTCTTTGAGATCAATCACTTCCCCAGTTAACCTCCTGCCCACATTTCTCTTCTCAAGCTCTGCCTCGAGGGAACCCAGACAGAGACAGCTTCTTAGTGCGAAGACAATCCCGTCCCACCTTGAGTGTGGCTGCTGGGGTCCAAGACCGTCTCCTGCACTGGGCTGTAAGCTCCTCAAACCTCCACAGCGCCCAGCACAGTGCTTGCAGATAAAAGCCAAGCTCCACTCTGCAGCACTGGCCCCTGCCAACCTCTCTGACCGCATTCAGACCCTCTCCCTCCCTGTGAGCTTGCACACCAGCCATCCTGACTTTCTTTTTTCTTTTGGGCTGCACCATGTGGTATGTAGGCTCTTAGTTCCCTGACCAGGGATCGAACCCTTGCCCCCTGCATTTGAAGGGCAGAGTCCTAACCACTGGACCACCAAGGAAGTGCCTTACTCTTTCTTTCTTATTCTTCCTTGACTGCACTGCAATTTCCCCTGCCACAGGGCCTTTGTACAGCCACCCCCCTTCACCTAGTTCACTCTCATTCTTTCCATTACCTCCTTGGCAAAGCCTTTTTGACTCCCTCAGACTATCATGGTAATAATAACAGCTAACACTCTAAATGAACTAAGTCATTTAATTCTCATAATAATAATCTGTGAGTAAGAACTCTTATCAGTATTCCCATTTTTTTTTTTTTTGCCAAACCACATGACTTATGAGATCTCAGTTTCCTAAGCAGGAATTGAACTCAGGCCACTGCAATGGAAGTACCAAATCCTAATCACAAGGCCACCAGGGAACTCCCTAGTATTCCCATTTTAGAGACGAGAAAACGGAGATGTGAAAAAGCTAAATAATTTTCTAAAGTCATGGCAGTAGTACGGAGTAGAGTAGATATGAACCAAAGCAGACTGGCTCTAGAGTCCATGCAGTTGGGGCATTCTGGCACTATGGCTCTCCTTTAACATAAATTGCTGGTTTGCTTTTTGGGATATAATTCACATACCATAAAATCCACTCTTTTGAAGTATAAAAATCAGAATACATTTTAGTGCATTCAAGGCTGTGCAACTATCACCATTATCTAATTCCAGAAACATTTCCATCGCCCCCAAAAGAAACCCTGTACCCATTAGAAGTCTCCCCTCTCCCAGTCTCTGCAACCATCCGTCTTCTTTCTCTCTCTATGGATTTGCCTGTTCTGGATATTTCAAACAAATGACTCACACAACATGTGGCCTTTTGTCTGGCTACTTACACTTAGCATGTTTTTGAGGTTCATCCAAATTGCAGCATGTCTCAGTATTCCATTCCTTTTTATGGCTGAATAATATTCCACGATGTGGACAGACCATATTTTGTTTATCTAGTCGCCAGCTGATGGACATGTAGGTGGTTTCCACCTCTTGGCTGTTGAAACTAGTGCTGCTATGAACGTGTGTACAGGCCTTTCTAAAATACATTCCTGCATTTGGCTGTGTTGGGTCTTAGATGCAGCGCGTGGGCTTCTTTAGCCGTGGCACAGGGGCTCCAGAGCGCGCAGGCTCAGTACTCGAGGCACACAGGTTTAGATGCCCTGTGGCACGTGGAACCTCAGTCCCCTGACCGGGGATCGCTCCCTGCATTGTCTCCTGCATTGGAAGGCATTCTCCCAACCACTGGACCCCCAGGGAAATCCCTGTGTACATGTCTTTAGGTGGACACATGTCTTCAGTTTTCTTGGACATATACCTAAAAGTAGGATTGCTGGGTCATATGGTATATTAGGGCTTCTCAGGTGGCTCAGCAGGTAAAGAACCTGCCTGTAATTGCAGGAGAGGCAGGAAGCACAGGTTCAATCCTTAGGCTGGAAAGATCCCCTAGAGGAGGGCATGGCAACCCACTCCAGTATTCTTGCCCGGAGAATCCCACGGACAGAAGAGCCTGGCCGGCTACAGTCCATAGGGTCGCAAAAAGTCAGGCTACAGTCCATAGGGTCAGGCTACAGTGCATAGGGTCGAAAACAGTCGGACACAACTGAAGTGACAGAGCACGCATGCATGCATGGTATATTATGTGATTATCTGTCTAATGTCTTTCTCTCATACTAGCTGTAAGCCCCATGTGCACAGGAACCAGGTCTCCATTTCATCCCCCATGCCTATAACATAGTCAATAATTATTTGAATGAATGAATGAACAGCAGATGCCCAGTAACCACCAGCGAGCTGGATACTCGGGGCTAGAATGCTGAAGTCCTGGGTTCCAGGCCCAGCACTACCTCTGCCCAGCTGTGTGTCTCCTGGCCAGAAGCTGGCTCTCTCTGGGCCTCCTATTTCCCTCAAGTATAATGGTGAAAGCAAGGCAGCCTGGCCCACCTCGAGCCAGCCTACAGAGGCCGGCTTCCCACTCACCACAGGCTCCTCCTCTCCATTTTGGTTGAGTTCGCCTTGTAGCCTCTCTCGCAGCTTCCCAAGTTCCGCCCGCAGGCTGCCCATCTCCTGCTCCTTGGTTTGCAGATCTGCCTCCAGTTCTACCTTCTGTTCAATCAGAGCCTTCCCCTGGGCCTCTACCACTGTGACGCGATGCCGGAGGTCGTGGTTGATCTTCATCAGCCGGGTCTGCTGCTGCTGCAGCTGTAGAGAGAGAAAGCCCACTGGACGAGGCCGCCACATACAGTAGCTCACGTTGTGCACTGAACAAGGGCAAACCGTCTACAGGCATGCCATTCATACTGTACACGCTTTGATTTGCTTGAAATTTGTTCACATTCTTACAACTCTGTTGATGCCAGAGATGGGCAATTTATATATTTACTATGATAATTTTACGCCAGGTGGAAGATAAGGGTCTTGTTAGTATATTATGACAATTTCCCAACAGAAGGAAGTAACACGCTTTGAGAAAGGGGTATCTTTTTTTAATTTAACCAGAGACAAAGTATAGGTTCTTGAAGGGGCCGGGACAATGCCAGGCCATGAAAGGGGTGGACTGGAGGAAGCCTCAGGGTCAGAAAAAGGCTGACCAGGCCCTGGAACTTCCTCAGTGTGTGGCAACAGTCAAGTCAGTGGGCATTGCCACGTTCCCTCCTACTGTTCCAGTGAAGACTTGGCTGAGGGGCCTATCCATAGCGACTGTTTCAGGGCTGGCCCACCAAGCCACGGGCAGGATCCCTACATCATGGAGCCCATGGAGTGAGACCGAGCCGGAGAAGGGGAGCTTTCGGAGGGGAGGGTGGAGTCCCTTACTGGTACCTCCTGGCCAGGGGTGGACATGGCAGGCGGGGTTCAGCACTTACCGCCTCAACATCCTCGTTCTTCAGCCCCAGCTCCCGATCCTTGGCACGGATCTCATCTCGCTGTTTGTCCACCACCTCCTTCAGCTTCTTCATCACCTGCCGCTCCCGCTCTGACATGCCTAGAGAGGGGCGAGAGGGACCAGCAGGTGAGTCTACCTCCCTCTCCTGCTTAAACCATCGGTAGGGATTTCCCTGGTGGTCCAGTGGCTAAGACTCTGCACTCCCAATGCTGGTGGCGTGGGTTGGATCCCTGGTCAAGGAACTAGATCTCACATTTCCATTTCATGGCAAAGAATCGGCATGCTGCAACTAAGACCTGGCAAAGCTAAATAAATAAATATTTTTAAAATGTTCATAGCAGCATTATTTGTAATAGCCCCAAACTGGAAACTGCCAAAATGTCCGTCAGTAGTAGGATGAAAAGATAAACCTTGAGAGTGACAGGCAATGGAACGATGCACAGCAGTGAGAAACAGCGACTACCAGCTGCATTTGAAATTGATCAAGTCAGTTATTTCTCCAGACACTCCCTGCTCCTCAAAGGAGACTCTTCAGCCGGAGTCCTAACTGCCAGGCCCCCAGACTGCTGATGGGGAATCACAGGGCCATCTGAGGGTTCTGGGCACTGGGTATCCCTCTCTCAAAACTCCTGGGCAACTGATGTGAGGCAGGACCTGGGCCTGGGGTAGTGGAACAAGAAGACATGACATTTCCAGAAAAACCACACCTTAGACACAATGCTAGAGCGAGTGTGTGTGTGTATCTCTGTCTGCGTAGGGGAGGGGATTCTGAAATCAGGTGCAGGCAGAATCTGTGAAAAATCCACAAAAACATTTGCTGTCTTCTCTCTGAGCCCCCATCCTGCAAAACCCCAGGGCAGGAGTATCAGGGGCTTAGCTCAATCAATTTAATCCTTGGCGGGTACATTCCACTCTGAGGAATCAGATGAGTAGAAATCAAGTGGGATGGAGGCAGGCAAGCACGAGGTCCAGAGAAAGGAAATCTGTATTTGGGACCCACCTACATCTGAGTTCCCCAACCAGGGACTGAACCCAGGCCACCAGAGTGAAAGTAGCCCGTCCTAACCACTGGACCACCAGGGAATTCCCAAAGAAAGGATTTTTTTTTTTGGCCACACAGCATGGCTTGCAGGATCTGTTCCTAGGCTGGGGGTTGAACCCGGGCCATGGCAGTGAATGTCCAGAATCCTAACCACTAGCCACCAGGGAACTCGCCATCCGTCACCTTCATGGGTGTTGGTGGCTGTAGGATGGAGCAGTCAGAGAACACATGGTCAAGGGCTGGGAGTCTGGGGCTAGGCTACTTGGACTCATTCACAGCTGACCTGGTGCCTGTTTTCTGACTTGCAAATGGGGGTCATGTGGTGGCCCCATCTGGGGGGCTCTTGTGAGGCTGCCTCTGTTAATCTACGTGAAGTACTCACAACAGGCCTGGCCCAGAGTGAGTGTCTCCAAGTGTCATTTTATCTATAAAAGAGAAATACCAGTTCTCCCTGCTCCAAACACTCTGCTAAGACACAGTCCGAGAGTGCTGGAGAAGTGGTTTGAAAAACTAAAAGGTTAAGTGTTTTGAAGAGATTCAGACATAGATAAAAGCCGGGAGTTGTGTTGTTACTCCCTCAGTCGTGTCCAACTTTTTGTGACCCCGTGGACTGTAGCCTGCCAGACTCCCCTGCCCAGGGAATTTCCCAGGCAAGAATACTGGAGTGGGTTGTCATTTCCTTCTCCAGGGGATCTTCCCAACCCAGAGATCCAACCTGTGTCTCCTGTGCCTCCTGCCTTGGTAAAGGATTCTTTACCATCTGAGCAATTATTTAAGTCACCCAGCAATTCAAGACTCTGGGAGCTAAATTAACGAGACATTCAGGGGACTTCCCTGGCTCTCCAGTGGCTAAGACTCCATATTCCCAATGCAGGGGGCCTGGGTTTGATCCCTGGTCAAGGAACTAGACCCTACATGCCACAACTAAAAATCCTGCATGCCGCAATGAATATTGAAGATCCCAAATGCTGAAACTAAGACCCAGTGCACCCAAATAAATAAGTAAATAAAAATATTTTAAAAAAGAAAGTGCACCCTTGTGCCCAAGGGTAGGGAGACTCTTAGGTGTAACTTACACTCCAGAGCTCACTGCCCTGCACGGACTTTATTTGGATTCCTCCTTTCCCTGTCCTGATCCCTCCACTTCCCCCAATAGTCTTATCTAGGGGGCACTTCCTTAATAAATCACCTGCAGAGGAACATCCTCGTCTCAGGGTCTCCTTATAGAAGATGCTGATATAAACAGAGCTTAGCTCACTCTATCCTCAGAATACTTTACAAAGTAGGAATCCTGCTGTTCCCACTGTACAGTTGAAACTGCGGTGCACAGTAGCTAGTGAACTTACACAAGGTCACACAGCTGAGGAGCGGCACTACCAGGATTCAGGATTTAGGCACTGTTCAGGATTCTAGACAGCGTATATTAATAAGCAGAGACATCACTTTCCCAACAAAGGTCCGTCTAGTCAATGCTATAGTTTTTCCAGTAGTCATGTATGGATGTGAGAGTTGGACCATAAAGAAGGCTGAGCGCTGAAGAAGTGATGCTTTCAAACTGTGGTGCTGGAGAAGACTCTTGAGAGTCCCTTGGACAGCAAGGAGACCAAACCAGTCAATCCTAAAGGAAAGCAACCCTGAACATTCATTGGAAGGACTGATGTTGAAGATGAAGCTCCAATACTTTGGTCACCTGATGCGAAGGTCCGACTCATTAGAAAAGACTCTGATGCTGGGAAAGATTGAAAGCAAAAGGAGAAGGGGGCCGCAGAGGATGAGATGGTTAGACAGCATCACTGACTCAATGGACATGAACTTGAGCAAACTCTGGGAGACAGCGGAGGACACAGGAGCCTGGTGTGCTGCAGTCCATGGGGTCGCAAAGAGTCAGCATGACTTAGCAACTGAACAACGACAACCAGGATTGAAACTCAGGTAGCCTGGCTCCAGGGTCCACACTCTCGCAACCACTTTATCACCCCTCAAAGTGCTCTATGTAAAATACACATCAGCCAACAATGGATGGGTGGATCAACAAAGTGTGGTCTATCCATACAATGGGATATTATTCTGCCTTAAAAAGGAAGGAAATTCTGACACATACAACATGGATGAAAGTCAAGGACATTTACGCTCAGTCAAGGACGTTTATGCTCAGTGAAGTAAACCAGTCACAAAAAGGCAGATATCGCATGATTCAATTTCTGTGAGATACCTGGAGTAGTCAAAATTATAGAGACAGAAAGTAGAATGCCAGTTGCCAGGGGCTAGGGGAGGGAGGCATGGAGAGTTATCATTTAACGGGACAGAGTTTTAGATCTGCAAGATGAGATGAGTTCTGGAGTTCGGCTGCACAATGTGAATGTACTAGACCCAGCTGAATTGTATACTGAGTAAGATGGTTAAGATGATAAATATTATGTACAGATTACTACAACAAAACATATATAAGACTTTCCTGGTGGTGCAGTGGATAAGAATCCACCTGCCAATGCAGGGGACACAGGTTCAATCCCTGGTCTGGGAAGATCCCACCTGCCACG